>NC_031479.1:1870512-2205768 GCF_000006565.2 Toxoplasma gondii ME49 | reverse complement strand
CACTTCCCGATGAATCCGAAACTGGGAACAGCACCTTAATGGCAGAGACATTTGATAGTCTAAGCATTCTTTCATTAGGTTTTTGCACATTTCGTCAGTCTGTGCGTTGAGTCCCGCGACCAAAGAATCATAAACGGCATCATGACGAAGTACGTATAACTAGCTGGCTTGGTGCGGTACTGAGGTGTGAGAACGTCCTTTTCACAAGAAAATAGGTTTGACATCATTGAGCGGCTCATCGTGAAACTTCGAAAAAAAATCAGTGTTTGTGTGTTCTACCAAGAATTCGACGACGCAGCATGCCTGCACTCGGTGCCGTCAGCAGCCAGAGGAGCCAGTGACCCTCTTGGACTCGCAGGAAAACGATCTTGTTTCCGTTCTAAAATGATATGGAAAACCACTGCGCTTCACTCAGAAGGAAAGCTGTCGAAAAGAAAGCGGTGCTACCACCCGTAGGAAACGAAGCAACCGTGCTGATAGATTCTTTCGGGGGTTGTGCAGAAATAAGGTTGTACCCTTCACTGGTTTCGCCGTGAGCAGAAAAGTACGAACTTTCTTGTCTCCCCGCTCCTGTTCCCTTGAGACAGCGATGAACGGTAAAGAGCCCTTGACAGGTGTGTGTGTGTGTGTGTGTGTATTATGGGTGAAGCAACAGACAAGAAGTAGAAATTTCCTCATACCTAATTGTTCACGAGAACCCGCCTTCCACCGGCTACTGAACAAGCTTCGACACGCTGACACTTATTCGATGCAGAGCACGCCAAGTGAAGAAATCTTGAGGTGAACTTTGGAGAAATGTGGCTTGCAAATAATAGTTGCAGGAGGCACAGGTGAAACTTCATCGTCGCAAAACAATCTTGACCTGGACACCTACTTGACATTTTTGAGGAGTGTCAATTGTAGAAGTAAATGCGTGTGACTCGTGCACAGAGACGAACACATACGACAGATTCATGCTTAAGGATCCGCCAGTGGTGGCTAACTTACATCGGTCAAAATGTACATCGCTAGAACGGCTGCACTGTGAGGACCAATAACCCAGTGTTCTTTCAGGTCGAGCAGGAAAGCACACTTAAGCCAAGAAAGCTTTTTGCCTGCTCGCCTACACGGTCTGCGTAAAGGGCGGGGAAGTTTCCGTACTAACTTTAGTGATGGGAGAAGGTGATATTCGTATCGTTGAGTGATAGGTGTGTTGATTTTGGGGACGCTCGCGTGGGGCTTCTTGCGCAGAAGACATGCAGCCCCCAGTAGCCAGCCCTGGAGACCATTGACTTGGGAACGCCTATCTATGCGGCATTTTGAGGGGGAGGAGCCTTGATTAGCGAAATTCCGGCTAGAACCGAAGGCCCTGTAAGATAAGGGAAAGAACGTCGTCACAAAAAACGTATTTCCAGTCCGTTTATCGTAGCCGCTCGCTTTCTTCCTGCCTTTCTTTTGTCACATCTGCCAGAGGCACGGATAATCTCTCTGCGACGGTCTGCGTGTCTTCCGCCAGCCTTGTGACATTTTCCGACGCCTCTCCTCTTTTTCTCAACTTCTCCACAAAAATTTGTATTTCTCATTGAACCATCCCCTTGCTTTTCTTACCCTGTTCCAACGAACTTCAGTTCAGTCGCTCTTTGCTGCCATTATTCACTGTCTTGCGATATAAGCTGATCCTTTTTTGGGTCGGTTCTTCGTAGATTCCGCGCGTCCCTCCCGTCGCTTGCGTTTCCCCCGCGAGGGAAAAACTGCCGTTTAAGCGCGAATTCCTCTTCTTTTCTGTGTATTTTTTCTCCCAACCGGCGACGACTATGGCGTCCTCGACTCCCACCCAAGTGAACGCGGCAAAGCCGGAGGAGCTGGCAAGTTCCAGCAGCACTCTTTCCCCCATTTCTTCTCCTCCTTCATCGCAAGGAGAGAACGAATCTTTCTTCACTCGCCTCTCCAAAAACCTCTCTTCATACACGCTAGCCTGCAAAAACGTCTCGAACTTTTCAGACTGGATGCAGCTCAACAACAAGTACCTTGGATCGAGCATTCTGTACACAGACGAGATCGGCACCGGACTCATTTTTGGTTACTGCGCAGGCTATGCTGTAAACCGAGCGCTTCGCTTCGGTGCTTTGCTGTGTGGAATCGGATTCATTTCCGTGCAGGTGCGAAAATTCGAATCGTGCAACAGTTAACCGCATCCATGTATCGGCATCTGTATGCTGTGTTCTGACATCGGTACAGCGAGGAGAAAGCACCACGAACGATACGGCAACACCCGACACTCCCTAGCCTCCTGAGGTCTTATCCATGCGTGCATATTCACAGTAAACACATATCTGCGCGGGGGCCACGACGAGACAGGAGCACCGCGAAAGCGCGCAAGGTTTAGCGGTGCTGTTCTTACGGAGATGCCAGGAAGGCGTCTTCGTAATTCGTAGACAGAGTTGTTTTCCTGCTTTGCCGGCTCACCCAAAGATCTGGTAGCGGTGTGGAGTCGAGTAGCACGGCCGAAAGACCCGACGCATGCGCCTGTGTCGCTATCTGCACGCCTGAGAGAATACGCCAGCCTCTTGCATGCCACGTGAGACTCTGCCGTGAGAAATAGAATGCAGACCCCAAACGAATGGCGATTGTGCTTTTGTGGTTGTTTCGATGCGCGGTTTCAGACCCTCAGCCACTACGGCTACATCCGTGTGAACTGGAAGCAGGTGGAAGAGGACCTGATGAAGCCGCTGGACATGAACGGCGACGGAAAGTTTGACCACGAGGACATTACAGTCATCAAAAACTCGTTTATGCGAATGCTGGCACAGGGTCTGCCCTCGACAGCAGGACTGTCTGTTGGCTTGCTGTGTGGCTTGCGCGCGTCCAGGTAGCTTTCCGTGCTCGCTCCGATTGAGAGCGTTCGGAGGGTTATGTTCATTTTTATTTAGCACGGCTTTCCGCGATTGCCTTTGCTTGTGGAGATGAGCAAAGCAGGCTGTCGCGTGGAGGCTAAAGTGCTGTCTTGCGTCCACGCAGTGTAGACACAGGATGAGAGCTCGGGGATTTTTTACCAGTTTAGCAGAGTGCAAATGCCGCTTCGGTGGACCAGAAATTCTGGTGGTAGGGCAGAGACCGCTCAAGCGTCTTGGTTGTTGACTAGGGAAAGGACAGCTGTGCGATACGAATTCGTGGACGGCATCGTGGCAAAGAAATGCGCGTATCCGTCGCCTTTGATATCCGCAAGGAAATGCATGCACAGTGTCTGTGTCTTTATCGACCATTCAAGGTGTCGACGAGTACATTTGCCCAGACACCTCTACTCTACACGCAGACGGTGCCGCTTTTTCTGGTTTCCCTCCGGCGTTCCTCTTGCAGAGGATACCCGGGTTTATCAACCGAGTTTTCGGTGAGATTGTCTCAGCCTTCTTGCCAAATTCTCTGGCCCGTTGTGTTGCTTTTTTCGTGACGTAAGTCTCTCACATGAGTCGCGATGAACAAAGAAGGGATCTTTCCCAATAGAGTCTGCGGGCAGCGCGGTGCGCGCGCGTCCTCCTTTCTCGAACTCTCTCCTCCGCAACGCTATTGTCTTTGATGTACCATCATACGGCCACTAACGAGATCGGTCGCATTCGTTTCTGCTCGTTTGCCGCGTCCTTCTTATACAGCCCTCTCTTTCCGCAGTCGGAGTCGCGCCAAGAGTACGGGGTTCCCAGAGAAGCATCGACGAAGTCTGGTGGCAGTTTTGTACGTTTCGTGTGTATCCGTGGAAGTAGCACATATACGCAAGAGCGACCCTTTGGCAGCGCTATTGTCTAACTCATGCGAAATTCGTAGCCGTTTATTTATCAGGAGCTGCTTGCTGACATTTCCATTAACGCCATCGCGCCGTTAAGAGCTGAATATGCTGACCGTGTCAGTTTCTCTTAGCTGGAAGAGCTCAAATCTTGTGGACTTTCTACACTGAGGTGAAACACCCCTGTCTAATTAAGTACTCATTTGTTCTTCGGTGACGCTTGCCCGAGCGATAATTCAAAGTTGATAGTCGGTTATGTATGTGGTACCTCCCCGGCTAAGCGTCCCCTTTCTTTTAAACGCACTTTCCTTGTCGCCGTTAGTATGATCTCAAAGTACCAGAAGGCAAGCGACGTACGTGAATCTCGGCCCGCAAACTAGGGCAGCGGCAACACAGGGACACACATACAAAAATAAACAGCGGGACATCTTGTTGGCCTTGTTTGGAGTATTTCGTCGCTGAACAAACGCGTCTTAGTTAACTGTCACCACGAAGACATGCATTGTTTCTGGACACATTCGGTGAACTTGCGGAGGACGTACACGTGACGCAAGGTCTTCAGGACGATTTCTCCACTGTTCCCAGCTGTCTGGGCGAGAGGCCGGCAAAATGCTCGCTTTCAGTTTGAGTGTTTCTCTGGAATTTGAGTGTTCGCGACACTGCCGGGCCAGCCCATGATGTGCGCCGTACGAACGCGCGAAAATACTCCTTTGTCTTTGGTCGTCAGAAAACATAAGACGTCTCCGCTGCTATCAGGGCTTATGAAATACTTCTTGTATCCGAGCTCAAACCCCTGCCCCAAACGCTCCCCTACCATGCACATCGAGGCTTGCTGCGTGCATGCGTTGTGCCGATAGACGCGGGAAGGTCGGTTGTCATGGAGGGTGAGAGGGACTTTTTAACCTAGCTCTGAAACGGTCTAGAAGAGGGAACGGAAGCGCGAGCGCTTTCACGTTTTGCATTTTTGTCAATTCACGGCGTTGCTTCAGCGATTCCTCGCGACCCGGCAGGCGAACAACATGCAGCTCGATTCCGCGAGCTTGCTGCCGCCCACATCCGTACGCTCGACGAACCTGTGCTTGCCCCGCTTTTTCGCCCTGTAGGTCGCTGGCAGTTTTCTCCCAGAATCTAGACTCGGAGAATTCTGCTGGGGACAAGCCGGCACAGCTGCTTCAAAACGACATCCGCCTTCCCGGCTTTCGTTCCGGCATCGAGCGGCGCGGAACTCTCTTTTCCACTGTGGTCGATGGAAACCCGCACCCCTTCCTACGGACGGAGAGAGAATTAGGGAGTTTCACGCACGTCGTTTCCTACTAATCTTTAACCCCAGGGCGAAACGACTGCTCAGAGTCTCGTCTGGCTAGCTGTCATCTCAGGTGTACCGACAGCGCGGACGCTTTACACGTTTTAGGCGACAACATGCGTGCGCGTTTTGAGGAGCGCACAGCGAAGGTCGGGTAGGCTTTTTTGTCGCGCGTTTTTCTCTCGGAGTCGCCTTCATAGCGCGTTTCCTTCTGAAGAGAGGGCCGGGACGATGCTCTGTGTGGAGGTTCTGGAGCTGCTGCTCTATTCCTGCCTGCACGAGTATTGCTGCTGCGGCCGCGGGGGCAGCTCGAACTGCGTAGAGAGGGGTTCTCAGGGGAATGATGGCGTAGACTCGGTAATATACGGCGCGGAAGAAGACGGTTGCCCGTGCAAACAGATCCGTAACATTCTTGTGGTGTCTCTGTGTGACGGCGGCATTGTTGCCGCCGCAGTTTCCTCCTCACACACGCGGCCGTTCGCTGCAAAGGCTCTCGCATTTCCTCCGTCGCACTTCTCGCCAACCTGCATGCTCGCCAGCGAGACGAAGGTCACGCAGCAACCTGCAGACGCAGCCGTCTCGCCGCAACCGATGCAGTCGTCTACCCAGCCGCTCCAGATTCCCGGAGAGCGTGAGCATCCCCGACGAGGTCCGATCGAAAGCCAGCACAACGGCGCTCAAACGATCGCCGCGCTTCTGGCCTCCCTCTATGATGAGTTCTTCTATGCACTCAGCGAGCAGCCAACGTTGGGCCGGAGATTCTGCTGCGGAGACGGCATGCGCTGCCCCATACGGTGCCCGCAGCCGCGGGAGCCGAAGCAAGGGAGCGCCGGTCCTAATGGCGAGGAGGCCCAGGAAGAGGATGAGGCAAAACGAAACACTGCGCGGGTAGAGCCCTACACACTTTCTGACTCTGCATTATCCGGCTTTCTGGAGCCCGCAGACGAGCTCCCGGTGCTGGTGGTCTCCCGCGACCGAGACAAAGCAGCGGTCGGGCCCTTCTTTGTTCGCGAGGGCGAACTGCCACCTGAGGAAGAGGCGAAGCGCTTGGCACAACTTCAGAGAGGAAAGGACGCGCGGCGACGAATGGACGAGCATGGCGAGGTGGAACGTACGGGCAGAGGCCAGTCTGCGAGGACCCCAGCTGGGGAGGAAGGGAGAGGGGCGGATTTCGACGCTGCCCTGTCACCTGGAAACAGCGCAGGACTGTCAGAAGGCAAGGTGAGAGGAACTTTTGAAAGGAAAGAGGGGGAAGGAAGGGAAGGCCGACTGGTAGAGGACACATGCATCTCCACAGGAGCGAGCGAGGCGCCGTGCGGAACGATATCTGAGCAGAGTGCTCCGACGTCTCTCAACGCTAGTCAGACAGCCGCTGGGAACCGCGACACCAGTACCAGAAGCTGTCCGGGGACCGAACTCGAACAGGAAGTCGGAGTCGAGGTCCCTCTCGTACTGATCGTTTGGGGAACTGAAAAGGCCCGAGAGGGCTTGCTTCTGCAGACGTACGACCGAGCTCGCAGGCTCCTGAGCAGAAAAATGGTGGGCCTGGCCTGAGGCATGGACGTCGAACACTTCGGAGGCAGCGAAGCCCAAGAGCTTCCCGTCAGGTCCAGTTACACCACAGCCCGCGGGGTTCTACGCGCGAGGCGCTCAGAGTTGCTGCGCGGCGAGTGCGGGTGTGGAGGACTCGAACGCAAGATCCGAAAAAGAGATGCCTCGTGCTTTGTCGCGTCTCTACGCAGTGATGAGAGGAAGGAAGAAGACAGTTTGTCGAGTATAAGTGGTGACGCGCTGTGGCTGATGAGAAACGCAGATCGTTCTGAGTGGGGGGTACCGTTTCCGCTAAAGCCAGCGTTCATTTAGGTCCGAGTACGCGTCTCGGAAGAGCGGTATCTCATTTTGCATCTAGAAAGGGAGAAAACTCCCACACGGCTGGTGAGGCAGGTGCAGCAAGCGTACACACGGTTGTGTTTGCCAAGGTGCGCTGTTTTGGTTCGCATTTTCCTCGCACTGGCACAGTCCTACACAGCTTTTTTTTGCGCACGCTGCAGCCAAGATACCTACGGCATGGGTTCAAGCTTTTGGTCCCCGCCACGGAACACACAGGATGAGCGGCAAGGATATGGTCGTTCACGCGGTTCGACGTTACAGTACCTAGGATACTGAAAATGACCCCAGTTATCAGACACATACAACCAAGCTCTTTATGACTGTTGTTACGTGGGCGGTTCCTTTTTGTCAGTTCTCACCTTGTCCCGTGTCCATTCATGTTTCTTCCAAACTACGCGCTTTCCGCGGTTCTCCCGCTACTCCCCTCTCCGGCAGATTTGCTGTCGAAAACGAATCGTGCACCGCCAAGAAGGAAGTCGAGCACGAGACAGAGGGCCTTCTCAGGGAGCTTTCCTTCTTTCTGCGAAGACGACGCACTTGCGAACCCTTGCGTAACTGTTTTTACCCGCAGACCGAGATTCTGCCACGCAGCGAAGCCTCCCCCCGTGAGATCTGTTTTCCGTTTGTTTTGTTCTTGCTACTGACCGAACTTACTAAGATTCATCTGTTATATTCGAACACTGAATAGCCGAAGGTTAATTCGTCAACATTTCATGACTCGAAATTGAGTCCGTGGATGGGTGACTACTGCGTCCCCCCAGACCCCGCCTGGTGATCAGGGGCTGAAAAATTGGAACAAAACGGGCCCTTTCTGGCCCCGAAACCCGGATTTTCCCACATTTCTCTGTTCCGACTGTCTGCGGAAACAAAACTTCAGTTGTCATCTGATTGGTATTTGCATGCCGTGGACGCATCTTGTGCATCTGCTAGCATTCAGTTTCTAGTTAGAGATGTTTGCAGGACGGGAATATAGGATGTACTCTCCGGATTGCAACGGTACACTGTGTAGACAAAACATTGCGGACCGGCTGCCCGCCAAACGCTCGAGTTTAATGACAAACTTAGGTGAGCTCGGGTGCTCCTACATCCTTTTTTAGACACCTCCTGACCCAAGAAAGGATTCAGAAAAGACCATACTGTAGCAGCATGTACTTTTTCCTTAGACATCTGGAAAAGAAGACAGCCAAAGCGGTGTCCCGTGTGGACAGCAATTCTGGACCCTTGACATTTCTTGTTCTGATATTCTAGTGTAGTTTCTGGGATCCAGTACGCAAACAACTTTACAACAGTATAGGGGCATGATGCAACTTTAGATGGTCACATACAGGTTCAGGGTCTAGTTGATAATCAAGCCTTTCTGCAGGGTAGGGTTTGACACTCTCTTTTACGCAGTTAGTTGTCTGAACGTGGTTCGTTAGTAATAAATAACATAATTTGTAGTAATAGTGATAAATAACTTTCCTCTAATTCAGTATATAAGGAAAAGGGTTCATTTGCCATTATAGTTTATTTTCGACATCGATCATGCTTTAATCTATTACATTCTATAGCTCTACTACAATTCATTCGACTGCTTCCTCGAACTGCTGTCAGAATAAAGAAGCCCCTGTTGCTTCGAAGTGTAGCCTTCTGGTTGCTACAACTAGCGGTACCCGCACAAAACGATAGACTCACCCAAAACGAACAGACACAGGAAACCCTTCAAAAGCTTTCTAGATGTTGCATCCCATTAATGTTTGGTAGTTATGTTGTCCACGTTCCTGCTGCAGTAGATCACTGCGGTCACAAACTTAAACTTTTTGTAAAAATGCTTGTCTGTGGACTGATGCTCTGGTCGCGACAAATATGCAAAACGGCGGACGCCCCTCCAGGGTTTGAAGCGGCGAAGTATTTGCCTCCTTTGGCAAAAGCACGCTATTACCACTTTCAAAGAGAGGACAAGGGATGCGAAAGAAACAAACAGGAAGAGAGAGTCAAATTTAAGAATCTTGGAGAACCAGGGGACAAGGACAAGTGATACACAACCCACAACTGAATCGAGAGAAGGGACATTCGGAAGCGATACACGACGAAGAAGAACGAAAGCGGTAGACATATAGCGACAGAAAGATAGCCGACAGTGATGCGAGCCTCTCTGATGATCAATCAAACAGCTGGTAAAACAAAAAAACCGGCAGACAAACAGAAACCTAGAATATTTTGAGCGAAGGGAAGACGAGCGGAAGGGAACCTGAAAACCATTTGTAGGCTAGTTAAAAAAGCCCCTAGTACACACGGCAAAATGGGGTTTCTCGAAGCGGCTAAAACTGAATTGTAGGCTCAACCTATTCGACAGAAAAAACTGTTGCAGAGTCTCTCTATCTTTCAGCAAAAGCGATACTTAGTAACCGAATACTCCACACAGTGTGGTACACTGACCTGGACGACTTTGTAAAGCTCTACATCTCCGCCTTCTCACCACAATCCCAGACTTCACTGATCCCCAATTCTCCCCGCGAAAAACAGATACAAACAGGTGAACGTAGGACCAGCTAGATAAGACATGGTGAGGAAACACATTTTCTGCAGCCCCGTACAGCTCCACAAACGTTGGGGGACTCCACCTCTCTCAAAGAGCGAGAAATACTGCGAAAAACAGACGACTCCACAAGTTGATTCGCAGTAGGTTTGATCTTTTGTGCCAGCTGATCTAAAACCGCGATGTCTTTTTGTGCCGTGACGACCCGCATGTTTAGCACTACTTCATGCGCGCTTTACACATACTTGTTTATATATGTGCTTTATGTTGGGGATCGAAGACGAAGTCTTTCTTCAGAGCCGGGTAGTCCACATGGAGTGTTTCCGTGCACGTGGCGTGCTAAGAAATCCTAACCTTGGGAGACTGAAAAGAGAGTGTCGCGCAAAAGTGCGAGGAACGGCACGACACCGGAGCACATGCACTCCCGACGTCGCGTCACCACGGACGATTTTACCTAAACCGGCTTTCGCTGTTTCTCTGCTTCTCACCCTCACGTCTCTACCAAGTCGACGACTGTCTCCTTTCTGATTCGATGGTTTGTCTGAGCCTTTTCACCATGAGAGAGTCGGAAAAAGGCGCCAACATGAACCCGCAGAGAAGACACGGTACTAGCTGAACTGCATGCACGCAGAGTGACACGTGTGCGGAACGGAGGAGAGCGAAACTTGAGTTTTCCGAGAAAAAGCACCGTTGGAAAGAAGTGAATCTCCCCGTTTCCAGACCGGATTATGTCTCTACCCTCTTCGTCCAAGAGGGTTCTTTCTCGGCCTCAGTTGCTCTCTCTCGAGTGCCCTCGAGTAACTTTACGCACGCTTTCAACAACTCTCAGCGGAATCGCGTTGTTCATTTCCCTCCACTTTCGTCGCTGCTCTTCGTCTCACGTTCTTCATGGGGAAGGACTGACGCAGAGAGATGGAGATCATGTCTGTGACTTCTTGAAGTCACTTCTGTACCGTCTGCTTTGCCTCGTCACTGGCTCTCAACTCCTCGTCCCGTTCTCGTCAGCCACCTCGTTCTTTTGTCTTTGTTCCTATCTGTGCGAGTCGCTCTCTACGCTTTCTATATATATATATCTACATACTTATATATGCAGATATATGAGGATATAATGCATGCCTAGGGCATACCCACTGTAAAAGGTGAAAAGCTGGACTGCCTCTCGCGAACGAGGTCGGAGCTGCACCTCCACCGAATGCCCAGTCACACATCTGCTTTTCTCTTAATGCACATTGCCATGCTTGCGCGCCTAAGTGATACCTGCATCCACACACTCACCTGTCTGTCATTTTCACCTGTCTGCGTATCTACACCCATTCTTTCGCACCTTCGTCCAACAGTACATACACATACAAGAGCATTTCTTTATCTACCTATATATATATATATATATATATATATACATATGTATATACATATATATTCATATTCTTATATATCTGTTTATACAGGTTCCCACGCATTCTTTTGTGTACGTCTGTGTGTCTGTGAGCCTTCAGTTGGCGTTGTGTGCGTCTCTGAAACGGAACGAGATCGAATCGTTTTTCCTCTGTCTTCGTTTTGCCCTGGCAGCAGCGGCTTCTTCCGCGTTTCTGGAGCAGGCAGCACTGTCTCTGCTGTTCTTCGCCAAGAGGTGAACTTGCTCTGCTTGAAAGAGACAAAATAGAGGGTGTGTTTGCATGCCTGCCGAAGAGTCGCAAAGCAAATTCGTATCGGTGCGAGCACCAGCCCAGGTCCGGCACCAGTCCCGTCGGAAGTACGTACAGCACTGCTCCTGCGCGTATGCGTGAAACAAGCGTTTTGGAAAGACTATGCACAGCACCGAGTCTCCGACCGAAACTCAACGTCGGCTTCGGACTTTCGCTCTCTCGGTGCAGCGAGCTTTGTGTCTGAAAAGGCGCAGGGAACCGCGAGCGAAGGGGGGACGAGAAGGCGGTAAACGGCAACGGCAACGCCAACAGAATGTGTGCTTGACGCATGAAGCCGCGGACTTGAGCCAAGTGCATGCACAGCTTGTCCGAATGCATGCACTTGGCCGTTCCCGCCTCCCGAGACTGCTTCTTCCGTTTGTGGCTTAAACACGCTGCTCGCACGGTCTCTGCCACGATGGCGGTTCAAGCATCCGACTGTTCCCCTCGGTCTCTCTCGTCGTTTTCCTCCTCGTCTTCGTGCTCTTCACCTTCTTCGTCTTCCTCTTCCCCCTCGTCCCGCTCTTCTTCCTCATCTCCCTCTTCTCTTTCTTCGCGCTACTCGTCCTCCTCTTCGCCTTCGCCTCCTGCGGCACCAGCGTCCGCATGCCGCCGTCTACATGCGTTGTCGGTCGTCGCTCAAAGCCAGCGACACCGAGCTCTGGCCTCCCGCCAGTGTCCGTCCCTCGCGCCGTCTGCGTCTTCCCCTTCTTCTCTTTGTGGTCTTCTTCAGGGGGGCTACGGAGATCCTGGAGCGAGTCCTGAGCATCTGCGTGCTCAGACTGCTCGGCTGCTGCCTCGGCCGCAGTCGCTGCTGCTCAGTCAAAGGACAGCCGTGAGAAGACCGGCGGCCTTCCCGCCACCATCGTCCGTTCCTTCGTTTGCTTTTCCGCTTCCTGCGTCTGCTTGTCCGAGACCTGCTGATCAGCTTTCGTCTTCATCTTCTTCGTCAGCTTCCTTCTCGCATCTCTCTCCACGTCCAGGCTCCCAGGACGCCCTCGTGGGTCGCGGCAAACTCCGCGTAGAGGGAGAAAGCGTTCGTGAACCGCTACGGAGGGAGGGAGAGAGCGAAGGAGACAGGGGACGAGAAGGCGAAGGAGAGAGAGACGAGATTCATCTGGAAGACTCCTTGCGTGTCAGGCCTTCCGACGCAGAGGTCCGTGTGGGGAGGAAACGAGAGAGAGGACGCGCGGGAGAGAGAAGAGCGGGGAGATCCAGTTTCACTCGGAGCCGGAGAAAAGCGAGAAGCACCAAATGTGAAGTTCCGCAAGAGACAGTTGCGCAAACGAGCGTTTGCGCGCCAGATAACAGCGACCGACCAGCACAGAACGAACAAACGCTGCATGCACGAAACAACCCAGGCCTGCCTCTCACATCTGTTGCCTCATCTCCACCCGGTCTTCCTGTTGCTTCATCGATATCTTCTCGCTCTTCTTCTTCCTCCTCTTCTTCGTCTTCTTCTTCGTGTGCCTCTGAAGCCGAGAGGGAGAAGACGCCGGGGACTGGATGGAGCAAGTCAGGGAAACGTCCTTTGTGTGAGCGAACGGACTCTATTGTGTCTGCAAAAAAAGCGAAGGCAGCCTCGCAGAAGAGGTGGAAACACAGAGCCAAAGCATCGAGGGAACTCATCTCGGCTGCGAACCTCTGTTGGGACGACAGCCCGACCATGCAGAGCGACGGACGCGTCTCTGCGGTTTCTTCTTCTCTGAATCCTCCTGTCTCCCCTCCGGCTTCTGTGGGCGCAGCGAGAGAAGGACGAGGTCCACACTCCGCGGTTGCCGACGCAAGCACGGAGTCGATGCATTCAGAAACTCGAACGGAGCAAAGTCGCTCCACACCCTGCGTTTGTGTGGCGACACTGGAGGCCCCGCCCCAGGCTCCCGGCGGCACACGAGAGAGGCAGAGGCAAAGGGCGAGCGGAAGGCCTGAAGAAGAGAGACAGGAGGGGAACGAGGAGAAGAAAGATAACGACGAGGAGCAGGGAGGGAGGAACGAGGAGGGAGAAAGGAAAGACTGTGAAGAAGGGAGAGAAGAGACGAGACCAGGTAGAGAGAAGAAGCAAAAAGTGAACGATGAGGAGAAAGAACGGAGAGAGGAGACCCAGAGGGAAAAGAAGAACCCAATGCCAGGAATCGGACGGCAAGGAGACAAAGATGCGCAGGAGACACGGGGAGAAGGCGAGAAGTCGGCTGAAGAACGAGACGTTTCCTCGCGAGAACCTGACGCGTCGCATGCGTCGAAGCGACCAGAGAAAAGAGATGTTTCCCCTTCTGCGTCTGCGCCTGTGCGACCGCCTTCACTGAGAGACGTGATTCGCCTGGTTGCGGCACCACATCGTCTGCGGATGTTGATCGAGGGCGAAACATGGCGAGACAGAAAAGGGAAGAAAGCGAATCCACTCGAAGAGACCGAAGAAGATAGATTCGACTGTCTGTGTTGTTCCGAGATCTGTGCTCGCTGCGCCTCCGCCGCCAGCGCCGCGCGACAGCTCTTCCCGTGGCGCGCCGTCCTCGCAACTCGGAAGGAGGAGCCTTCTTCACTCTCTGCGTCTGCGGGGTCGAAGCGAAGAGAAGAAGAAAACGCGTTCTTCGACGAGACAGAGCGAGAAGGAGACGAGAGCCTCGTGCCTCCGGAAGACTGGTACACGATTGAGCAACTAAGGAGGTGCGACCGCGGGAACAAGTTTTTCTTTCTGCGGGTGCCGCCTGATATCACGGCGCAGACGGCCGAGATGCTCGCCGAGGTCCTGCTCACAGACGAAGGCGCCTTCGACATCCTCGTTCCTTTGCAGGAGACGCAGGGCACACACGAGGTTTCAGAACCTTCTTCCTTCCCAGCTCTCTTGGCCTCGTCGGAGAAGCGAGATTCCTGGTCGTCTGTATCCTCGTTTCGCGAACAGGGTGGAAGCGCGAAAGGCGCTGACTCTTCGGGGCTCATGCAGAGCGAGCATGAAGAGGCCGCTGACATCCCAGGCTCCTTCAGGGAGACATCACGACACACCCAAGCGATGGAGACAAATGGCGAGAGAGAAGGAACCCACACTTGCATGCATGTGGAGGGCGACAGACCTGGTGCCAATCCGCACGAGGCGGACGCCCTTTTTTCGCTGCAAGAAATAGGAAAAACAGAGAACTGCGGAGACGGAGAGCTGATGTTGGAAGGGGCGCTTCGGAGAAGGGAGTTCAACGAAGGCCGTTTGGGGAAGAGCGCGTTCAAAGAAGGCGGCTTAGCGGACTCCCAAGGCACTGAGGGAGCGGCGAAACACTCAGAAACCGAGGCCTGGAGTTTCAAGGAGGGGACGCATGCACGAGAGACCGAAGGGCCAAACCGCGGGGGGGGCACACCGGGAGAAGCCGGGGCGCGGCTAAAGAGAAGTCGACAAGACGAGAGGACAGAGAGCAGCGAGAGCTTTTGTGAAGGAAGGAGAACCGCACTTCGAATTAAGGAAGAAGGTGGAAGGAGACAGGAAGAAGAGACACATGCGGAATCCAAAGAAAAAGGCTGTCAGCTTCCTGTGACGGACGAGCCTCGGCTTCGCAGTCTTCTGGTCTCGGACCGCGCCTGTGCCGTCCAGCGTCGCCTCGAGGACGCCCTAAAGCGTCTCCAGTCTTTCTTCGCTGAAGAAAAACTGACTGAATGCGCGGCGAGCGAAGCTGAGTGCCTTGGTCTGGGTTTTGAACGAGGAGAACACGAAGAGCGAGGAGACAAGGAGAGCAAAGGGTGTCCTTTCTGTGAGACACAGGCCGAAGGGGGCTTTCCGAGAATGCCAAGAAGGCCTTCTGGCGGCTGCGCGTCTCAGTGGGAAGGCAACGGAGAGGAGGGTGGAGGGATAGATGAAAGACCAACGAACTACGGACAACTGGAAAAAGTCGAAGAGCACTGGCAACATCGTCTTGGGGTAAACGTGAGGGATATGAGGAACCAGAGGGCGCGACACGGAAAAGAAGAAGACCGGCGGGAAAACAAAGAAACAGATATTTCAGGAGACAGCGACGCTCTGTGGCTGCTCCATCGTCTTTGCCATGCAGATCCCACGAGTCCACAGACGTCTTCGGATCTCTCTTCTTCACCTGCATCCCCTTCTTCTTCATCATGTGTGGCTTCTTCGCGTTTGCCGTCATCTGCTTCATCTTTTTCAATTTCGCCTCTCTCTTCTTGTCCAGCAAACGCCGAGCAACCGGTCACGAAGAGAAGCCGCCAGTGGCCTTCTGCGCCTCTGCTTCCAATCCGCCTCAACGAGGACGTGGGCGAAGGGCGAAAAAACGAACTCTTTGCAGAGCTTCTTCTCCGAGTATACGGCGGTGCCTGGAAACAGTCGCTTTTCAACAGGTGCCCTTCCCTCTCAAGCTCACATTCGTCTTCTTCTTTTTCGTCTTCTTCTCTCCGTGGTCGGTGCTCGGCGCCGCTTCAGCGACTGGCTGTCGAGAGGCTGCTGGCTGTCGAGGAGGCGCTGCACCTCTTGCCCACACCTCGTACTTCTGGAGCCGCTGCGGCGTTGTGGCGAGAAGAGCCAGTGAAGAGAGCGAGGCGAAGCGCCGTCCTCGTCGAGCCCCTACAGGGCTCCGTCTGCCTCGTTGATCCGTACTTCCATATGAGTCAGTGTTCCGTCCTTTATCGGAAGTACAGCACGCCTCTCTCCTCGCTCGCTTCCGAGAACTTTGGAGCTCCACAAGCGACAGAGCCAGCAGCCCTAGCTTCTGCTTCTCCTTGTGTGGCATCTGAGGATTCAAGCAGCCTTTGTGCATCACAAGGCGTTGGGAGAGGCGGGAGAGGTAGAGGACGAGGCCGGGGACGAGCGCGAAGGGGAACGTCCAGTCGGCGAGGAGAGAGCAGAGCGGTGAGTGAAGCGCCCGAGGCTGAGCAAAGGGGCGTCAGGGGGGAGGACGGAAGCCGCGAGAAAGCAGAAGAGACGGGAGAGGTTGAGCGGACTGTCGCTTCCACAGGAGTCAAGGACGCGCAGAAAAACAAGGGTGAACAAGGTGAAACAAACGCACATCTCCCAGCTCTGCTTGCGCCGCCTCGCACGCTCTTCCGCGGATTTTTAGTCAACGTAAGTCCATGCGACTTGAATTGCACCAGTCTGAAGGTGAAAGAGCACCAATACCACACTGTGCTGCTGAAGAGAGCAGTACGAGCTGTAAACTAAAGACTCGTCAGGTCAAACTGAGGAGTCGAGACGGCGCAAGCTGTCAGTGGTTGTGTAGACCTCGAGTGTCTTTTTTAACTGAAAGTTTGCAGATTCCTTTATTCGAAATGTCTTTACATGGTGTTTCCACTTCGAAAATCGACTTTTCAGTTCCTACGGAAATTGGCTTTGTTTCCCGGACCCAAGGTCTAGTGTGGTAGTTGTGAAAAGCGTCGTAGAAAGAGAAGCCACGGTTACGGTCAATAATTCGTAATCGCGGTTAAACTATGGAACAGTCGAGAATTATCCGTACACTCCAGGTGTAAAGAGTGTTGATTTAGTCACTAAACGGGTGCCAGGCGAACAAGAATTTGCTCCGCTGTATTCCGTACAGACTAACAATAGGAAGGAGACTGTCAAAGCGAGTGTCAGTCTCTGAGGTTCGATAATGGCTCTGTTTACTCGACATCGATTATGCCAACCAGTGTGAACACAAAAGGCCATCGAATATAACGGCAGGCTCCTCAATGTCGTGGCACAAGCAGTGAACAAAGGACCCCAGACGAATCGATTTGGAGTCCCTACAAACATCCCTTTGCTCTCGAAGATAAATCGACGTGCAGTTGCTTCTTTGGAGCACTAGGGAAGAATGTAAAAACAGAATCGAGAGCTTGTTCCAGTGTGGCTTTTACGAACTGCAGAGCTTTTGAAGCGGCACATTTGAAGACGAGGGAGCGACCCAGAGTGAATAGGAAAAAAAAGATTGGGAGAAAACAAACAAGAGAAAGGGACAGAGAAGGATTCAATGGGGTCGCTTTGCACAGGAGACCAGCTTTCGCGGGGGAGGGGGGGGGAAAGGAGATACTCGAGAGAGACGCACATGTCTTTGCCGAAAGAGCTCTTTCAAAAGCGTGGCATCGAGCATTCACCTACTCGCCTCTCTGAATGGATTTACAAGTTCAGGAATATTGACTTACCTGGGTCTCTCTACGCATATAAATTGTCCATGTATATATATCTGTGCTCATTCACACAATTGGCCGTGGGCTACAAGTTTGGATGTATTTTCACAGTTGAATATATTTTGACGTAGACACGTCGAGCTTCGTTCTCTCTGCCGTAGAGACCAGACCTAAATTGCGGACTCTCCTTCCCCGCGTACAAGCCACTTGTGCTTCTTCTGGGATGTGCGTCCTGGTAATGAGTTCCTGAACGCACAACGGAATGAAAAAAGTTGGCCTATCTGTCTCTCTTCGCTCACTCGTTTCTCTTTGCAGCACGACGGGACGCTCCCCCAGAATTTGGCCTCTCAGCTGCTTCGCAATCGCGAGGCATCACGCGAGGATCAGCGGCGCCAGCAGGGTAAATCTCTTTCTTCGACTTTCTCCGGTTTCGAGAAATCCCAGACAACTGCTTGTTCGCTGTCTGTGAACGGGCTGTGAAGGGTCGAGGCACTTGCTCGGTTTTCTTCTCTTCCTTTCTTAGAAGGCAAACAAGAGTTCTTTACCGTCTTGGTCACGAGCGAGAGGGGAGTCTTTGGTGAGAGAGGTGACCTGGATCGTTGAGCAAACTGCCCTGAACACAGCGAGGCTCCTTAGAGACGCAGAGAGGCTGAGGAAAAAAGGGGAGACAGTGCCGTTTTTGTTGCTCTCTCCGGTGATTCTCTGCACGTTCTATCCGCACGGTGGGATGCTCTGGGATCTTCTGGGGTCTCTGCGTCTCTTTTCGACAGTGCGCAACAGATCCGTGGAGACTGCTTGCATCTGTGGTCGCTGCCGTGTTTCTTTGACGTCTCCTTTTCTCGGTTGCAGCCTTTCTCGAGGCCGAGGCCGTGGAATGGCCCTCGGTCCCTGCGCCACACCGCTTTCCAAATCGGCGGCGAAGACGCTACGAACTCGCGATCGCCGCCAAAAGAGTCAAGCTGCAAAAGTCACGCATTCACGGGTACCTTGTTCAGGCGAAACTTTACATAGTGGAACCGATTCATACATACAATATCTGTTTTCGTAGCTAGAGAGAAATCCAGATTCTATAGGCATCCAGACACGTAGGTTTAGATACATGCAGAGGATATATGGATGTATGTCTATGAATGCATATGTAGTTATATTCGTGTATAGTTTTGTGTAGGCTTGCGCAGTTATGAATATACGGCTACATCTATACATGTATGCCCTAGTGTGTGTGTGTGTGCGTGAAATGAGTGCATGCATGCGCGTGAGACTTGCTCGCCTTCAACGAGTGTCGTGCACAGTCGCGTTTGTTTCCTCCTCTCTTCTGCGCATTTCTTCAAACGCTTTGCACAAAGGAAAACAAGCACTTGTTCTCACTGTCAGCTCGCGGTCTTTCTCTCCTTCTGTGTATCTCTCCTGTTTCTCGCACACTATTCTGGCTCATGCTATTTTCTCTCCACTTCCCCCCCCCCCTCTCTCTCTCTCTCTCTCTCTCTCTGTGTCTCTCGTTCTCTCTTCCTCCCTTTCGTCCTCTCTGTCTCCTGTTCTCCTCTTTCTCCTGTTGCCTGTAGTTGTTTCCTCTTTGTTTCTCTTTCTTTCTGTCTCTTGCGCGCGTTTTTCAGGTACGGAGTTTACGCGGTGGACTGGATAAAGGCCGGGGAGACAATCATGGAATACGTCGGCCAGGCGTACGCTTTCAAGCAGCGCAAAGGCGGCCTGGACGGCGAAGAGCCGAACCTCGCCGAAATCAGGTATATCATCCACACCATCCATTTCAACAGTTCCGCCATCCGTTCTTCGTTCTTTTCATTGTTAAACATTCTATACGTATTTATCGTATTTTGTTTGTACTCATGTGTGCATGTATGATATCTGCTTCCGTCTTCCTGATGTGTGCGGGTCCTGACCTAAATGTATACAGGCCCTCAAGACCACATGTCCACGCATATATATATATATATATATATATATATATATATATATGTTTGAGTGTACCCAGATGACGTAGCCCTATATATTGTTCCTGATTTGTTTTTGTGGTAATCTCTCTCTCTATACTCATAGTCTAGGACCATATTATAAGTGTATACATGCCTCTCTCAGAACATAGGAGTTGGATTCTTATATGTATGCATATATTAAAAATGTATCTATATATATATATATATATATATGGCATAGCCTTATCGTCTTTGGATTTATGTGTTCTCTTATATATATGCGTATAATTCCAGATATTCTAGGATCATGTGTATAGATAAAGATGTGCGTAGATTCGGATAGCGTTGATACCGTTTTGACAGAGGCTTCGCCTTCCTGTACGAGGACTGAGGCTCCTCGCCACCGAATGGACCTGCGAGAGCGCGGGAATCATAGAAGAGTTTAAAGGCAGAGAACTAAGGGGACTCTTCCATCTAGCGCCGCCACATGCGCAAAGTCGTTGCCGTGCCATCGATTCATTTCTTTGCACCACCTATATATATATATATATATGTATATATGTATATATATATATGTATATATATATATATATTCGCAGGACGTATGTCGCTCTCTGCGTTTCTATCATCATGTTCACTCTTATATTTTTCCTTTTGTCTTCGCGTGTCGCCATCTCTCTTCTTCTCTTTCTCTCTTTCTGTTCCTTCCTCCGTTTCGCCTTTTCTCTGTTTCTCTGTTTCTCCTTCTCCTCCTCTCCCGCTTCTCGCGCTCTCTGTCTTTTGCATGCGACAGAAGGAGTCGCTGGACACGGGTCCCGTTGCTTTTATTTTCCGGTGTGCCGCGCTGCCTTCTGCTTCAGAGAAGCGCGTTACGACTGGCAGCATGGGAACTGTTACATTTTCTCTCTTGAGGCGGACAAGAGCCAGGCAGAAGGCAACGTAGCGTGCACAAAGACGAAGTTTGTCGACGCGACAGACAGCGGCAACCTCGCCAGGTGAGGCGTTTTTCGTGGAGAGAGGAAGCGTTTGGAAACAGCGTAACACAGGACGGAGGACTCCATGCGAGAAGCTTCGCGGTGCTGCCGCTCTCTCGCGTTGCCGCTGTACAGGCACCCGAAAGGTTGAAGAAGCCTTGTGTGAAACAGACGTGCTTTCCGCTGTCTCGTTTTCCCCTTGTGCTTTTTGGCTGTCCTTTCCTTGCTACACACGCTTTGTTTGCTGTTCTTTCTCCTCTTCCCGTTTGGCGCTCGGCTTTCGAAGATTTCGCGTGTCTTTGTAATACGCTTTTGCTGGCTTTCAATGTCTCCAGGTACATCAACCACAGCTGCGAGCCGAACTGCGAGTCTGTCAGGATGCCGCACAACGCTGTTGCGATCGTCGCCCTCCGGGACTTGCTCCCAGGAGAAGAACTGTTTTACGACTACCAGTGAGTTCGGTTTCTTCTCACTCTGCTCTCTTAACCGGCTCGGTGATGTGCTCCTCTTTCCTCCTCTTCTTTCCAGTCTTTGGCGTCTTTCTCCGTTCCTCTCCCTCGTCTGGCAGCCTTCCCTGTTGCCTGGTCCTCAACTCTGACTTCCTCGACCTCGTGGTGGTTTCGTCTCATCTTACGCCAAACACTTCCGGATGCTGTCTCTCCCTCAGCCCATACTTTCCGCTCTTTTCTGTCACTTTTCCCCCTCGTATTTCTCGGCCGTTCTGTTTGTGTCGACTTCCTCGTGTCTCGGCAGCCTTCGCGTCCCCGGTTCTCGCCTCCTCGCCACACCTCGTTACCTGCGTGCTCCGCGTTCCCCCGCGCGTCTGTCGCGCGTCTGTCGCCCGTCTCTGCCGTGGCTTCTCGCTCCCCTGGAGTGCGTTTCCCCTTCCCCCTTTTGCTCCGTGTGAGATTTGCCCTGTCCTCCGACATCCCAATCTGTTGTTTTCGCGTTGCGGTCTGCAGCTTCTCGGACAAGTCGAAAGAAGTCTGTCTGTGTGGAGCGCGAACCTGCACGGGGAACATGTGAAGGAAGAACTCGCGCCGAGGTCGGGAAAGAGAAGGAATCAACGGAACGACTGTGGAGTCAAAACCGAACACGAGAGAGAGACTTCGGCGGAAGAAGAGAGCGAGAGAGGAGAAGAAGAGAGCGAGAGAGGAGAAGAAGTGAGCGAGGGAGGAGAAGAAGAGAGCGAGGGAGGAGAAGAAGAGAGCGAGGGAGGAGAAGAGAGCGAGGGAGGAGAAGAAGAGAGCAAGAGAGGAGAAGAAGAGAGCGAGAGAGGAGAAGAAGAGACCAGGATCCGTGTGTCCTGCTCTTTCGCGTCTGGCCTCGACTCGGTTCATTGTCGTTCACAGTGACGGGCACCGAAAGAAGGAAACTGCGTCCGTAACACTGAAGAACGTTCCTCGCTTGAGTGCCTCACCCCTCCCACAAGCCAGAGTGCAGACAGCGCAGTTCTTGCTGTCAGTTTGACAAAGACATGCTCGGATTTGGAAGTCGCCCAGTTACACACAAACACACAAGTCTGAATTGACAGGAAAGTCCTTTGACGCCTGCCCTGAGCAAACGAACATGGAGACACACATTGGACCACAAGACTCAGAATCAGAGACTATAGAGCCTGTGCCTCCAAAAAACCTAAATTCGCATGCTGGATTGTTTGACCGGCGATCCACCCTTGTCCAAGATAGAACTGGAATGAAACGCGAACTGTAGTTCACTGGGAGTCGCATCGGTAGACTCAAATGCGATGCTGATTCACTGCTTCTTAGAGACGCAGAGATTTCCGCAACCGAGGCCTTCTTTGCTCATGGGAACGCGACGATTCAGAGCTGCCTTAACAGGGGAAACAACCACACTGAGAGTGAAGCACAAAAGAACTTTCACTGTCGGGTAGTTGCCGCTCCGAACGAAAGGCTTAACGACTTAAACGCTTGCTAAGAACAATTCGATGAAATAAAGCCGCTTCTAAAAATACGGAGCTCGAGCCTCAGTCCCGCGACTTCGCGAAGTGGCAATGAACGAAGTATGCAAAGACTATCCCGCTGCGGAACTGACTGCAGGTGCCTCTCACGCGAAGGTGCCAACATAAACATTCAAGAAATTAGGAGCTCTGCCGCATCCGTTTGACTGTTAGGTTCATGCATTCTACCAACAGGCGTCCCTTTCGTAAGTGCTCGGCTACACGGCACTCGCTGTTCCCATGCTACACCCTTTGTCTCCTCAGAGCAATTCCTCTCTTCCGGTAGTTGTATGTATCTCTCACTCTCTGTCTCTATATGCATGCACCTACTTGAGAGAATACCGAGATACGTTCTTGCTAATCTCTACGCTGTCACCCATGCCCATATCTATATATTTATCCAGGCACCAGGCTGTAGGCTTGTGGGTCCTAGTTTGTGGTTTATTGGACTGTCCGCGCTTTCCACTCTTTCATGCCCTCGGTTTGCGGATTGGTAGCGCCAGAAGAAGCAGAGCAACCTCGAGAGACAACTTGGTTGAAAAGAGGACTTGAACAAGAGGAAAAGAGATTTTAACGAGAGCTTCAAGGAGAGAGCGGAGAACGAGAACAGAAGATAGAAGAGAGATTCGAAGAGGAGATATACTCGAGACTTAAAGAATAGACGTAAGGAGAGAGAACGCTGGAGAGAGAAGAGAGCAGTAAAAGACAGTCACGTTTATCAGACCGTTTAGTTGAAAGAGGAAAAGAGGAACGCTCAAAGAAGTCCGTCAAACACCTACACGCGTCAAATGCATCTCGATCGCCCGGCCCTCCGGCTTCCTCTGTTCGAACTCATAAAACATTCTTCCACTTCTTCGGCGGCGTCCAGGAGCAAGTCGTTCACCTCTTCTTCATCCACGTCGTCTTCGTCGCTGTCTGTCATTCCGCTTTCATCTCCACTTTCATCTTCACTTTCGTCATACGATTCATCATCGTCCTCCTGTAGTTCGCAGGTAGCGTCGCCGGTGTTTTCTCTCGAGTGAGTTCCCTCCTGGGTTGCTCTCTCAACCTTTTCACAAACGCCCCCCTCTCTCTGCTGTGCTGCGGCTGTCCCCTTCTGTCGATGACAGGTTTCTACTTCGACAACACCGCCATCAAGTTCTCCTGTCCGTTCTCGTTCCTCTCTGTCTCTGTTCTCGCCTTCCTGTCTTACCAGACGCTTCCCCGCAGGCTGTCCTCCAGACTCCTCACCTTCGTTTTCGCTGCCCCATCCCTCGCCTCTCTGCCGCTTCGCCGGTAAGAGTCCTTCGTTGTTCTTCCTGTTCACTCCGCCATCATTGCACACGATCTCTGCTTCTCTCGCCTCGGGCGCCTCGCTCTCCGCGTCTCTGTCGGCGACTAGCCGCCGCAGTACGCGTGCTCGGATGCGAGAGCGGGGTGAGAGAGAAGACTCCCTCGCCTTTGAAACTCGCTTCTGAAGTTGCTTGAACTTTTTCCGAAGCAACACACTCGCAGGCACCCGGCAGTTGCGTCCACGGAAGAGAAAGCAGCGTTCGTCTCCGTCTTCTTCTTCCTCTTCGTCTTCTTCGTCCCCTCCAAGTAGTGTGGAGCTGTCGCTGCTGCCTCTGTCTTCTTCGAGTCTCCCCTCCAAGCTCTCGCGATCTTCGCCCGCGTCTACAGACCCCCGGGGCACCGAAGAACATGTGGACAGCCTGTCGACTCTCCCCGCCTCACTCCACACTTGAGTCTTCTCGGCGGGAAGAGATGCAGCTCTTGCGGAAACATCTGAGTGCCGAGAGAGGCCCTCCAGAGCAGAAGACGAGGAAAGGACGCGATCGTTGTGGACGCCTGCAGAAGACGAGGAAAGGGCGACGCAGGCGGTCTCACTCGCGCAGGTGTCGGCGTCTGCAACTCCGAGAGAACAAGACAAAGCCGGCACCCCCAGATTTGGTACGGACGGGATTGTTGGCCGGAGAGGCTTCGAGTTCTCGCCGTTTGAACCCCAAGATTTCTCTCCTTCCCTCGCTTCCACTTCGGCGAAGAAGCAACCTGACGTCTCGCGAGGCCCCTGAGACAGAGAGGAGACACCTGCGGGTCGCGCGCAAGGCGATACTCGCCAAGAAGGACCCGGTGCCCCGCTACTTGAGGAAGGATCACCTGGCACAAGACGCGCTTCGCGCAGAGGCATGTCTTTGCAGGTGCTCTCTCCCGCGCTCTGAAAGTCGTGTGGAGGCGAAGAAGCAGCGCGGCTCGTCCCGGCCTCTCCCGCCTCAAAAAACGGCTGATGTTTCTCTGCATTCACGAGAGAGAAGGCCCCCGTCTTCCGGCTGTCTGAACTTGTCGCACTCTTCGGAGACAGAGACAGGAAACCCCACGACCACTGGGCGGCCGGCAGGGAGTTCGAGTCCCTGTGGGGCGACGAAGCTCGAGCCGGCGAGTGACGCGACGCCCCTGACGGAGACACGGCAAACAAAGGAAGAAATACACTTGCTGCAAGAGGGGAAAAGAAGGGAAAGACCCGATGACAAAGGAGAGGACAGGACAGAGACGGACGAGAAGGAACAGGAGACTGAGAAGGACACGAAAGAGAAGGAGAACGGCAAGGAGAAAGAGAAGGACGGAAAAAAGACGAGAAAAATGAGGAAAGAGAAAGTGATAGAGCAAAAACCGAGACAGACAAGGGAGACCCTTGTATCGACATGCTCCCCCCCCCCCCCCCCGCCCTGCGCTTCTTCTGGCGCGTCGTGTCTGAAGAAACGCAAAGAGTTGCCTTGAAAGGCAACAGAGAGAGTAGGGGCCTTCACTTCGCACGCCACCGGCCGTCCCTGCCAATTTCCCCTCTCAGCCGTCACTAAGCCGAGAGATAGAACGGCGGCAGTATGCACTTTCAGGCAGCCGGCTGGCACTCGCCGGGAGCGCAACATGTTGATGCAGCAGGTCCCATAGAATGCTCTCCCTCCTCAAACATCCACATACCGAAACGTGGACGTATACTCGTATAGACGGATATATCCCACACATGTTTGAATGCATGGACATATCTCACATAGGTATGTAGTGCATAGGGATGCATCGCATACAAACATACACACCAATATCGACAGTAACAACGGAAGATCCACATGTGTATTAGTAAAGTGTTCGAGACTCCTCGGCAAAGAACCCCGTGCCATTTCGTATCACATATACTGTCGAGCATTAGTTTCCCATGAGAAGAAGCGAACGACAAAGAAGGACCGACCTGAGAGGCCGGTGTCGGCGGGTGCGGTCTCGAGTTCTTCTCCGGATGTCCTGGAACTTCTCGTCTCCTCTTCCTTATCTTCTGCTTCTGAGTCTTCGTCTTCTACTTCTTCTTCTTCTTCTGCTCCTTCTTCCTCTTCTGGACTTTCTGCTTCTGGATCTCCTACCTGTATCTCTGGAGGCGTCTGGATGGCGCATGCAGCAAGGACGTCGGCGGCGAAGGTTGCGTCGGAACTGAGAAGGTGGAGGAACGCCTCGCGCTCTGGCTGGCCCCAGGAGGAGATGTGGTTCTCGAGGGATCTGGCGCGCCTCAGCAGGGGCGAATCGCCTCTCTCTGCTTCTTTTCGTCGCCTCAAATGGCAATCACAGACATCAAGGAGAAACCCGCACTGCCAGTCTGGGGTGCGATCCGTTCGTTGCTTGAGTTCCTTGCCCAACGGACTTCCTGGTTGCTCTCTGCGTGACCGCCGCCATTTCTGGCGAGGGAGCAACGTGTTGTCGATCACGCCTAAACAACCCACAGGCCGCCGCGCGTGAGACTCCTGCGTCTCCCCACTGCTGCTGTTGACGCACCTGCAAAAATTCTCTCGCAAGTCAATCACCAAACCCCTCCACGCTTCTTCTTCTCCCTCGGGGGCTGTTCGTCGTTTCTTCCACGCAGTCTGGGACACTCGACTCACGACCTCTTGACTTCTCCTGCGTTTGCATCCCTGCGCGGCCTTTCCCCCGGCCCACACCACACCCTTCTCTTCACCCTTCTTCCGGTTCAGCTTCGCTTCTTCCCCTCGTTCTCCTTCTTTTCCCCTTTCTGCTTCCTCTTGTCGTTCTTCCTCTCCTGCTCGTTCTCCTTCGAGCCGCGAGAAGAGCGGCGAAGACAACCGGCATGTCTTCCCATAGTGTGTCTCTCTAGGCCGCTCGGCCTCGGGTCTCCCGTCGCGGCTGCAGCGCGTGACTCCCTTCCTGGCGGAGGTGGCGGACTGAGAGACAGTTTCTCTGTCTCTCCTCACTTGCGCGTGTTTTCTCTCGGCGCCCACTGCGTTTGTGCCTTCCGCGCCGCGGCTGAGAGGGCCAGAGAAAGCGTCAGCGAGCTCTGAAGTCTGTTGCGTTCTCAGCGCGCACCTCGCAGCTGCAGCGGCCCTTCTGTGAGCGACTGCCGCTCGCAGCAGAAGCACTGTCTCGCCGTCGATGGTGTTGTTCGAGAGGTCGAGGACTTCCAGGTTCGGCGCGTGTCGCTCCACGTAAGCCTTGAGAACCGCGCGAAAGAGAGGCCCGCCCTCAATGTCGTTCCCACTCAAATTCAAACTCAACAGCCCCGCTGTATCCCGCGCGCGCCTCTGCGAACGCGGCGGCGACTCGGGCGCCGAAGTGTGAGATGAGAGATCCGCCGCAGGCCTGGCGCTGCCTCGACGTCCGGGACTTTGAGGCGCGTGCAGTGGGCCTTTTAAGCGCCCCCCGGGCAAGAACGACGCAGTCGTCTTCCCTCGATCACCTCCCTCGTCGGAATCGTCTCCAGACGTTTCATTCTGGTCCTCGCCCTCGGCATGGTGTCTCTCTGGGCTCGCCAGGCCCTGCTGTCCTGGCGCTGTCCGCTCGTCTCGGCCCTCCGGCTCTGGCGAGTCCGGCGCGGCCTGCGAGAACAGGCGGTGGGAAGAGACAAGAGCGAGAAGGACCTGCACCGCTCCTGAGTCTTGCAGGAGGTTGTCTGAAAGATCGAGAAACTCGAGGCGCGGCAGCCGCAGCAGCGCCAGAGACAGAGAAGACATGTCGGCGGCCACGAGCCGGCAGTTGGTCAGGGAGAGACGCAGAAGGCGAGAACCAAGGAGTGGAAGAACAGACACACAAAGGGAATGGAAACCTGCAGCACTCACCCCGCAGTGATGGAGAGAAACCGCTGCGAAAATGGCATCGGATGAAAATGGCGAGGGAATATCGAGAGGCGCGTCGGTTCGAAGACATAGGCAGGGAGACTCTGTTGTAGACGAAGACAGAACCCCAGTGGTGTGGGGCGATGCAGGCCTACCGGCGAGAGCCGAGAGACTCCTGTCTCCAGGGGACTTCTCTTTCTGGCTCTCCTTCGAAGTGTTTCGCTCACTGTCGCGCGCAAGGGCAGCCAATGCCAGCATCACCGTCTCTCGCAAAACTTTCACTGCATGCCTATTGACTTCCGAGGCGGAAATGCGCAGTGCAGAGAGCGCGCCAGAGCACGCTAGGAGAGGAAAACATTCGCGCCTTTCCTCGGCTTCGCGCCGGTCCCCCTCGCCGCCGAGGCCCAGACCAGCTTCACGGTCACAGTCGAATTGTCTCTCTGCATCCCGTCCCTGTCTCTCTTCCATATCTCGCCCTGTTTTTCTCTCAGGTCCCTCGACTGCCTCCGACGCATGCGGTTTTACTTCTGGGTCTTTCGCGGGTGCTGCCGCGGCTGCGTGACTCCTCTGCGTCGAGAGAGAATCCCCACGGGATCCTTCTGTCTCGCTTCCTTGGCCACAGCCGGCGCTTGGAAGCACAGGAGAGTCGCCAAGGTCCTTTGAAGCCCTGAGGTGTTTCCAGTGCTGGACAGAGAAGCAGGCCAGCTCGATCTCCCATCCACCGCTCTCGAGATGGGGGGACAAAACGACATTCGCATGAGTGCGGTTTGCACTACATCTGTGGTCCTCAGAGTTGCGGAAGGCGCGCATGGAGGCTCCTCCGCCGCGCGATTCAGCTTTTGCGTCCTCGTTTGTTTCCTCGCCTCTTCTTCCGTCCGCAATACGAGCAGCGGCGCCTCGGCTCTCTTCCGTTGAGCGACAAGAGAGCAGAAGGGAAAGAGACGGCTGGTGAACGAGCGAGAGGTGCTGGGGCGTCAAAGTCAGGCGACAGAGCCTACCCACGTCACGGCTGCTAGGCGGTGTGTAGAACGTGACACTCGGATTCTCAGGAAAAGAAGAAAGAGACGATGAGGAAGAAGGAGACAGTTGCCGTGGAGGGGACTCTCCTGGAGATTCGTGGCCTGGCAAAGCCCACTGAACGAACGCGGGTCGCAGGCGCTTTGGAGGAGCGAGGCGGTGAAGAGTCCGAAAGGCGGTTGCAACGGGGAGGAGTCTCGCAGCAGGCAGAAGCCGGTCAAGAATGTCATGCAAGGAGAGGAACTGGAGAAGCAGGCAGAGGAGATCCTGCCCAGAAGGCGAGAGAAAGTGCGAGAAAAGCGAGGTGTTGTCTTTTCCAGAGCGAGCACCGGGGATCTGGCGAGACGTGAGGGGGATACAAGGAGGCCCCGAGGCAGGTGACACGGGCAGAGAGGGCGCCACAGAAGCGGCCAGACGCAGACAAGGCGTGGACGGCGAGGATGGGTCGGAGGAGACCTCTTGAGACGAGGAAGACGGCAGAGAAGAGTACGATGGAGAGGTCGCTGTCATCGTCTCTGGAGTACAGAGAGAGACCGCGTTCTCGTTCACACGCTCGCCTTTCTCTCGCCTCTCCAATGCTCGGCTGCGGCTGCAGCTGGCATCCATGACTGCGTGTCTAAGCTCGGGGAAGACTGGAGAGGACGAGAGGAACAAGACAGCGGTGTGCGATAGGCGTGGAAGGTAGGAGCTTTACTCATAGCTGCTTCGACTTTGAAGGATTGACGGACCCGTGTCTTCGATATCGATGTGAGCTGGTCATCTCCCTTCTTTGTTACTTTAAGCCATGGAGTGCCTCCGTTTTTGCCTCCCACCTTCTGTCTAGAGTGCAATCACGGACCTGAGGTAGACAACTTTTGTCGGAAAACAAGGAGAGGCGGGGAGAAACAGGGGAAGAGAAGGATGAGCAAACGAAAACCGAGTAGGGGGAAGGGAGGGAGGGAATAAAGAGAACTGGTCAGACTCAAGGACTTGCAGAAAGGGTGGGGAAGCACGTTCCTGAAACGACGCAGGGTGACTGGTCAGTCCGAGAACTACCGCAGAGCCGAATACCAGTGGTAGAGGGGCGGCAGCGACGGAGAAAGTGAGAATTTCAGAGGGTGCTTCAAGAAGGGCATTGTCATCAGAAATGGCTTTTCCTGAAAATCTAGCAAGGAGAGCATGTCAGAACGTTTCGCCTTCGGTCTCTGTCACCGACAGCGGAAAGATGGAGTACTTAAGAACCTACGAGTTTTCCGGGATACGGGAGCAAACTCCCCGTTGACGAGGAAATACAAGGATTTGGACTGCCGGTGTTGTCAGAAAACCACGCAGAAAAAATTCAACCGCTGCATGGCAACGACGGGTGCGAATGAAGACAAGTATCGGAGTGCACGCTACCTGGCGACTGCGTAGTCCGGACGTCGAAGGCAAGACCGAGTGCAAGGCGGGAGCGAAACCTCGACGGGTTGGCCGTGAAAGGGAGTTTGGATAGAAGAAAATAAGACGCGAGACGGGTAACAAAGGGTGCGAACATAAATGACGTTGTCAACGACTGGTCTAGCCGTCTGGGTGTCGTTTGCGTGGGAGCACGCGAGAAAACGAAAGATGACGAGGACGACCAAAATATGTGCAAGGGAAAAAGAGGCACGAGAGAAATCCAGACGGGTAACCTTAAAAAACAAGTGTCGTCTTGAAAAAAGAATGCAGAGGAGCGACAGAGAATGAGTCAGGTGAGGCAGGTGTGCCACTGCCATAAAGCGAGCACTAACAGTTCACAGACAAGAAACGAAGAACGGCGCCCGTCCCTATGAGTGAAAGTCTGACAAACAGAAGTTTCCGTTTGCAAAGGATTAAAAACGGAAAGTGGGCCACAGCACACACACGGCTTGCGACCATGAGGCAGAGAAAACCGGCCTGGCGAGAGTTGCCTTCTCCTTGCAACTCTCTCTCTCAGCTGTCTAGGGACTCTTTCCAGTGGCGCTTGGGTCCTCTCTCAGGAGCCAAAAGTTATTCTTGCAAAAGGCAGGCCGAATGCAGCAGTGCACAGCGACTGCTAGCAAAAAGACACACGCGCTTGAGTGCCCACAACAGAACGCGGGACGGTTTGCAAGTCGGAAAAATCCAGCACCATTCCTCCGGCGCCTTGAGACGGCTGCCTGTAGAGGATATGACTAACGCACAAAATAGAGACAAAAGGAGCTGTTTTTCTTGCTTCGTCGACGCCTGCCTTCTACCCACAGCGCACCGCACCGAAAGGGCGACAAACCGCTGTTTGCAGGGAACGGGAAGAAACTGGTAGAAAGGTTGCACTTCTGAGACTGAGAGAGAAGGTAGAAGTCGCGAGACTTGCCGCCCCGCTGTTGCCAAACACGCTCATGAGCAAGGCCAAACTCGCAGACGGCTAGCACACCATTTTGTCGCTCGTGCACGTCGCTCTGCGTTTCACCGACGACCAAAAGCGGCAAAAAACTGACCCCTGGCAGAGTAAAGCGGCCCCACTAGCCAAAATGGTGAATCGACTGTCGGAAGTGCTCACCATGCCTAGTCCAGGGCCGCACCCCTCTTTCGCTTGTACGGATGATGTGCGCGCCTCTTGCTCCTCGTTCCTGTTCGCGTTGTCATCTACATCTTTCATCGTCTCTCTACGTCCACATCCCCACCGTCCGCCCCCTCGAACCCGCGACTTGCAGGGAGACCCACTGACTGGTCTGAAAACCGAGGGTAAACGCTTTCTCGCGGCAGCGTAGATGGTACGGGCACTTACACGTTCCAAACAGGCATCTTTTGCATAAACGTTCATGGCCTTAAGAAAGCGTGTTTTGGCAAAGGAATTCCACCACTACGTGCATATTGTGTTCTGCAACACAGAAGCTTGACCCGCGCTAGCGCCGCGCGTATCGGCGGAACCCTCCAGGTGGCAGTTTTTCCCGCTTTAGCAAATAAGACAAGCGAGAGGAAGCCCCCTCGTGAACACGTGTGTCTCGCTTTTGTGAGAAGCTGAGTCACCTTTTTCGAACTGGGGAAATGGCCACTTTCAGTTGCGGTGCTTCTGGTGCGGGTACCTAGCGCTCAAATGGATATACCACGCCGGTGTTTCCACCATGAGTCTCAACTGAAATTGATTTGGACTCGAACATGATACATAACTGCAAAACTAGCTGACGACAGAAATTAGATCGGTGAACTGGTGAAAAGGAGGAACAGAAACTCAGTTTACATGGTGTGCTAAAAATACCATTCGCGTACCCAGTGCATCAAGACGCACGGCAGTGTCTTCAAAATCGAGCATTTTGTGTGAGCTGATGACGACACACTGAACAGTGAATATCTGCAGAAGTTCGCACCTCAGATGCCAGTACATAAATGCGACAAAGTTTGTTGCAGGACCTTATTTCAACGCTGTTACCTGCCGCGCTAAGAATAAGCGGTGGTCAGCTGCATTTGACATGCCTAAGGCCAGGTTTACAGACACCGGGGACCGCTAATTTTCGTGTGAAAGCTGGCAAGGATGATTACTCCAGAGAGTAAGTCCCCCAGAGGCCCTCCAGAACAGGATTGTCTCGTCAAAGGAGGAAGCGTTTGTGATGCTAGAGCGAGCACGACGCCAAGAAGAAGCGCCACGCACTTCCGGAGGCAGAACGTTTGATCATCGGGGCCGCTACTTGGCCGTAACCTCTACTCTGTGCGTGTCTCCCCCGATGTACGCCCCGTTCTCTGCTCTACGTCCTGTGGTGAGACCCAACAATCGGTACGACCGCAACTTCGCTGACAGACCGCACGCATTCAGAATGAGAGCATCTCTTGGACTGCTGCTTTCTTGCGCGAGCAGCGCACACCGAGAGAATGACGCGCGAACTGCAGTCTCGAGCACGTAGCAGACACGCAAAGATCCTCTGGTTTTCAGCTGTTCAGTCGCCAAACCTACGGTGCTTGTCTGCTGCGCCGCGCGGTCACCTGCATCTAACCTGCCTGTTGTCCAGACTCTCCAGGGACGGGTCACATTGTTCCTTCACAGGCGCTTGTGAGGAAACGGACCACGTCGAGCATCTGGAAACGGTGAACTTAGGAACCGTGCATCGCCAGTCCGTCTGATCCTTTTGTGATGGTGAGCGAGACTCAACGAAGCAGTCTGTACCACAGAAACACCACGTCTTGTGCTACCTCGATAGGTGGGGCCTATCAACTGTGCGTTCGACACACCATTTCAGTCTCCCGCAGGAAGAGGCTGCTGCGCTTGCCCTCCACACTTTGCTCGGATGCCTCTTCGTAACTGCTTGATGGATCCGACAAAGGTTTGCAGCTCCTTTTGCTGTTACCTGCGAAAGGCATCAAGTGATTTTTTTGGCAGAAGATGTACCCGCTACATGTGCGAGGGGGGTGTGTTGCGGGTTGCTAACCGATCCACTCTCCTCGTGGCATGGTCGCAGCATCGTTCCGAGTTTTTTGCTCTTTTCAGAGGTGAAACCATGAAAGAGCTCCTTTCTGTTTCTTTCCATTGAATCCCTCGAAGCATCGCATCAATGTTTCAGTCGAGTTTCTCCCCGACTACCGCACTCTCTGCCATTTGCCTTCGAAGGGGGGCGGCCATCCAGAAGCCGCTGTCTCCTCCTACCCAGCAAGACTCCTCGAGAATCTCTAAGCGCTGTTATATGCAGACATTCGTATGCTGCGAATCTAGCGTCATTCTTTCCGGTCTCTCTCCTTTGATTCGCTTCCATCGTTTTGCTTCTCGCACCGTCTCAGTCGGTTTGCCCTTAAACAGCGTTGTCACTTCCAACCCTCTGCACATTACCACGCCATTGTCGGAACCAGCGAGACTTTTTGCGATTTTTTCTCTCCCTTGCAAGTCTTTCTCCCTTCCCATTGTCACCGTTCTCTGTATTCTTTTTCGTTTTCCTTCAGTTTCGTGCTGTCCGTCTGTCCCGTCCCTCCGGAGCCATTCTCGTCTCGTCGCCGATCCCGCCTTGTCTTTTCCCTCTGACTTCCAGCACAGAAAGCCGTTTCAATCACTGTGTCACGCGTCCCGATTTTTGTCCGTCTTACGGCATCGCTTGCTCCCCATTCTACAAATTTGTTCCTGAGCTTTTTGCAGCGAGTGACGTGCTGGGTCGAGTCCATGCTCTACGGTTGTCGGTAAAAAGACCCCCGACTACCCAGCCGGTTCACTCCTTGTGTGAGGCGACTTTATCACCGTAACGTTGCCCTGGTCGTCGCTCTAAAAGATTTTCTTGACGAACACTTCTTACAAAAGGGATAATTTTTCGTTTTCTCTCCCCTTGCTCCTTGTGTCTCGGCGGCTACTGCGGCAATTCCGAGTGACACGTTGCCGCGGGACCTGCCGTGCTCGTGAACATTCCAATCGCCATCGCAGCCTTTTTCCTTGCCAGCATTTCCCAACTTTTCTTCGCCAATGCTTTCCTCAGAGCCGCCAGACGGCCGGGGTCCCGCCGGAGACGCGGGAGAAACGGGCGAGGACGACTTGTGTGCAGGAGACAGCGAGCAAGGTGGCTTCGTGTTTGTTTCACCACCCAAAACCTGTGGCCCAGATGCGCTCACGGGCCGTCGAAGTGTCGGTGATTTCAATTTCTTTTCTGGATGTGAACGGGCCGGAGAAGGAGATACGACCCGCGCGCTAGCTGTATCCTCGTCCTACGTTGCGCCTGTCTGCTGCCCTCTCCCGCTTCCCCCAGACGAAGCTGGAGCGCAGAGCGAAACATATGGCGAGCCGAAGGGAAGTGACCCTCCGAGCCTACATGCAGCCCCGGTAGAAAACGAAAGGACTGACCCCGCGTTCTTCTCCAGTGCCAACGACCCACCCCAGACTGGCTCTTCTTATTATCCGGTCCCTTCTTCGTTCGTCGGGGCTCCAGAATGTGGAGCTTCCCACTCGACTCACTTTCTTTCGGCTTCCTACGCTTCCTCTTCCCTCTACCCTCGCCCCTCAGCATCGTATTGTCCCCCTTCGGCTTCATACCACTTCTCTCCTTCTCCCTATGGCGCTCCCGCGCCCAGCCACGTGTCTCCTCTACCTGGGGGCGCGGCTTGTGCGCCGGTGTTGACGCCCGGAGACGAGCGAGGCGGAACGGGCGTCGGGGCGGGAACCGCATTTTCCCTGGGACCCACGCCGTCCCCGCGTCCACCCGCTGGTCCCCCTGATCCGTCGCCTTCCTATTCGTCTCCTTTTTCCCCTCCTCCCTTCTGGACGGGCTCCGATTCCTGTCAAGTCCCCCTGGTCGAGCGGCTGGAACCGGAGAGAGCCGTTGTCCTTCCTTCTTTAGCATGTCCACCTGGGGCCGCCTACGGGAGTTCCTTGCCTCCTGGTCCCCACGTTTCGTTCTTGCCCCCTGCGTGGCCTTCGTCCGCCCCTGTCGCTTCTTCGGCTCCACACAGCGCTGTCGATCTGCCTTTTCAGAACGCATGCCCAGGAGCTTCGAGTCTGTCTCCCTTTGCAGTGCCTCCCACCTCCTCCGTCTCTCCGATTCCGAACTCGGCGGCTCCACACTCCGCACGCTTCCCTTCTGGAGATCTCCATGCCTCGGGCCTCACAGCAGCCGCGACCAATTCGTCTCCGTTTTCTCCGGCTGCCTCTTCGGGGGCCACAGGAAGTTGCGTATACCAACACGCACTCGGAGTCTCTGGAAGCCCACAGGGATGCAACGACTGCTCCTTTCCTCTAGCTCCTTTTGGTGCCGCGCCCCCTTCCCCTGGATGGTCTGCCCCTCCGGCTGCCTCTTCGGCTTCAGGCTCGGGGCGTCTCCCATGTACTGGCTTCTCTGACGGCCATTCCCCTGTCGCGGCCTCGCAGCTCCCTTCGCCTCACACTGCCTGCGAGGCGGCGCCTACAGTGCCGGGTCCTCCTACCCCAGCGATGGGGACAGACGGTGGGCTTTCGTCGCTCTGTGAAGGCCAGGGAGGTGAAGACGGAGGGAAACGAGAAGACAAGAACGACGGAAACAAAGAGAGAAAACAACGAGCAACGAGTGGAGCCGAGGCCGAGGTAGGCAACACAACAACGCGCGCAGGTCTACGTATTGCTTCTCGCTTCCCTCCTGCCCTCGCCATCTCTGCTGATGCCGCCTGTTCACTCCAGCTCGCTGGTCCTTCCGGCGTTGTCCAGGAAGAAGAAAGAGATGGCGAAAAAGATGGAGGCGACCCGAGAGTTACTCGTGGTTTGCTTGGCTCGAGTGAAGATGCGCTGTCTCCTTTTTCGTCGGTTCTTCTCTACTTCGCGGCGGGCCGCCTACAGGCGGAGGGCGAGGACGAGCTGTCTTCAGCGTTGTATCGACACTTAATAAAGTCTCGCCGAACGTCTGCAGCCAACCACCTGCCTTCATGCCACAACTGGAAAGGCGAAGTTCGTTTGTTGGTGCCCGAAGAGAGCACGGCGGTTCTGCCCCACCGACTCCGACCTGCGTCTCAGCGTTGGAGCCTGGCGCCGCCCTCCCGTAGCCGATTTGACGGGAGCCGCAGCGAGGACGGGTGTCTCCTCAGTGAAGACGAACGTTATACGGAGCGAAGCCGACGGAGACCAGCGTCGAGACCTGAAGACGAAGTAGAGAGCCACACGCAGGCGCAGTTACCTGTTCTCGCTCGTGGTGAGTTGCTGAAAGAAGATGTGCAGCTTTTCCTAGCAGATTTGGTTGCCCTCCTATCCTCGCGAGTCCCAGGGCACCTGTCAGTTCACGAGTTTCTTCAACGCGCTTGGCCGCCGCATCTCGCCCTTCCTTCTGTGTCTTCGGAGAGGCCTCAGCGGGTTGCCGACGCTCCAGCATGTGAGATGAAGCGACACGAAGACTTCATGAGACCTTCCCAGGATCTGCCCATCGGGTATGCGCATCTCCGTTCGCTTCGCCCCACCTTTTCTTCCCCTGGCTCGTCTTCGTCTGGCTCCGGTTCTTCGTTGCGCTTCTTGTTCAATCGCAACTTGTTTCTTCTCCACAGGTCTGGGCGGTTTTCACGTGCGCTGCTTCCGCCGCCGCGCACTTCAGTGCCGTCTTGTTCAGACTCTCACACCCTCTCTTCGGGATTTTTTCTCTCGGGTGCAGCGCATGCATTGCTGCCTTTGTCCTCACCCCTACTGTTGTCCTCGTCACTCGTGAAAACGTCCTCCATTCTCGGCGCGTTTCCGCGCGCGGTGTCTCCGGCGGCCGCTGCGGCCTTCGCATCGGGCTGTGGAGCCCACGCCGCGACCGCAGTCGGAGCCGCGGCGGTCCCGTGGCTCGCCTGGAGTGGCAAAGTCAAGCGTGTGGCGAACGTCTGGGGCCACCAGATCTCCCACGAGGAGCTCCTCAGCGGCGAGCGCCCGGCCTTGGACAACCAGTTTCAAATCGGCCTGGTTCGCGAGCCCGCGGCAGTCTACGTGGTGCGCTACGACGCCACCGGCTCCGTCATTTTCACGGGTGGAGACGACGGCCTGGTGAAGGCTTGGGACGCCGCAACCGGCCAGCTGGTGTATGCGCTGATCAAGCACCAGGGAGATATCACGGACATCGACTTGCACCCAAACAACAGTCTCCTTCTCTCAGGCTGCGGGAAAGGCGAAGTCCGTCTCTGGCGAGTCTTGCCGGCTGGGTGGATCCCGATCTGTACCATTCTTGTCCCCGAACGGGTCGCCTGGGCGAGGTTTCTCCCCGAGCGCCACTGCGAAGGCGGGCGCGAGGACCGCGAGAAATGCCCACTCGACGAAGGCAGACGCCGCAGAGGTGCATTGAGGGAAGAAGACGGGTCTCGCCACGAGAAGGCCCAAGCTGACGACGATGCTGGAGGACCCACATCCCTCGTTATTGTCGGATGTGACGACCAAAAGATACGCTTCTACGACCTCCGCGCCCTTCTCGAAACTCCGCCCGCAGGCGGACCCGGAGGAAGAACCACTGTCTTGCCTCTGCTGGAGGCCGACTGGGGAGCGCCGCTCCTGCCCCGCGCCATGGACCTAAGCAAGGTGAGCGATCTCGTTTCTTTCGAGCTCCGCTACGAGTTTCGCGACGGCTTGTGTCTGTATTTGTCGCCCATGTGTTCGCTTTTGCCAAATAGTAGTCGAGATGAAGCACGCTCGATTCACACAACGCAGCCTAAGGCGCATCACGTCCACTCGTCTCACACATGTTTACCGCTGACTTACCTATGGTAGCGTGTGCCTCCGTTCACAGAATTAAGCAGAGCTCGTTTTGCGCGTGGGTGTCACTTAGGTCCCTCTCGACGCCTCCGGGTCCTTCCTCTTGGCCCTTGGTTTGGAAGCGCCTTCGGAGCCGTCCTCGAGCAACGAGGGCTCCGAGCCTGCTCTGCCTCCGGCGCCTCCGAGCGACCCAGACACCTCGTCTCTCAGCGTGTTCTCTTGTTCTCTCCTTTCCTCTCGGTCCTCGGGTGGACAGAGCGACGGAGGCGTCCACACTCGGTCGACTTCCTCGCCGCCGTCCTCTGCCTATCGCGCGCTTGTCGTGCGGACGCCCTCGCTTGCCCACCTTCGGTTGCTGCGCCGCCAGCGAAGGGAGGAGGAGGAGAGACGGAGACGCGAGCGGAGACGAGACAACGGGAAAGAGCTACTCGGAGTGTGTGAGGCCCGAGGAGGTTCGGGCCTCAGAGACGAAGGTCGAAGGCGGACGCGCTTTGGAGGCGAAACAAAGTCGAAAATCGAGCCAGATAAAACAAGCAAATTCCCCGGTCTCCTCTTTGCAGACCTTACTCGTAAGGCGACCCGAATGCGGAATCGGGCGGACAAACGAGGATCTGTTGTAGAGCTTGTGTCTTCGGCGTTGCCTTTATGCAGGCAAACACATGGTCACATGGACAACGCGATGCACACATTCACATAAACAGACACATACAACAGTTTTAACTCGGGTGGGGAGTGAACAGAGACTGAAGTGCCAATCCTAACAACAATGGAATGGTATATAAAGCGGACAGTCGCCTGTTGAAGCAGTGAAGGCGGGCGCATCTGCGACGGACCTGCCACACTGAACCATACTCGGGAGGATCGTTAAATGGAAAAGAACGGTGAAAGCAAAACAGTGGAAGAACTTAAGTCTCGGCCTCCTCTGAAGACAGAGAGACTGAAGGGATAGAGAGAACTCCGTAGCGTCTGTAAAAAAACGACACAAGAGGAGGACACGAAGATAGGCGATAGGACGATTGTCGTAGAAATCTTCGCGTTGAGCTGTTGAACAAACTGAGACGAAATAGAGAGAAACAGTCGTAGAGACAATGGTTGTCCTTACGCTGTCTGAATCTACGACACGAGCTTGGGACGAGGCATGAAAGCATTTCGCCGAAGGATTGCATGGAGCACAATCGTGCCTCTATACCAACCGTCAAGGGTATCCAAGCACGCGTTCACCGCTTGCTTTCGAGAGGTACAGGAGAAGATTCTTCTGAAGCCGGTCGCCGCTTCCTTGCTGCCACCTCACGCTTTGGTCACGGCGTTTCTACGTTCTGCTTGTTTGTCTTCAGCCTTCCATTCGTCGTTCCCGGACGTTTGTTTCGCATGGCATTCGCCGGATCTCGTCACGGGAGGCGACGACGGAAATCTGTTTCTCTGGTCGTTCTCTTCGCTATCTGGGGCATCGCCGGCGACTTCTGCGTCGTGTGTCTCTCGTCTCCGTCCTCCTTCCACGCGCCGTGGCGGACTGCAGTTTTCTGCGTCGAATCTAAGTTCGCACAAGTTCTTTCTTCTCTCGCTGAGTGTCCAGCGGCTCCTGGAGGGGCGGTATCTCCCTGGGTCCGCCCGCACACAGCCGTCCTCTCCGATGTTCCCTTGTTCTCTCTTCCATGATTCGCCTCCCTTCGCAGCTGCCTCGTCTTCAGGATCCCTTTTTGCAGCGGGTGGAGCCCCGCATGCGTTCTCGGCTTCGCCCTTCTCGTCCCTCTCACAGCTCGCTCAGCGGCAAGGTGGACGCATGCAGGGCCGAGTCCAGGGGCGGTCTGCCGGGGCTTCTGGGCGCCATTCCTCGTCTTCTTCGATTTCTTCTTCTTCCTCGGATAGTTCGGGGGCGTCGGACGCGGAGGGCGAGGCGGGTGCCGCGGGCCTCTGGCGTGGCCGCCGCGGGAGACAGACGCGTTGGCCTTCTGGCTCGCGCCTCAGTCGCCGCCCAGGGGTGAGCTGTGGGGGCGCGGGCCTTGGCCGGGTGTCGCCGACTGGCTCGGCGTTGGGACTCGCGTTCGGGCCAACTCTCGAGAAAGAGGTCGAAATGTTTTCTGTGGGCGTCGGCGACCAGCCACGCCACGCGGCCGACGCCTCGGGTGTTCGGTACAGTCTTCTTGCCTTGTCGTTTTCCTGCGACGATGCGCTGATTTGCATCGCGGACGCGGTCTCTCGCAAGACCTCGAAGGCGCGACTTGAGACCTTGAAGCCCGTCGACCAGTCCCTCTCGTTCTTCCCCTCGCCGGCCTCGAGCGGCCCCCTCAAGTCGTGCCGCGTCGGCAGTCTGAGCCTGCAGGGTCTTTCAGAGGGCCTGGTGTCGCAGTTGAAGCCTCACCCGTCTTGTCCGCTTCTTCTCCTCTGCTCCACCTTCAGCGGAGAAGTCCTCCTCCTGGATGTCTCCGAGACCCACGCCCGAGCACGGGCTGGGATGGGCAGCGGTGTCACGCTCTGCGCCGCCGACGAAGACAGGGGAGACGGGGTAGAGACAGAAGAGATGGCGCATCTCAAGTGGGGGACGCACAGACTTTTTTTCGCTTCGGGGCGAGACCAGGGCAGACGAGACGCATTTGCAGTTCCCGCCGCAGAGAGGGCGACTTCGCGCTCCTTCTGTTGTGGAGACAAGGATGAAGAAACGAAATACAACCTGCCTTGGCACTGGGAGGGAGGATGCACCGTCATCCGGAAACTGCGCTTCGGGTCTCAGTGCAGCTGGCTCGACATGGCTTGGGCCCCCAACGGTCTTCAGTTCGCAGGCACCCACCGACTTGGCTGCTTGTCGATTTTCGCTCATGGTAAGGGAGATATGGAAAGGCCACCACAGAAGAAAACGACGAAGAGCGTGCGGGGGGAGAGGAATTCACTTCCTTTCCCGCATTTCGCCCCTCGATTCAAACCGCTGTCTCCACGGTTGCTCTCGCCTCGTGGCTCCGCTTGTAGTCACGGAGGTTCCGTTCCCTCTCCGCTTTACCTGTCTCCTTTTCTTCTCCCATTCAGTTCTCTCCAATTCTCCTTCTCAGTGTCTCTGGTTCTGCTCTTCCTCTCAGTGTCTGTTTCGTTCCGCGTAGGAGATGTGTATGACGACTTTTTTCGTGAGTTCCGCTGCTCTGTACAGGGTCTTCCCCGTTGTTCGAGGTGACGCTCTTTGAGCAGTTTTTATCAAGCGAGTCGCGAGACACGCGCCGAGACGCAACATCTCTTCTCTTGACAGACGCAGGGACTCGTCAGGCTCCACATCTTTTGTGTCGAGGCATTTTGATGGATGCGGCTCGTCAGCCGTATCCTTTGCATCTGCAGCCGCCGTCTGTGTTGCTTCCTCTCCTCAGTGTGGGGTGCCGGAATGCCCACCTGTACATGTGTCTCCGGTGTCTCCGCCGGCGTCTCCCTGGGGCACTGCGGAGCGACGCATGCATGTTCCTGCGGCAAATGTATGCTGGCGAAAATAACACACTGGCGGCGCCCTTCGCCAATTTGCGGATTTCGGCCTGTCCATGCTGCCCCGACCCCGAGAAAGCTTGGCAATTTGGAGACCCTTTCAAATGCCCTTTCTGCTACGGAGACAGTTCCTTGGGCGTTGGTAACCAAGGCAGTGAGGCAGGGCAGGACGCTGGACCCGGGCGGGGCGATGCAGCCCAACAAACGTGGGGCGGAGCTTCGCCCGAGGCCCGCGGAGACCATCGGGGACTGCAGACCCCACGCGCGCAGGCCGTGGCGTGGAGACGCGGCGGGGTCGGGGACAGGAGCAGCTTGGGAGTAGGCGAGGGAGAGCGCGAAAGGAGACTGAGACGCCTCGAGGGGCGCCTCGCCGCTCAGCTTGCAGAGCCAGAAGGGGACAGCTCGCCGGAGGATGAGGCCGGTACGTGCGACCGTTTCCTGCAGGCGTTTTGGAACGTTTTCATGTCGGAGAGTGCAACTGCCGATTTCTTTTGTTTTCTTCGTCGATTATTAGTTGTTCCTTTGCCCCTCAATTCTGATGTTGCATGCAGCCCGTTCGGTTTTCCAGCTGTTCCAGCAGCTGCCTCCAACTTCGCACTTGGCCTTGCGGCTCGAGTGTCTCCTTCGCCGCCGCCTGCGCCGACACGCAGTCAGCCTGTTGCGTTCTCAAGAGCAGGCACCAAAGGAGCCTCGAGTTCAAGAACTTGTCGCCCTTCCCTCTTCGGCCTCGGCTGCTATTCGGCGGCAGGGTAAAAGCGAGGTCGATGAGCCGCGAGAGAGCGCGGACACAGATGGCGAAAGCAGAGAAGAGAAGGCGGACCGCCCAGGGGCAGAGGGTGAAGGAGAGCGTGCTCCTGAAAAGGTAGACGAAGAGACAGGCGAGACGAAGGAGCTCGAAGTGGCGAAAGAAAGCGGTGAAGAAGCGAGGACAGGCGGAGGCCTGGAAGCGTTTTTGGAAGCCGGGAAGGAAGGCGCTCAGGAAGGCGACGGGGGAGAAGAAGATCAGAGAGAAGGTCGAAGCGAAGAAGAGAGGGTCGCGACAAAGCACACTCAGGACAAGAAGCAAGAGACGAGAGACACGGGACTTATCTCGGCAGTGTCCGAGTGGGACGACGAGGACGACTTTTCTCTCTTGGAAGAAGAGGGTCAAGCGAGCCAAGCCGGTGGATGGATTGAAGAGGATGAAACTCAACCTCCAGAGGCGAGGGGAAGCACGTCTTCGGGCGGCCAGGGGTACTGGTCCACCACCGATGTGGCTGTCAGCAACGAGGCCCGACGCCTGGAGATTTTGCACAAACACCGTCTTGAGCATGTAAGCGAGTGTCGGGAACGTGCAGAAGAGAGGGAGTCTGTTTCGAGATCTAGAGACCGGCCGTGATCGTGAGCCACAGTGCGTGGCTGTGTGGTTGTCACGCGCGCCTTCGCTGTTTCTGTGTTTCAGTGCTCTCAGATTCAGGAGTAAATCGCCCTTGTCTCTGAATTCGTCGCGGCACGAGAAAGCACGCGTCGTTGCTCCTGGAAGTTGTCGTTCTTCTCAAAGTGTTTCGGTCTCGTGTCTCTTTCCCGACATGTACCTAGTGCCGTGTGATAACAAGAAACCAGGTTCTTCATGATTGCTCGATACCACAAAGCAGGGTGTATCTCCCTTGTTTGTGTCACTTACTCTTTCCTCTCTTATCCCTTTTTTCTCGCCCCGCAGCACTGCATTTGGAAGCTGCATCGGTGCAGCAGTCGAGGCAACATTTTGATTCTTCGGAGTTTCGCAGCTTCGTTGCTTCAAGGACGCCGGATGCCGGCGGCTCTGGTGCGGCCCCCGTTGGAAGACGACTCGTCGCTCACACAGGTGAACTTGCTCTCGTCCGTGTCTTCCTTGTCCGTGTCTCCTTCGCCCTCCCGCCAGCATTGGGCCTCTGCGCGCGCCGGGGGCCCTGCGTCGCGGGTGTCTCCGCCGTCGCGGCAAGGCCTGCGGCCGCGGCGCGCGCGCGACCGCGACCGCGACGAGGATGACGAAGAGAGCGACAGCGACTTCGAAGGCGACGAGTCGGTGGAGGGTCCTTCGCGCCTGTCTCCGGCATCGGGCTCCGCTTCTGGGCCGGCGCCGCACAGCGGCGGGACTTCGGCCACGACTGTTTCTCGCTCGGGGCGCGTTGTGGGGTTTCGCGACCTGCCAAGCGGCCGGGCCCAGGCGACGCCTGTCTCGCGTGTCTCGTCCCGAAACCCTCTGCGCCGCGTCGCGGACCTCCAGTCTCTCTCTTCGTCTCTGTTTGCTGCCGGGTCGTCGACCCGCGGCGGCTCGCCCACGGGCGCGCGAAGCAGGCGAAGAGGGTCTCGGTGGCGCCTGAGGCCCGACGAAGGATGGACCAGCGAGAGCGCGACTGAGGAGGAAGCCGAGGAAGAGCGCGAGCGGCGGGGCGGACGGCGGTCGTGCCGCCTCGCGGGTGAGTCGACCGTGGACCCGCGCGCGATGCTTCAGGATCCCACGCTGCCTTCGAGCGTGCAGCGCGTCCTGAGGCAGCTCCTGGACGACGATGAACTCAAGCAGCTGAGGCAACAAGAGAGGCAAAACCAGAAGGACAAGCAGGCGAGGGAAACGAAGAAGCGCGCCGACGGCGAAGAAGACGAGAGCCTCTGGGGCGAGCTGCCACCCGACCGCATTGACGCGGAGGGCCGCGAACAGCACGTGCTCTTCTTCGCCAGTGTGCGCAAGACCGAAGAGGAAAGAGAGGCAAGGCAGTGCCTCTCGAGCAAAGAAGAGGCAGCGAACTCGGAATCGAAGGAGGAACAGATAGAAGCGACTGGAGATGTCGATCTCACGTCCAAAGCACTCGGCGACACAGAACCAATATGCCCCGCCTCTGACCCTCAACCGGGGTCCATCCCTTCCTCTTCTTCGTCCTCGTCGTCTTCTTCATCGTCTTATTACACCCGGGTTCCTTTGGGACCTCGTCGCTCGGAGCGGGCGCATAGTTCGCCGACTGCCTCGTCTTCCGCTTCGCCTACTTTAGGGACAGAGTTGCCCGAGAGCGCGAAGACAGAAAACTGCGTCCTTTGTGCGGTGCCGCATCGCTGCGAGTTGTGCAACGTCGACCGGAGCTACGTGACTGTTCCAGACTGGCGTTTCATCAACACATTGGAAGATTTCGACGAAGGTCTGAACGCGGAAGAAGAGAAGAAGGCTTTCCAGAGCCGCCTTCTCGCCGGGGAAATCCGCTCCACGTCCGTCCTCCATCTCCCGCTCGGCGAGCTTGTTGGGCCTTTTTTCCTTGCGCCCTCACAAAGCGACAGCCCCAGGGCGAGGGGCCGGGGCGACAGGAATGCGGGGGCAGAGATAGCACATGCGCGAGAGCAGCGGCGCAGAGGCGAGTTGTGCGGAGAAAGAGAAGCGCGAGGCGACACTGCCGGGACATGGCTCCACATCAGGTGTCTCATGGCCGTCACCGATCTCGACGTCGATTGCCACGCGCGCGGCTTCAACAATCTCAAGGTAGGCGAACTCGACAGAAGAGACAGCGAGCGAGAGGAAGGGGGCGAAGGGCGAACACGCGAGGGGAAGAGAGAGGCGAGAACAGGGGACAGAGAGACAGAAAGTGACAAGGAGAGAGAAAAAGAGGGAGTGCATACAGGAAGAAGGGGACAGAAAAGAGGCGGAAAAGAAGAATAAACGCAGAGTAGCGGGGGCGGCGGGTTGGGCAGGCGAAGGGAGTGAAGATATGCGTGAGAGAAAAAGAAGACTGGCAACTGGAAAACAACAGAATCCGTGGAGATCCACCGACGCGGTCGCGATGCTTTTTCCTGCGTTCTCTTCGCTTCGCTTTCCATATCAAGTTTCCGTCTCCCCGTCTGTTTTGGTAACGTACCACCGGCTGTAGTTGGGTTGCTTCAGTCGCTTCACCTGTATCTCTTGACTGTCTCCAGGCCCGCATCGAAGAGGCAAGGGGTCATCACTGTACCTTTTGCAACGCGAGGGGACCCACGGTTCAATGCGCCTTTTGCCCTCGCGCGTTTCACTATCCTTGTTCGCTCAAGTCGTACCTGGCCTCAGGCTTAACAACGGAACAACTGGGGCTTTCTTCCGCTGCCTTCGCTTTGCCTTCTTCCTCTGTCTCGCTGCCATCTTCTTCATTTGCTTGCTCGTTGTCAACTTCGTTTTCCTCAATGTCCTGTATGGAGGACACCCCGGCTCTGCGAGGGGCGCGAGCAGCCGCTTTCGCCGCCGCCGTGAAACTCCAGCCTCATCAGCGAACGAGGTGCCTACCTGACCCTCTGTACTACGGGCATTATGTGTGCTTCTGGTAAGTCGTTCTTCTCGTCACACATAGTGTCTTCTTCCCAGAGACACCGCCTTCAATCCTCTTCCCTGGCTGCCGCATGTGTTCAGCTGGTTGTCTTATCCTCTGCGCAGCTCTGCGTGGCGCATGAGGTCTAGAGGCCGAAGTCTCGTGTGACGGCTCTCTTCTCGTCACCGTACGTGATTGTTTTCATGTTCGCTACTGATTGTCGTCGCACCTTGGACTCTGTCTCGAATGCGAATACCAATCTTGTCCCCCATTCCGCGGTCCGCGTCGACATTCTGGATGTTTCGCTTGCACCGTGCCGCCTTGAGTTTCAGCAACGACTCGTTTTCTCTTCCGGTCCTCGCGTGACCACTGTTCGTTTGTGCTTTCCCTCTCTCTCTCTCAGGTGCCGCAAATCGCGACAAATAAAGACTCTCCTTTCCTATCTGACAGGCGAAGTCTTCCTCTCCTCCCAAAGCCGCCACTGGCTCTCGGTCTCCCACCGTTGCCCTGCAGGATTCATTCCAAATACGCCAGCTTCTCTCTCTCAAACGAGTGGTTTCCTCTCTTCTTACTGTTCATCTTGTTCTTCCGGTTCCGCCAGTTCTCTTTCCTGTTCTCACGGCCGCGTCCTTCCTCTCCCTCCTTTAGGCTTCAGCTGTGTGAAGAAGAACAGCCGAAGGGAAGGCACACGCTGGCAAGATGAGGCGTCGGGAAACCGACCGCTAGGCGGGCATCTAACAGAGAAGCAAGTTGAAGAGGAGACATCGAGAAAGGGAGCGACAGGAGCTTTTCGGGCTTTACCTTGGGCAGAAGGAGATTGGAATAATATCACTGAGGCAGATGCGCTGGAGGAAACATCTGCGGAGAGAAGGCGAGAGGCGCCCAAAGACGGAGAAGAGACGCGAGCGGGGGTGGACGCGACTGTGGGTCAAGACAGGACAAATGAAGTGGACGAAACAGACAACGAATGCGCGACTGCCCCTTCCTTCTGCCCACAGAGAAGGGTCGAGAACGGCAGGAAGAAAACTTCTCTCCTGGACTCTGTCATCCTTCTTCCGAAAGACGAAATCCCATGTTGTTTCACTAGTGTCGGGGTGTACGTACCGCAGCTCGGAGACGTTTTGAGGTACTTCCCTCACCTGCACCAGAACCCTATCCTTCCTCACGACCGCGTCCAACTCTGGCAACCAGAGCTCTTTGTGCCATGTGACGTCCAAGTCACCAACATCAGCTACGAGTTTCCTGGTACGTACACTGCAACTGGGAGTGTCAGCTTCCTCATGCCCAAGGGGGCTTTGGCGAGCAACGATGAATAACAGTTTCCGAGCCGAGGAAGGGACGGTGTGCGTTATCCGAAATGCGAGACAGTGATGCTGGCACTGGAAGGCGACAACACGCAATGAGTCGTTCCAACGAAGAAACGGAAAACAGAGACGTCTAGTGTCTGCCGAAAGCCCCAGTTTTTGCTCTTCGTTTCTCTCGTGGAAGACGCGGGGCCGCAGATGTGTCAGTGGAAACTCCGTTATTATCCGTGTTTCCATCATTCCACAGCGGTCGACGTGTAATGGCAACGTACATGCGATATGGTACATTTCGGCCTTGGCTTCTGCATGCGCTTGGAATCAGAAGGAACGGGACTTCACTGTTTTCCCAAGGACACACGCACTGTTTTCCACATTTTGTTTCGTGGCGCTGCCGAACGGGTTTTTCTTCATTCGCGTGAGGCCCTTAGAAGCCTCCTACCTCCAACACTTTGCTGCGGCAAAAACGCGCCTTCGCAGGTGTCTTTGGTGGCGCCCCTTCCTCCACGTTTTCTCAGTGTTAGTGTGGTCGCGCTGTCTGCCCTTCGGCGCATTTGCTGTTCCTATGACCCACCGTTGTAACCCTGTATCAATTTCGACTCAGCGATGTGCATAATAGCCTCTGCATTCTACGTTTCTATGTGTTCGCGGGCATCCCGTTTCTCAACCGTCAGTGGGTCACTTCGTTGTCTTAATACAAGCGTATCCTGGGTACCCAGTTTTTACTGTTTCTAGGCTTCAATTACGAATCCTGATCTTTCGTGGTGCCTGCAGGCCTGCCAGTCGACGAAGAGCCAACAGCGATCTTCGCGGTGCTCGAGCTGACTGTGGTGCGGCCACAGTATTTGTACGGCCGTCGGTTCGCGGTCCATTTTGCTCCGTCTCTGGACGGCGAAGCGGACTACCTCGTTCCCCTTCTCGACGTGAACAGGGGCCTTTTGCGTCTCTCTCAGCTTCGCGAGGGTGACGACTGTCGTGCGTACATGGACGGACAATTCTACACTGCGCGCGTCGAGCAGATCAAGAGGGGGCCCGAAGCCCTTTTGGAGGCCTTCACTCCGGCGCAGGAAACGCCTCTAATCCCTTCGGCCTCATCTTCGCTGGGTTCCTCGACTTCTGTTTCTCCGCTTTCCGACTTGGCGACAAACACTGCGAATTCCAGGCCTTGCCCGTCGCTCTTGGCTGGAGCCGCTGCGGCCGCACGCGCCTCCTCGAATGCGAGTGTCCAACGCAATTTGGAGGAGAAAGGAGAAGAAGAGAGACATTCTGAAAGAGACAGCAGGACACCTGAGGCACGCTCCGGCGCTCCTCCGTCCAGCTCTCTGTCACCATCTTCCTTGAACGGGCGCCCCACAACCGCCACAGGCCACGCGAGCTCAGAAAGGCTGTCTTCCGGTTCTTCGTCATCCTCGTCTGAGAGCGGCGAATGCGGAAGTTTGCGAGTTCGAGGCAGGAAAGATTCGGAAAGTATCGACGGGGCTCTGGCGATTCAGGCCTCTCTCGCCTCGTTTGACTGGCCAGTCTTCCCCACCCCAGGTGTCGTGAACTGCGCGCATCTTCGCCTGAGGGAGGAGACGATGACGCAGCGCGTTCAGCGAGACCAACGCGCGAGAGCAGACACAGAATCCCTCTTCAGCAGCGACTTCTTTGTGGAACGAAGTGTGCAGCAGCGGCGCTGGCTGCAGACTGCGAGCCTAGGCGTGGAGGCAATTCGCGTGCACTACTACTCAAGCGAAGAAGGCGAGAAGGCCGCCTGTCCAGCCTCCGCGTCGCAGGGGCCCGAAACTGGGAGCCGAACCTCAGGGCGGCGCGGAATGAAGGACAACGAGCGCGGGCGGAAGCAGGAGTTTGCGGCTTGCCGACAGGAAGATGCAGACACTTCTCAGGCAGGCGACGAAGAGCAGTGGTTGAACGCATGGGAAGTAGATTTTCCCGTCGGCGACCGCGACCGCATGCACGTGGAGCTCCAGTGGAAACTGCAAGAGGCGGAGTTTCCGCGGAGGCGCCAGCTCGAGCTGTTCGCTGCGCTGGACGCGCTGATGACGATGCCCGACACAGAGGCGAACTTGGAAGACGACCTGGGGAGGGACGACGGAGCGAAGAGGGGCAGCTCGCGCCGAGGCGACCGCCGGAGGCGTCGCGGCCGATCCAGGAGGCGGCGGGGAGCGGCGGACACGGGCGAAGAGCCGCGAGAAGAAGACGAAGGGGACGAGGACGAAGGCGGGTTGTGTGCGGCTTTTGGCGGCCGCGATGCAAGCGTCGAGGACGGGAAAGAAGATGCCCCTTCTGCCTTGCCCGCCCTGTTTGAACTGTTCATTGAACCCATCGAGACGATCGGTGAGACGCGCGGCGCGCGCAGGTCAGTCCCCTCCTGGCTCGAGCGGTACTGGAAAGAAGTGCCTCTTCCTATCAGTTTGTCGCTGATTCGCAAACGCCTCTGGAACGGCTTCTACCGTCGCGAGCCTGCTCTCCACTTTGACTTCCACCTTCTCCTGTGTGACTGCCGCCTGTTCAACCCACCTGGGGACCCGGTGCACACACTGTCGTATCGCCTGGAAGAAGAGCTGGTCCGGAAAGGCCTGCTGCCGAGGGGGCCGCTGCACGAGAAGAAGGGAAGGCCTGCGAGAGGGAAGGGCTTGGGTGTCGACTCCGCGGAGGCCGACGCAACCCAGCAAAACCTTCTCCTGATCCTGCGAAGGCACGCGGAGACGCAGCTGGCGCTGGCCGCGGAACTCGAAGAACGCATCCAGAAAGCTGCAATCCAGTGGGTCAAGGAACGAAAGCAGACGTGCGAGAGCGGCGACGGAAAGACGGGGAAGGAGAGGGAGATGGACTTTGGATCGAAGAAAGAAGAGGGAGAGACGGCGGAAGGAAGACAAACACAAGACGAAAAAAGAGAAGAAGAGAAGCGGAGAAAGGCGCGGCTGCGGCGATTTGAAGAGCACACTGAAACTCAGGGCTCTCCCGAAGAGACACATTTCTCTGCTGCAGCATCGCCTCCCAGCGCTTCGATGAAACAGATAAGAAAAGCTAGTCATGTGCCAGGGACGCCTTCGTCTTCTCCAGGCGCTTACGGTGAGGGCAGCCACGCCCTGGTAGCTGACCAGAGAGAAGAATCTTCGAGCAACAGGGCCGTCGGTGAGGAGACGTGCGAGATAAAGCAAGAAGAACGACTTGTCTCGAATCTGGGAACTGCGGCGCAGCACCCACATCCTTCACTTTCCGCTGCGTCGTGTGCCTCGAGTCCAGCGGGTGGGAGAGGAGCCGGAGACGCCGAGGCAGTGGTGGACGGCGATGTTTCTAGGGATGAAGCCACGACCTCACGCGAGCGTCGGTTTCCGCAGAGCAGTTGCTCGTCGCAGAAACGACCATCTCCCGAAGAACTCGAGTTTACGTCCTCGCTCGAGCAGAACCGAGTCGGTTCCCTTTCCCCAGAAAATCGAGCAAAACGTCCGCGGACACTTCGGGATTACCCCGGCTCTTCTCCGCGTTCTTCCTCTTCCCACGCGTTCCCAGCCTTGGGCGGCGGCGAGTCGGCCGCAGGCTGCGTCACCGTCCCTGCTGTTCTCGCGGAGAAGGAACCCAGCGTGGGAGGCAGACCAAAAGGCGAGGCGGTCAGCGCCACTGCTTCGCGACCTCACGGGGAGGCTTCCTCGAGCGTCGCAGAAAGCAACTCCGCACTAGGCGTCGCGATGGGCGCACCGATTGTCGGGACCACGCGTAGCGGCCGCGTCGTCAAACGCAGTGCTTTGTTTTCGGAATACGGGGAGGGAGACAAACAAGAGAAGTCGAGAGGCAGCGCCAAGGAGAGAGAAAGAAAGATGCCGCGCTTCAGTCGGGACACCGGTGGTGGACCCGCCACAGTGCCAGCACGGAGCTCCACAAGTGCAGCCGGCGGCGGCCGACGAGCGCGGCGCCCACGGCCAACTTCTCACGGGGAGGAAGAGGACGAGCCCCTCAGGGACGGATCAGAAGGCAGGGAAGAAGAACTCCTCAAGAAGGCGCTCGCTCTGAGTGTCCAGACATACAAGGAAGAGCAGGAGCGAAAGTCGCGCCTCAACTGGACGGCGGACGGAACCCCAGGAAGGGGAGAGGGAGAGGGGGAGGAGAGAAGCGACGAGAAACAGACGGGAGGAAGCGAGGGAGGAACCGGCGCGGGTGAGCAGCCGGAGAACGAGCGGAGACAGAACGGGCGACAGCTGAATTTGAACGTTTCACGGCGCGACAATAAGGTGGAAGGACAGGAAGATGCAGGGACATCACTGGGGCTTTCAAACTGGTGGAGGAGAGACGGCCAAGAAGATCGCAGAGAGCTAGAAGGGAACGACAGGGGGGGGTCCTACGGAGATGCAGGCGACGACAGCGCAGCGGACAGAGGCGAACTCGAACTCAGAAGTGAAGAGGACACCGATCAAACTGGACAATCTACTGAGGAAGAAGAGGAGGATAGAGACGGAGATGAAGATTACGTTGGTGAAGAAAGGGAGGGGCGAAGACGTCAACAAAGAACCCGATCTGGAAGACAAGGAAAGGCTGGCAGAAGAGGAGAAAGATCGAGGGGGGGTGACCGTGCAAAGAAGCGACGAGAAAATGCAGATTTTGACTCACTCGCCTCTCTCTCGTCGTCGGAAAAAGAGGACCAGACAGTGTCGCCAACGAGACGAAGTGATCGTCTTACCCTCCTGGGTAGCTGTCGCCGGCCGGAGCTGGCCAATCTTAGGCGCTCTCTGAGGACGAAGAATCGTTCGAGCTGAGATTTCGGTGAGGCGCGTTGTTTTGAGCGGCGAAGATAGGATCGGCAGGAAGAGAAGGGGGAAATGTTTCTGTTCGACGCGCCGCAAACTCATTCTGTACTGGTTAGTTTGTCGTGTTTTCGTCGCTGTTTTACGTAATGCAGAAAACTTGAAATTCCCCTTGGCCACTTTTGTAGACCGGGTTTGTCAAAAACGGCCTCTGGTCTTTCTAGACGTATGTATGCTCTGCATTGTATCGACAGCCGTTTTGTTTCTTCGGGTGCTCTGTCGCCCGGAAGATGTTACTGCCCTACGGAAACACTCTACTAGAGCCGTGAGACGACGCAACTGTTGAGGCGCCAGCGTAGCTAAGAGAGCATCATATCTTGCAGAGAACAAGGTAGAAAACACTTCGATGATCAACGAAAGGAGCAGTAGGGAAGACTCGCGCAGCCACGTGAACCGCTTTCAAGAGATATGAAGGCCCACGGCAGTTCCGCTTGTGGCTCACTGCACTTCTTCCTCATTATCGTGTATCGGCGGTTTCTGGTCAGCTGACCTTTTCAAAGGCAGCTAACCTGGTTCGGAAGAATAGCATCTTCCCGTCCTCCTTCCTGGTGTTTCTGGGTGTGACTTACTTTCAGCTCCACGGGGCGGCATCGTTTCGACTTTTTAGTTAACTGGTTCTTTTCTGTTTGCTTTCATGTTCGGGGTTCCCATTGAGTAAGCAGAAACAATACGCTAACGGCTACCATCATGAGAGTGGTCCAGCAACGGGACAACTTGATACAAGGCGGCTCATGTCTGTGGCTCAGACCCCCGCGTTACCGCTGAGTTCTCCTCTCCCAGGTTCTGCAATAATAAGTGCATTTGCGTACACAGAAATGTACCCATATGTCCACTTACGTCCACCACTTTATTCATGCAGACGTACTGCCGTCAGAGATGTGCCCATACACAGACTACACACTGCTGCTTCCCGTACACCCTCACATTGTGAACTCCCTTTTTGTTGACTCTCAAAACGCTTTCTCCCCTCAACAGCTCTCCATTTCCGTGTTCCATTTGAGCTCCGCACCTCCCTTTGCAGGAAACGCACTCCTGTGACTTGTTTCTCGTGATGTCTTTTTGTCGTTTATATAAATCTAGTAATGCTTGTCACGTTCCTTGTATCTATTTAGCTCACTGCGTACTTAGGATCAGACCAAATGAATTCACTAATGGTACTAGAAAATAGGAGATCGCGTTAGGTCTTGGGGGAAAACGACTTCCGAACCACCAATATAGATTGGTACAAAGAAGTTACCATATCATCCGTACAAAGCCGACATGAAGAACATAAAGATCATAGCTAGACCATGTATTGTAATTATCACATTATAAGTAGATATTGTCTCCGTATGCTTCGCTCTGTTTTTCTTTCACTCTCCCGCGAGCTCCGGTAAACAGACGTTTGCTGAAAGCCTTTCTGACTTTTTCGTCGTATCTATTACTTTGAGTGCGGTAGCACATGTGCCAGCCTCTCATGCACTGAGGAGCGTGAATTCTGACACTAGCATTCTGGAGTCGGGTGTTTTCATTGAATGCGGTAGGTAACGCGAGCCTCGGATTCTAGTTAATTGCTCACTGAGTCGGCAAGGCGCCTGGTAGTCAGTTAGCATCGTGAACGCCGACATGGCCCCTCCCATTTGATAAGTCAGCCTGCACCGGTGTAGCTGCTTCAGGACGAATAGAGCGAGAGACAAATCCCGTTTATGGCTGTCCCTGAACTCATGATAACAACGGGCTTGCGCTGTCGGTCCGCAAGCGTGTCTCGTCTCTACGGATACCATGCGCCGCCGCTTTGCATAGGTATCGTGTGGGACACCAGAGTGTACCGTTATTCCGGCTCCGCAGGCCTAAGTGTGTGCATCCACACACAGCGAGCTGGCTGTAGTCAAGATTCACAACGGTCGTTTCAAGGAGACGACGTAAGAGAGAACTCACGCATTTGACTGCCATCTGCACAGATGTCAACTGTCCCTACGATATGCGTTTTACAAAGCCGAATACAGCTTGATGTGGTTACGTCTCTGAATCTCACTGCTTTTTTTGAGTGGCGTACGGAAGCGTCTTCATGCGAGGAACTACGCAGGAAAATTGTGAGTCGTTGAGATGTGGTGCTGCAGGTCCTCTTACTACAGCTCGGCAGAATCCTCAGTTCGTGCCTAATGAAACCGCACTCCGAGCATAGATGAACCTGCGCTTCCTGAGCAGCTTCGTCCGCATGTGGTGATTTCTCCACACATGCCGCAGCCGTTTCGTGCCGCGTATACTACATGCCCTTGCGTAGAGACGCGTACACCCGCCTGGGAAAATGACGGCGAGGCTCTTGCTTAACTTTGCGGTCTACGATTTCCGTGTAGTGTATAACAACCCTTAGGGACACGAAGAACCAGGGCGGTGCTGCACGTTGGTGTATTGTGAGGTAGACATTTCCACTGGAGCTGTGACGGGATCATTCGCTCGGCACACGCCAATATAACGGCCCTCCCCGGTCGTAACATCTCTGCTGCTCCTTTCTCAGTGGCGCTGCCGTTGCTTGTGCCCTGCAAGTCAATAACAATCCACTAGTCCGGGATAGAGGGGACTTTTCTGCGGCATTCACGGTGTGTTTTGTCTTCTACCGTTGTCGGGGGAGAAAAGTAAGACAAACAATTTTAAGAATGTACTGATTCTGGGCCTTTATAAGGGTCTGAACCTTCGTGGGAGAGGGATCGGGGAGTCATGATGATGCGGACTTGGAGGCAACCTTCTTCTCGTGGTTGCGGGCGCTATTGAATGTTCGCCACGCCGAGACACACAAATATTGATCGACTTCAACAAACAGAGTCAAAGACGGACAAAAAACTTCCCCCTCGACCTTCCTACTCAGTGTTGGTGGTGGAACAACTCCGCCTGTGTCTTCGAGCGGTACCGGCACCATTCGACGGTCCGGTGGTTCGTTATCCTAACACTGGATGACGTCATTCCGCGTTCAAGGTAGAGGCGTGGTAAGGCGGCGGCCAGTCAAACCTCACCTGCAGCTGCCGCAAGGCGTAGCAGGAACCAGAGACAGACCACTAGGACCGTACTGTCAACCCTTGAAGACAGTGTGTGCTAGCCTCGAGTGTTTTTGCTTCGAGAGGCGCGGTGGAGGACCCAGCGAACCACTTCATGTCGCTTTGTTTGTAACTGTGGTAGTATGTATGTGCACACGTGGTGGAGGTTGCTGTGAGGCAAAAGTAGCCTTAATTGAACCTTTCAGTTGTGAGAACCTTCCGTCAAAAAGTTAGACTGTATGTCATCTTGTTCTCAATGTGGGCCTTCGGGCAGCGATTGGAAGAGAGAGAAACGCATCCTGAAGTAGGGAAGGAGTGGTCGACTAGCTGTATCGATTGTTCCGTTTAGTAAATGAGCGTTTTCCGAACTGCTTCCGTCATTCTTTCCGAAACGTCGAAAGACGTGCACAACGGAATCGATGTTGACATAAGGAGCAATGAGTCCGGATCTCGTGTTTGCGAAGGGACTAGACAGCTTGAAAAGCTTAACGGGGAGGGAAGCCCTTTCACCTTGGATTTCTTACTCTCGCTACCTTCGAGAGAGTGAACGCCCAGTTCGAACGTGTGGCGATTCTAACAGTGATAGCTTTGCATGTTGCTCTCCGGGTCTGAAGGCGTTGTGTGCGTAGGAAATTTGGGGCGACAGTGGAAGCAGAATTGGGAGAACATGGTAGGAACAGAACGCGGTGATTTTCACCCTTGTCGGGATGCTTGTGCTGATTCAACGGCCCAAAACCGAAGGCGAACTCGGCTTCTTAGCCTCCTATGTTTGCCTCATTCCGTCTCGGCGGCTGATCTCACCGCGACCTTCGCCAGTCTTGTGGTGTTGTGTTTTTCCCCGTTTTACCCATGCGAAATGAAGGTGCATACTGCCCTTGTAAAAGTTGCCGTCCTTGCCGGTGCTGCGGCCCACCAAAATAAGCGGTGCCCTCGTTACTTTCGCAAGGTGAATTGTTGTGTCACATGGATCAAGGGATGACTTGCCGGTCTTTGTGTTGAGCAAGACAGCGTATCCTCTGTTCTGTACACGGTTCAGAAAAGGGGGAAACCAGGACGTTTGAGTAGCGCCTTATATGATTTAGACTAGGTGGGAGAAGTAGGAGGGCGCTGTGAGTGATGAGAATTGGTTACGGGTATTCGATAAACACACCATATCTGGCGCACTGACAGCGTCGTAACTTGGCGAGAAGCCACTACCCACTTATTGTATGGCGAGCACTTAAATCCTTGACGGTATTACTAATCCCTTCTTGGATTCAGAACAGGGAATTACTGCTGTCGTATTGTTTCCATGTGTGGTTCTCCAGCCATCATGAGGTCACTACATTGCCGTCGATAGAAATGCGGTGACTCCCGTCATCCTTCCCTGCCACTGTTTATACTGTTTTCTTTCATTCCCTTTTCTGTCCTGTCGCCCTCCTTGCCGCTTCTGTTGTTGCTCGTGTTGATAGTACTGGGTGGTGACTATGTCAAAGGACCCCAAGTTCACGGTAACAGACATCTCAGAAGAGGATAAGTGAAACGACACCCTCCTCAGTTTCCTTCAACTAAACATTCATCCCACTGAGATCAGGGAGGCTGTGGTCGGTTCAGTTTCAGATGCTCTTACGCTTGAATCGTGACTCGAAATCGAGATTCCCAAACGGGAAGGTGTGTTTTTGCTTGTGGTTACTGGCCGGCGTTCTCGTCAGATCATCACCTGAGGAGAAGCCGGTATCCAACGTTGTGAGCCGGCGGAGTTGCTTTGTTGCACGCTCGAGAGTGGCCGTATGACTAAGGAAGGATAATAAATGTTTTGTTGCCGTGGCGGAAGAATAACTGCAATGTGTTTTCTTTTATATTTCATGTGCGGCAGCGCTTGTCGACACCATTTTATCGACTTGTCTGTGGAGAACCTTTCTTATATAATTCTTGTACGGTCAAGGTCACCAGTACTCGTAAGTGTATTCATCGTCGCAGGGGTGTTCACGTAGATTTCGTACGTTTCCCCTCCGTGAGGCATACCACAGACTGTTGGATCTTCCGGTGTCCTTTATTACCCGTGTACAGAGTGCCTTCTACGTTCTCTTCCTGCGTCAGCATCTACGGCTCCCCCCCTATGGGGACTTTTTATAGGGCCTGAAACTCTGGATGTTTTCCAGGCTACCTGCTTGAGCAGGTGCTGACGTCTGCTCACCTGGAGCCGTGCTGGAGATCCGTGTCTCAATGGCAAAGGCGCTTCTGTGTCCTGCGGGCTTTTCGTGCAGAGACCCCTAAGCTGTAGGATTGAGTACCTCCCAATGGAGCTTATCTTAAATAGACGGCTAATGACTTGCAAGCTAGTTCTATGGTTGTGCCACTTCAGCCCCTGCTGTTAGGTGCTTTTCGGGGAAGAATCCCGTTGAAGCTTTCTCAGCATAACTAAGTGCCGGAACCTTCTACACACCCTATCTCTTTCGAGCATAGCATACCGTGTCTTCTGTCTTTCGCAGTCTTGCTAAGGCTTCCTCCCTTCCGAATGTTTCAGGATTGCCTGCTGTGACAGAAGCTCCTCCATGCTCCCTCGGTAGGACGCCTCCAGTAGATTACGTTCAGTCAGTCCGTTGTGGTGTTTCCGGTGTCACGTCTCTAGCTATCCACTGAGGATAGTGGTAGAGGTCTTTTGGGGGGGGCAGCCTTGGCCCCCTTCTTTCACTTTTCCTGTGTCTCTGAAGTTTGCTCATACAGTTACACGAAGAAACCCACTGAATGCCGGCAGTTTGCGGTCATGCGAGCGTCTCTAGGCTTTCTCGTGTTCCTGTCGGGCAAACTTACGGAGAGTCTCCATCAGCGGCGCTAGATGCAAAGTTAAATTTGCGACTATGTGTTACTTTGTGTGACAAATGCTCTGGAGGCATCCTTGATGTGTAGGCTAAAGGTCTGCTTTTCTGTACAGCCGCTCAGGACAAGGGTTGCTTGTTTTCGCCCTTTATTCTGAATAGAGAGAAGAAAGACAATCAGTGGTGACTCATTCACACTCTTCGTGCATATCACGTGTCTCCAAATGAAACCTGCTGTCAAGTTCACGGCGTCAGTCGTTCCGTGCTGTTCTCCAGTGTCCTCCAGTGGAAAGCTGACGACACGAAGCGTGCTCTTCAGGCGTCTTCGTGGAATTGTATTGGAGGTGGTGTAAACGGAGATTTTCTTTTCTCACTACTAGAAACATTCATCGAGTGGAAGAACAGGATCCAGCACAGTTTCAGGGGACAATGAACGAGGTGGACGTGTACAAGTTGTCCTCTTTTTTGCCATCGTAGAAAAACGGAGTGGTACGAATGCGTTGTGTTGCCCTGTGTTCTCGGTAGTGCAAAAGTCTCCCTCATCACTGAGTCTCTGTGACTAGTGGTGATTGCTGAAATCCCACGCGTGCGTCTTGTCGACCTCGGGTGTCTCCCTTGATGACGCATGATGCGTGTCTCTCATTAAGATAAATTTACCGTGTACGAAGCTTTAGTTCAGTTGCTCCATCTTACGTGGTAACGTCAAGACACTCGATTGATTTCGAAGACACAAGAACTTCAGCGCCTGATAAACTGTATAACGTCTTCAGTTACCAATGAGTTAATGTCTGCTTCATCTGTATCAAGCGAACAAGAGACGGGGCAGATGTTCACCAATAAATTGGCAAAGCTGCTGCTACGTGTTTGTACCGTACACGACGGAGACACGCATGATGAGACAAAAATGGCGAGCAATGCAGGTCTGCCGTCGAATTCAGAGGAGGATAGCTGCAAGACAGTGGACTATGCTTTCACCTCTCGCTCTGCGTTCCCTGGAAGTGAAGGAACGACATTCGTAAGTTCTGTTTGTCGCTCATCATCTTCGGGGCCGTCCTCCCTGCTTCAGTTTCCGCCATCTTCGCCATTTAATATTTGTCATAGGGTCTGCGACAGAAAACGAGAAAGCAAGCAAACCCGCGCGGTGCTCTTCCTGCCTCAACCTGGTATTTCTTCATGTACTTTGGAGACAGCGGAAGACGGAGAACGTGACGATTTGCTGAGGGACAGGGACAAGTGGCGGATGCCTGATGAAGGACGAGCGGAGGAAAAAGATGAAGGATCCGTCGAGAGACAAAAACATACGGCTGAAGAGAGGAAAACTACTCTCGGTAGGCAAGAGAGGGAGGTCGATATAAAAGAGAGAGATTCATCTATCCAGGAAAGTAGCTTGGTAATCTTTGAAGGCTCAACGGGTCATCCTGCTCCACGGTCATCGACTGAGAGCGTTGGAAGGCCAACAAGGTCGGAACATGATGCATGCTCTGCTCAAACTTCTTTCAGATCCGACTTGGCCTCCCGTTTGCGTAAGCAAGGAGTCTTCCATCACACATCTGCTCAGCTATGCCGCAGGCAGGGCGCCAGCGGAGACTTCAGGTGTAGAAAGAGGGGGGAAGGGGCAGCGAAGAGGAAGAAAATGGCAAGCAGGGGAAACGGCGATGGCGGGGATAGCGATAGTAATCCCACACTGTCTTCTCAGCGGTTATGCAAAGATTTCACAAGCATCGTCGTCGCTGGTCGGGGAGGCTGTGGAAGAGTCCTCAAGGCCACACACGTTCTCGACGGACAAACCTATGCAATAAAAGAGATCAAGGTAAAGCAAACTCACAGAGAGCAACAAGGGAGAAGTGAAATTCTCGGGGTAGGACAACCCAGGAAGCTGGTCGGATCGTAGGAACCATGATAACAGTAACGGGTCGGGACAGGCCCGCGTTTTTGAGCTGTGCAAAGACTGCTGGATAAGTGATGGTTGAAAGAAAACAAGGTATAGCTGGAGAAGGCTAAGCAGCACTGTTGTGACGGACAGAAGTCGTGCCATCAGGCATCTCTATATAGAGTGCGGATACGCTCATCCACACAAAACTAGATAAGGGGTCGCTTTGTAGTCCACATTCGGGCTTCATGCAATACCATTGTTCTTGCCTGTTTTCTCATGTTGACGTTTCCAGTTTGCGGCGAATCGCGAGCATCTGGATGCCCACATGGCCGTTTTTCTTCGAGAGGTGTTGTGCCTACGGCGGTTGGACGCGCATCCGAATATTGTACGCTATTTCAATAGCTGGGTGGAAGTTTCTCCTCCGCCTCTTACGCCGGAGAACGCCATCGACCACACGTCGCCTCTTGCATCTCAGGATCAGGTGCCAGTGGGGGCGAAGACGACTTGTGTCCGCTCACCGCTAAGACCGTCGATGCGTGGTCACCTCGCTGGACATAAGATAAAGGTCTTCAAGGATGACACCTTGAGGTGGAACGAAGCCGAAGGAGGAGATGCAGGAGAAGGTAGTGATGAAAAAATGTCTCAAACCCCCCAGATCCGTTATAGCAGCTGTGGCCTTGACCCCGAGTGTGAACAGGTTTGCGACAGAAACCCAGACCATGGTGGAAGGAATCAGAACCGGGTACAGGCTTTCAGCGGCAGCCAACTAATCACGGCTTGCAACGGTGCTTTGGCGGAGGAAGATAAAGAGGTAACAGACAAGAGTAAAATGCCCGGTCCCTGTCCATCCCGTGACCGACCACCCTGTGTTTCGTTTCCTACGGGGCGCCCCAAGATGTCCACGCGCAGTACAATCCAGATCGGTCACAACAAACACATGACGCTTCCACCAACAACACTGACCGTGACAGGGGCGCGCCTGCGATCATGTTCAAACTGCCCTCGAGGAGCAAATGCCCCTTTCGAAAACACTCAACGGGCCTGTTTGAGGAAGGAGGGTCTTCCATGTAAGGTCACGGAATTCTTTCCCGTGCAACATGGCTGTTCCGACCTGTGTGCTGAGTCTCCAGAGGAAGTGGACCGGAGAGTCCGACGGACTACTACGAAAGAATCAGGCAAAAAGGGTGAGGGAAAGAACGCGGACAGCCACAGTGCGGGTGCAGGTTGGGCAGCAATGCGGGGCGAGACAAGAAATGGCACTTGCCGAAGGAACCATGTGTCGGAATCTCTGAACGCAGAATTGGAAACGATAAGTAAAGATTTTCTTCGTCTCCACAATACAGTTTCACGCAGATTGGTAGTTAGCAATACGCACGACGGGAATGATGATGTCTTGCCTCCTTCGTGCAACGACCAATCGTATGCACTCGGGCAAGAGACTGGCGCCTCTGCCACCGATTGTGAGAGATGGAGTGATGGTGGTACTCAGGAACAAGAGGCGGATTCGAGAGAAGCCCCAAGAGATAAAGAAAACTGGGGTTATGATGTAGCAAAGCAATGGACGGAGGACGTGGGGAAGCAGGAGACAGAGGAAGAAAGTGTGCATCGGAACGGGCAGGGGACCTCGATTGCCTTTCAGAATGTCGGTCACGCCTTCGCGTGCATAAACTCAAATCGGAATGATGAAGTCAAGGGGTTGGAGATAGCGCTAGAAGCGAGAGAAGAACGAGAAGACGCACACAGACCTTGGACACGACACACTGGAGACATGCAGTCCCCACCGGATGGTGAGACGAGCCCTAAAGCGCGAGAAAAGGGAGGCACATATAATGCCCCCTCATGGTACAGAGACCCAGGAAAGAGCGGTGGTGAAGCACTGCGAGATAAAGATGATAAATACAGTTATACGACGGGTAAACACCCTCCAGAATCATCCTCAACCGTATGGAGCGATGGCCACACTGTCACAGGCGCGGACTGGACCTCTGTTCGGACGGAGTCTCGGCCAGCAGTTAGGGAGAGCATCAGAAACATGGGAAAAAAAGACGGTACGAAAATTCTCGTTTGTGACGATTTCTGGCCCTGTTACGAGTTCTACAGTGACGATAATGGGGAGGATGGTCTACAAATTGTCTTCGCGGAAGTAGATCCAGGTGGCGTTGTGTCGTGTACACGGAAAGATGGAGTACAAGAGAATGAGGAAAATGCGGCGGGGCTGAAGTGTACTGTGGATGTAACATCCCGATCTAGCGGTGTTCCTCCCGTTAGTGAAAACACACTGGTGGTATCAACGCAGCATAGCCCAACCGGAAAAAGTGACATCCGATCGCGAGAGACTGAAAGGAGAGGCAGTGGGATGGTGGAGATGGGCGAAAGGCTGATGAATCAAATGGCGAACGAGGTAATTCTACAAGAAAAAGTCTGTCCGTTTCTTCAGCCCTCCAGCCGCATGCCTTGGGACATCTCCCTCTTTGCTGTAGGTGGCGTAGCGGCAAGCGACAAGGGAGAAGGAACACCTGAAAGTTACAGGAATCACCATGCCACAATGAGCATGGCCGATATGAAAGAGCGGTCCTACAAACCTCGAACAAGGCGACATAGCTGTGGTTACCCCCGTTATCCCAAGGAACGACTCTGTGCCCGTCGTGGCAGAAGTCAGAGTTTCACCGCCTCATCTGATCGACTACCCGATGAAGCTGTCGTGGAATCGAAGGAGGAAGCACAGCACACCCCGGTACAGGGGACAGCTGCAAAAGCGGTAGATGTTCGGGAACGTAGGAACCTGGAAGAGACAGCAAGCGCTGGGTTGAAGCAGTCTGCTATAGGGACACACGCAGTTCTGACAGAATGCCATCGGTCAACGATTCACGATGATGGAAATGGTGTTTCCATACGAAACCAAGACGTTTCGCTCCCATCACCAAGATTATCGTACCACAGAAAACGACACCCCTCCCCACAGCCCCTCACCGGAGGCGTTAATTCTTCGGAGACCCTCCGATATAAACGGTTACCTCAGAGTGAGAGGCAAGGCAACGGCCGGCAGGAAACGACGGTAGTCAATCTGCGGCGCTGTCGAGAAGCCATCAAAGGAGTCCAATCGAAAGAGATGCGAGGGCGCGTGAGGGCCAAGGCCAACACCTCGCAAAACATTCCTGACCTTTCTCTCAGCCGGCGGCACTTCCTCGGTCTTTCTTATCCGTGTGAGCGCAATCAATGCAAAGTTGCCGTGTCGCTGTATATCCAGATGGAGTACTGCGGGATGAGTCTCGACGAGTATATTGCACAGACGCCAGAAGTTGATCCGGAAAGAAACGAGGAAATTGTGGCGATGATTATCTCAGGACTTTATCAGTGCCACAGTGCAGGGGTCATGCATCGCGACCTGAAGCCATCGAATATTTTCATCGACAAGGAGACCGGAGTTGTCAAAATTGGCGACTTCGGCCTTGCCTTTAGTGAAGACATGAAACAAGTTCCCAGCTCAGACCGTAACAGGGGATTGTTCGAAAAGGACATTTCCTCAAAGAACTGCTCCTCGATTGTGACCCCAAATTCAGCAACTCCCGATAGCAAGAGAGTTTATGGAGAACAGGATGAAGATTGTCAGGGTGCTTCCTCTGATGTGCTTTATGGTGGCAGCAGGGGAGTGAAAGAAGTACTCAAAGGGGGAGAAGAGAGTGCGCAGATGAGAATTAGTAGAGCGAACACAGCTGGACACCAAAACCTGGGAAAAGAGGAACAACAACACTATCACCGTAGAAGCACGCACAACCTCCACCCGCTTCCAATTACTCCATTTCTCTCAGCAACGCCCTTAGCGGGCGGAACTCGGCCACACTCCAGTGTTCAAGATGGCACTCTGTACAAGACTCAGGTTCTTCAGAGCTCTCCCGGAGAAACGCCGTGCGTCTCATGTCCTGAGTATCCGAAACGGGGCCCTCACAGTGAGATGTCAAGCGCAGGGAGAAGCTCACTCCTTGCAGAGAGAACAACTCTGATTTCCGGCGTCGGCGAGCAAGAGCGGAAGTCTGTTGACAGAGAGAAAATTTCTCTCAGTCCAGAAAATTTTCCCGGTCTGTGTCCTTCGGAGCTTCCCACAGGTGCAGTGGAACATGTAGAGCCCTCTTCTTTGGTCATGCAGAAGCCCAGGAACGACCCCACAAAACTGAAGAAAGAAGCATTAAGCAGCGTATCACCCGTGGTCGGAGAGGTACCCAGTCTCGCCAACGTACAGAGGTCACATGCTGCTTGCCTGACTCCTCGAACAACGTGGGAAGGCCTTCCCAATTGTCAAAGTCCCGTCTTCTCCGCTCTCCGACGCGATCTCGAAAAAAGTGAGACTACGATATTGCCGCGTGAAAGCTTCCTCAGCAACGTGGCTTCTACTCCACATGAGTCACCGAATTCAGGGGCATGTCTTGGCCCAGACGCCTTTGAGCATCCACCGAATGGCTGCGATACCGTCAAGGTACAAACAGTGGTTGCTGTTCATGGGGCAATGAAAATGCATGAGGATTGGGTTCAAAGCAACAGTGACTGCTTCAGCGATGGGAAGAGAGCGAACTCATTAACGGCGACGCCGTCAATAGGGTCCCCCACTTGTCGTCATGTGTGCTGCGGTGGCTGCTCAGGACACCACGACACCACCAGGCTAAGTATGGCGCCCAGCTGCATGAAGCACGTATCCTTACCAGCAAGTATTTCCGGGACGCCCAGGCTTGCAAGTACTCCAGCGCGAACCTGCAGCTGTGGATGGCAGACGGGTCACTTCAGTTGCTGTGCGTCTCCTGTTAAAACCGTTTGTCCGTCTCCTCTCCATTTGTCGCTTGACATTTCTGGCTGTGTTCACAGTCCGTGCAACTCACCGCACAGACGCAGTCAAATCCCCGTTCCGCGTTGTCGAAATCATTCTGGTCTCCACTGGCCAACTTCGGTAGTACCGCTGCATAGTCCATGTAGTTGCGTGGCAGGTAGCATGCATGAAAGCAACTTGTGGAGCCCGCGGATGGGTTTCGCAGCCTCGATGGAGGGTGGCGGATGCTGTGGGACCGCAGGAGGACCCTGCTGCAGTCGGCGATGTCGGGCACCCACTACTTGTAGAGACCCATATTGTCATCTCTGTGACAGTTTTGAGGAGGGTGACAAGGTAGAACTGCGACTTGATGCGGATCGACATTCGCCGAAAAGTGGCGGGGAGAAATCTTGCGTAAGCTCCCGTACTGATGGTTTCTCACCGGAGACGGGTCTGCCCAACTCCGCTCGTGTAAGTACCCCGGAAAGGGGCACTGGTCAAGGTACAACCCACCTTGTTCCCGAAACGAGTCAATCAGGCAGGCGTCGCCATGAATTCCGGCGTTCCCCCGAGCAACGCATTGGTACGATTGACGAATGTTACAATCAAGTGACAGTCCCACAGACAAACATGGTGACTTCGGGCATACCTGAAGGGACTATTGAGCGACTGCCATGCCTATCTGAAGAAATGAACGACGGTAACCAAGGCTGGGCTGCGAGGGGGGCGAACGCGAAGGATTCGTCGTCATGTTGCCCCTCTGTTCGTTGCCAAAATCCCGTTAAAGGAACAGAGAACACGACACAGTCTCGCGGGTGGCGTCTCTCGCGGTCACTATCTCAGGCATCGCCTGCATACCTCAACGAAGAAACCCGACAGAAAGCCCGTTGCGTATCTCCCGAATTCTTATGTGGCGGGCGGGACCGAGGCGGGAGAGGAGGAGCAACAGCAGTACACGAAAGTAAAACCATCGCAGATATGTGCTCCATTCCTTGCCATGAAAACACAGCCCGACATCGATGCCCCTCTCTTCCATGCACACCTCGAGACGGTCCTCCCACCGTGCCGGCACTGTTCGAGAAACGAACAGCAGGAGTGGGGACTAGAGCTTATGCGCCACCAGAGCAACTTCAAGGCGGGAGATATGACTTCTCAGTGGATATATGGGCTTTGGGTCTCATTGTTCTAGATTTGTTTACAAGGTGCAACACAGCTATGGAGCAGGCCATGAATTTCCGTAATGCTCGCGATGGACGCTTTCCTCCAAGTGTGACTTCGACGTATCCATGGGTTGTACCCTTCTGTCGATGGTGCCTGCAAAATGACCCGTCAAAGCGCCCTACAATTCGTCAGCTGTACCAGCACTATTGCTCTACAGGATCTGTGTTTGGCCCCAAAACAGCGACATCCAGATGTTCGGCTTCAGGACTCTTGTCTCACACGGAAGACAATAATGTCGTGTTTCCGCTCTGTCTCCCACTGCCTCACATTTGGACGGGCACATGTCTCCCACATCGTCTGCTGCCATCGGATGACTTCTTCCACTCTCCGCGCTCGGGTGTTCTTGTCAATGTTGACTCTCATGCGAGGAATGATGATTCTCTGGGAGGTACGGTGGGCTTGGGACAAACACAGTGGCAGAACTCTGTGGTCGCTCTGAGCCCACCAGCTTGTGGTTCGTACGAATTTTGTGACCAGGCTAGTTCTTCGTGTTTCGACGCGCACATCAGTGGACAAAGTCACCCCCCGCAGTCCTATGCCAGTAGTCCTCTGAGGATACCTTGTAACCACTCATGCTTTCCAGCAGATTTGAGCCCACTCTCCTTGAGCAGATCTCCCAGGGAGTCAGCCCACACCAGCACATGTGTTGCTGGCGAAAGATCCTGTGGAGACACTGCCCGAAGCCCTACGTGCGTCTGTGGACCAAGCGCACATGCGTCACCGGCGATTTCAACAAGGCTGGGCTGTTGTGCGTGCCCAATCACAGGCCCCTGTCGAGGTGAGGCGGTGGATGAACCAAATTTCTGTGTGGTTCGCGATTCAGAGGGTGAGGACAACACTCTCCTCTCAGGCTGCTCCTGTATGTCGATTTCTGCCGGAAGCAGCAGACGCCCGGAGAGCCCGTGGCAGGGTCAGCATATGAACACGCCATCAACCTGCCCATCAACAACATTCATAGGCTGTTCCGCTTGCCAGTGTCCGTTTTGTGCGTGCTGCGTTTGCCGAGGTTGCAGCGGGGCCGTATGTGAGGTGTTCCCCGCTGAGGGGTTGGCTAGTTCAGCTGCCAGCGGTGGACCAGTCTCTCCCACTGCACTGAAGCTCTCTTCAGAGGGAAGGATGTTCAAAGATACATCGAGCGAGGTATGGGGACAGCCCGGAGTAGCCTTAGCCAGATGCCGCAAGTTTCCGACTCCCTGGTCTTTTTCTCCAGCAGTGGTTCATGGAGATGAAAGCAAAACATCCCCACCACATAATTGGAGCCGTCCCGCCCAGGAACCCGACAGCTGTCATCTGTGGTACATGCTCCCGCCGCCACGGACCCTGCTTCCATGATCTTTGCATCGGCCTCCGGTCATTAGGACTTGATTCTCTCTTCGCGACAGTTTCGGAAACTCATTCAAGAGGCGTAGGCGGGGTGCACAGGACGGCGAAGTCTAAAAAGTGAAGAGGCTGTATTACCTGTATTGCCCATTCTCCCGCCAGTTGCAGAGAATTCTTGAAGAGGCCGGACACAAACCATCTACTACCATGGAATCCCGTTAAGCCAGACGGAAGCACGAATGCATATGCGTGCCTGTGATGATTCATCTCATGAAGTTGATCTGTCCACGTGGACAGTGGTGACAGAAGGAGCTTCGTATCTGCCTCATCTACTTTACCGAGTGAATCGTAAATAGGTTCACACAAGAATGCGTGTATGAATAGGCTTCTCACGTAGTCCGTTCAGTGCGGAAGGCTTTGGGGAGTTAGAAAGTGTAGCCGTTTCATAGGTGTCGAAACTTGTGAGGATGCCAACGGCTTTTTTTGGATAATCGATCCGTCTGTATTCGATGGCATTCACATGTTAGAAGCCAGTGTAAATAAATCGTCTGGCTGTGTTCGGGGAAAGACAGTGAGTTACATTGTTTTGTTCGTGTTCCAGTGACGTTCTTCATCACCTACAATCATTGAAAGGAAGCACAGCCGAAGACCGCAACGGAGTCAAATCGATTAAGCTACCGTGCAACCGTATGTGGATGAGTGAAGCCACCATGTCACTAGATCACTGGCCACCGACAATACAGTTCAAAGACTGGGGGGCATTATTTGTTTTTGTAGGAGATGTAGACGCTTTCATTTTGTGTTCCGGCCGAGAATATGTTCAATTGCTCACACGTTGAGATTCAAATATGCTTATGTACATACGCAAGCCGGATGAGCATGCATGACATGGGTATTAAATTCGGTGTACGATATATGTGCCTGTTGGGAAATAAACCATATACTGTTATCTGCAGTGACCCAATAAGGAACCAATAATGCGAGTGTTACTTCTCGGTTCCGTGTACGCTAGAAAGCAGGCACGACTATATTCATCGCTTCCTGCGTCACACACTTGACGCGACAGTTGTAAGAAAAACGCATCACGACGCCACACAACAAACAGGTTCGCTTTGCCCGAAATGTATGCAATTGAGAACTCTTCCTTAAGAATTATTATTGATGAGTGCCTGTCGTCTATTTCGAGGAAAGTTCACCGCCGGTGATAGTGCTTTGGTTGTGTTACGGCTGCGCCATGCTCCGGGAGCGACAGCTCTTCAAACAACAGGATACTTCTCACGTGTGGCAAGATCATGAAGCCTGACTTTCGTCTCCCTACCACGTGAATTACACGAATCAAATATTCAACAGTATCTCTAAATTCTCCTGTAGATGGTACTTCCCTCGCTCGATTGTAAACATCACTGCGCGTAAACACTCCATTGAGTTGGGGGATCCTATCAGCCTACGTGGTGCAAACGGTTTGATTTAACATTGCTCACGATTCACACGCGATTATCTTCAAAGTAATTCCCTGTTCGTCGGTGCTGCCGTTCGACCCGCCGCTTCCTCCCGCAAAGCACAGAGAAAAAAATATATACACCGGAACGCAGAATTGCGTTCCCGATCCCTGTGTCTTTGTCGCTTTGTACCTTGAGGCGACACTCCTGAAGCAAAAGAATCATTCAACACTAGTCGTTTCTTTACGTTATGTGTAGCTGGGACTGCCCGCTCCGAAACCTAGCCGGTCGGAATCTTCGGGAGGCTACACCCATGTTACATCCCTCCGCCGGGTGCCATTTCTGCGTTAAATTACCAGGCAAACACAGTGAAGACAGCGGATGAATATAGAGGTAAGGGAAACTTACCAAAACAATCGAACTCTCCGGGTGAACGGCTGCCTGGCACTTTGTATTGCGGTTTTATTTCAGGGGAACTCGCTCGGTTTTTCTCTTCATGCGCCACTCTATGATTACCGCGGCTTGATAGTCTTCGTATTCTGTCTGGCAACCAACCTTCCCCGTGGACTGTTCGGCTTTCGTCACTGCCGTGGTGAAGATGGAACAAATGGGTTGCCAATACACAGTCATTCGGGACGTTGGTGTATCGCGTAGTAGCTGGACAGAGGTGTCGGTTTTCATTGCACGCAGACTGCCACCGATCTTGGAGATAACCTCGTACCCAAAAGCAAGAATAACAAATATGGAGCCAAATCACTATACCTCGCTGTGGTTTTTCTTTAGCGTCTACATGCACACACGGTTGGCGATTTCGATGCTCGTGGCTGTACATGCAACTGGCTCTCGCTGTCCAGCAACTACCTGAACACATCGCATTCCTTTCTCAAGCGTTACCACTTTTCCACGCAATCAAAGCGCGACTAGATTCCTTACCTTTCATTTGTTAAAGCTATGAATTGAAAAAAGTGCTTCTTCAGACGTGTATTTCCGTGTCTTGGCGACTGCATGCACTCGGCCCAACAGAGAACAGTAGGCGTTTGTATTTCTCTGAGTCCGAGATCACACCTGACTCTGGGTCCATGTCTTCTTCATTCATCCGTCTCCCGGTCTGTTTAATGTGACGCGTTGTCTTTTAGTCCGAAGCAACTCTGCTGTGGCACGTGATCTGAGCGTTCTTCCCCGTTCTCCCGCCTGTCCCCTGCATGTCGTCATGGCACCTGCGTCGTCTGTGAGCGCTATATTCAATCCTCTCCTGGTGCCGACCTTGTCTCCCGCCTGTCATTCCCATTCTTCTTCTGCTCCTCTTCGTCTTTCGAATGTTCGTGTTCTTGTCGTCGGTGCGGGAGGAATAGGCTGTGAAGTTTGCAAGGATCTTCTCCTGTCCGGTTTTCGGCGGCTGTGTGTCGTCGACCTTGACACGATTGACGTGAGCAATCTGAATCGTCAGTTCTTCTTCAGAAACGCCCATGTAGGTTTGAGCAAGGCATTCGTCCTAGCGGCCGCTTGTTCGGCTCTTCTGTCCCCGACAGAGCGGCAGGCTCTCGCCCGCAAGCGAGCGAGAGCCTTAAGGCAGCTGCAGCAGACCGGCGAAGTCGACTCCGAGGGAGAGGAGGAAAGTGAAGAAAACAATGATGGAAAGCCTGGACCTGATGCGGACGGTCAGGCACCTTTGTCTGAAGCCGAAGGAGTCGGAGAGCGGGAAGGTGACGTCTGCATCGACGGAAGGACCGTGTGGGGTGTGGTGGGCCAGAAAATGAACATTCTGTCTTCGGACTTCACCATTCAGTTGCTCCAGACGTACGACGTGGTTATCTCTGCGTTGGATAACCAGAAAGCGCGCCGTCATTTGAACGGTCTCTGCATCGCTGCTGACTTGCCCCTCATTGAGGCGGGAAGCACCGGGTACTCTGGGCAAGTGATGCCGATTCTTAAGAACGAAACGCTCTGCTACGACTGCGAGGCCAAGCCGAGGGATCAGCAGCGGTTCCCGGTCTGTACACTGCGCCAGCGCCCGGAACGCCCGGAGCACTGCATTGCGTGGGCCAAAATGATTTACGAACTCGTGTTCGGGGTGGAGGACAACGAAAATCTCCTCTCCGATCTGAAGGAGCAGCTAAGAACCTTCCTCGATGTCTCCTCAACTGCAGAAGCAGAAGGTAGAGAAGACGAGACCAGCCGACCAGGAACGCATGAAAAGGGCGCAGGAGAAGACAGCGCGGGGACGCGGGAAGAGGCCATGCGACTGATGAGTCGGAAGATGATGAAGGAACTGTTTCATGACCAGATTGTCGATCTCCTCAGGCTCAGCCAGGAAAACAAAGAGGCGATGAAAAAACAAGAAGTGCTCCCTACTCCACTCTGCGTCCAGGGGCTCACAGACAAGGAAACATTCGAGGCCAGCCACTGCAGAGCCTCAGAAGACGCCAAGACAACGAACAAAGGACCCAAACAGAACGCGATTGCTCCGACAGAAAACACTCAAGGAGAAGGCAGCGGATTAGAGAGCCAGAGGACGTGGAGCGTCCAGGAGTGCCAGGAGGTTTTCGAGCGGAGTTTTTTGGGTCTCCTTGAACGCCAGAAAACAACAGAGCGTGAAAACGCAGGAACTGGAAAGCGGGAAGCCGGGATTCCGTTCGACAAGGATGACGACCTTGCGATGGACTTTGTCGCCGCCGCTGCCAACCTGCGCATGCACAACTTCCACATTGCACTCAAGGTACGCACCGCGTCAGCGGCAATCCGGAAGGAAGGTCGGAGATTTCGAATGCAGAGTGACAGCGAAAGGGAAAGGCAGAGCCGGAGCAAGGCAGACGCAGGGAAGAAAAAGACCAAGAGGGAAGATCTAGACACCGAGAAAAGAGTTGACACAGTGACAAGAGGTAGACAGAGAAGGAACTGATTGATGGAAAGCTTACGCTAAAGAAAACGCGAAGGGAGACCTCCCGGCGACAGGCGACATGTAACACAAGTGTAACCGGTCGGGGGAAATGAGGGAGACGACGAACAGACCTCTCTTTCGAGGAGTGCTTCAAATTTCAGTGTCTGCGCCAGTCTCTAGAGCCAAGAAAGAGAAGGCAGCGTCCTTATTCTGCGGCTTTTGTGGGTGTTTCTGTCGTCAACGGTCACACACGAAATGACGCAAAAAGATGCGGTCGGTCGCTGTCATGTATCCTGCAGTTCATCGGCGACTACGGTCTCGTCGTCTTGATGTGGACCGCTTTTGTGCTCACGAACGCTGTCACGTTTTTTTCTGCAAGTTTCTGGTCTTCAGTCCCGCTGGTTCATCCAGGCTGTTGCCGGCTCTATCATCCCCGCCATCGCTGCGACCAATGCAGTTGTCGCCGCTCTTCAGGTTAGACTGCTTTTTTTGTGCGTGATACCGCTTGTGCAACTTTCATCTTTTCCTCGACTTGTGTCCTAGGAGAGCAGATTCGAGAGGCAGCAGAGCGACGACAGTTCGTGGGAAGTGGCAGTGATGAACCTGTCTGGCTCACCTGATGCCGCTGAGTAAACGAAGAGCCCGGGATGGCTGGTTTCCCTCGTGAGCTTCTGTGCCCCAAGGCGAAGCGTGAGGCTAGGCTATAGATGCATGCGTTTTCCTCTTTCGCTCGTCTGTTGGATATGGTAACCTCTGCGCATCCGAGTGTTCATGTATATGTATATAGATATCTTGGTCTAGGTGAATCTGTCGACAAACAAAGGGGTGTGTGTAACGGGGTGTGTGTAACGAGGTGTGTGTGATCATACGACGAGACGTGCTGATGAAGAATTGTGGGTGGTTGCGTAGGAGTACAGGAAGTGCGAAGGGCAAACAACTGTTTGCGCGTCGAGCTTGTATCTCCTCTGGCTATTTGGTAGGTTGTGCAGTTGTTCCATCTTCTCCAATTTCTTCATTCGGAGGGTCGACTACGCCACCAGCGACGAGAGGCCCCTCAGGAGGAAAACGAGAAGAGGAAACCAGTGAAGACTCTCAGGTCTGACAGCAACTGCCGTTACGTAAGTGTCAGTGGCACCGGCGCGGGAGATAGTAGAGAGAAAGGACGCGCATATTTCCCTCTTTCCGCGTTTTTTGCCGCCACAGCCTATCACGCGCCGTTTCTCTCTTTTGTCGCTTCGTCCTGTCATCTCGTCGATTCTTGTTCCGTCTATTCGTTCTCAGGTTTGGGTCAAACCCTTTGTAACAGGAGTGCGACCAGACGCAGCGGGCCGTCTCATTCTTCCCGAAGTGGTGGACCCTCCGAGAGCCTCGTGTTTCCTTTGCCAGCAACAGACAGTCACGATTGAGCTTGCATCTCTCTCGGTGAGATACAAACTATTCATCCAGCCATTGCGTCCTTTCGTGATATCCGTATCTGGTCTCTATGCGGTGTAAATCTGTGTATTTAAAGATATATATATATATATATATATATGTAAGTGTAGAGACGATGTACGGAGAGTTGCATGTCGATGACTGTAGGGGCTTATATGAATGTAATGCGTTCCTTGTGGAACTGTATATGTCCGCTATTGGACGAGAGGCTGTTTTACGCGTACGTATGGCCAACTGTACAGTTTTTACATACTGAGGCGGCCATGCAGATCTACCCAAAGGCAAACTGGTTAGATTTCATGTTTGCCCAGCAGCACAGAAAACGACTCGACAACATATCGTTCCTGGTGCTCGCGCTTGTTGCCGTCATCCGTGCACACATTTCGTACATCCACAGACTATACACCTATATGAATGCGCATATATATATATATATATCTGCAGGCGCATATGTATAATTGTTTGTAGGCATGGAACATCGAGACGTTCGTGGAGAGAATTGTGAAAGGAGAGTTGGGGCTGGCCCATCCGTACCTTGACTCTGAGTCGCGGAATTTGTATGATGTAGATGAAGTCGATGAACAGAGGGAAGACGGAACAGGTAAGCAGAACGTGTTTTGGATGTTCTGTAGATCGGACGGTTCGGAACGGAATGTACCAGAACGCCCTGTATGCTGACGCGTACTCTTAGCTAGATGTACCTAGTCTTGCGGGGGTATTTACACAGAGTTACTCTGTATTTCAATCGTTGCTTTTCCTTTTTGCGGACGTGTCTTGCTGGGCTCATCGCCACCATACGCCTTTCTCGTTTGCATGCTATTTTCCTGTTTGGTTTCTCAGGTGAAGGCGAAGCATCCCCTCTGAAGCAGCCCTTGACGAACTTCGGGATTGTGTCCGGAACCATTCTCACGGCGACAGACTTCTCCAGGGTAGGGATGGAGATCCACCTCTAGGCGTTCTGGCCACCTGTGCTCTCGTTGGTCGGGATAAAAAACAACTGAAAGGGAGCGTCTGGTGGCAGTAAACTTTTCTCGTTTGCTCCACATTGTATGCATTCCATTTTCAGTATTTCTATCTGGCTTTGCTTATCAACTTTCCCCGACTGCGCTGCGCGCTGACTCCACTCTCTTGACTGTGACGTGAGGAAGGCCAAGTACGCGAAAAGAGACAATTCCATATTTTGCCCTTGCTTCCATCGAGATGGTTACATGCGTGTATCAGCTCATGTTGCCCCCCTCATACCCGTCATTAGATCTAATTTCCACGTATCTATTTGTATTTATGCCAGTACCTGAATTCGGTAGTGTCCTGGGTTGGGCAGTGTACCCTCCATTAAGTACTAGCTTGACGGTTTTAAATCCTGAGGCTGTCTGATCAGTACCATCGTCCTGGGAGTAATCATCTTGGAGACAGGACTTTTTATAAGCTTTTTCGGGTCAATATATCCTACAAGCTGTACTACCGGTTTAGATCTAAATGTGAAAGAACACGTGCATGTGTGGCGCTTTCCCTGTGCTTTCGCTTTCACTGTTGAATCCCTAGGGCGACTTTCAATGTAATCTCCTGATTCTCGAACGCTCCGAACTCGGTGAAAAGAACAAGGATGATCCCCATATCTTTCGCCTTGTGCGTGAGAGCGGTGCCTCTTCGACTGCTGAGAAAGAGACACAAGTCAGTCAAGGCGATAAGGCGACGGCAGAGCAGAAGACCCAGGAGCCCGCCGCACGTAAAGAGGATCAGAAAGGCGACAACCTTGAGGACGACAATCACGTGGGCCGTAACAGACAGGAAAAACGGTAAGTGTTGCACTCTTTTGCCTCTTTCCAGCGCTCAGTGAGAATTCGCACCGGCACAGAAACCGGTCATGCGAGCGCATGCACTTGGGCACTGCTGCTCGTGTTTATCTCTATATAGCTTTGCGAACACGCGTTTCCCTTGTTTCCCCGCTTTCGCAGAACAAGAAGCGTCGCCAGGCGCAACCCGAGGAAATACCTGTATAGAATATGGGCATATCTATGTATTCACGCATTTATTTATGTCTTTGTTTAGTGTGTACACATGGCTTGTGGGTGTATACTTTTCATTGATGGCTCCGGGATCAGGAGTTCACGCAGGTGAAGATTTCTGTGTGTGTGTCCATGCCGGAGCGGTGTGTTTAAGACTAGTTTACACGTGCTCTTTTTAATATGTAGTTGATTTGGAAGCTGGAAGACGGAATCGTTATTAAGCGCAACGATCCTGCAAACGGTGGGTTGTCGAGAAAGTCGCCCCCTTGGCAAGGGTCCAGAATAGATGGTCTGTGTCCCCCGGTTAGTACCTTGTTCTGTCAAGATGTCTCCCGTGTGGATGTTTCTGTCCTTTCACTCTCTGGTTTGTTGCTGCCCTTTTATCTAGACCTCGAGATGAGACTAGCCAGGCGACAAGCACAGAACGACAGACGCTGGGCAATGCAGCAGACGTGGAAATAGTGGTTCTCGATGATCAGGAACACGGGGAATCCCCAGTCGCTTATCCGAAGGCAAAGAAGAGAAAAGAAGTCAGTCCGTCTTGTGAAGATGCAGAGATCATTATCGACGATGATGATGAGTAGAGAGGCGATTCAGCATCGAGGCAGAGAGAGCGAGAAAGTCTCCACGTTCCTCAACTCCTATTGCCGGGTAGTATGCTGCGTCCTTTTCTCTTTCCCGCCTCTTCTGTAACGTGTCTTCTTTTGATCGTCCTTTTCTTCTGGCATGCTTTTTCTTGCCCAAGGTTCGGCATGATACTAAAGTGCCACGCATGCACAGACCGGGCCGACGGAGAGTCAGTTGTTTATTACGCATCGCGGCTCCTTGGTTTTTTTGTGCATCTTCCAAATTTCGCGGTTTTTTCAGAATTCCATCAAGCTGTCGCACCTCCAGGTTCGCCTAAATGTCCAATTGCATTCTCTGTACTTCCTGTCTTGCTCTTTCCCTGTCACGTTTCCTTCCCGGTCTGCGGCCTCCAGCTTCCCAAACAGGTGGCGTGCCCGCAAGCCGATTTGTGCTGAGAAGTCGAGGTTTTTACAGCATACGGTCTTTTTCGCAGTCGTGGAACTCTGTTTTTACAAGTCAATGTAGAATCCACGGTATGGAACAACGCTTCCAACGGTCGGGATCACGGGATTGGTAAGCGGTTGAGTTGGGCAGCTAAACTCGAAAATTTTGTTTCTTGAATCCGCGAGACGCAAAAACACTCCGGCACGGAAAGGCTTAAAATGTGAGAGAGTGTGCATGTTAGAGCTACTTCAGACGGACCGCAACCAACAATAGCAGCACCGCTTAGCGTCGGTTTTACTTTATTGAAAGGAGGCTTTACTTGGCAAAGCCGCACCAGCACACACAAACAAAACCCACGACACAGACCTCTGTGCGAGGCCATGCAGGCTCGCGGTGTATCAATGCAGAAATTGAGGACAAATTACACAAAAAACTAACGCAGTTGCTTAAGATACCATCTGGTTAGCGAACCGCCACCTGTATCCGCTGTTTAAAAAGAACCGGAACTTGAGGACCATGAGAGAGTTCCGCTCTGCGGAATATTTTGTGGATTTACTGCAGCCGCCCGTCAGCACTTTTCGCGGTTCTGCCGATTCATTCTCATCTCTCTCCTCTCTCCCTTGAAACTTTGTTTCTCAACGGGAGTTTTTCTTCGTGCATGTAGTACCAGCTTCGCTGACAACGCTGGCTCCACGGGCTTTGCCACATGGAAGCCGCTATTCGCTGTAACGCATCGTTATCTTGCCGGAAACATTTTTCTGCTCACGACTTCTCCTTTGACACCCCCATTTCTCCACTCTCTCGATGCACGCCTATCCCGTGTCGTGCGAGGGGTTGTACAAAGGGCGGGAGGAAGGGCTACCGAAGTATGACAAGACCGGAAACGTTTCTATGACCTAGATATAATACACGGGGAACAATGTTGCATGCATTCTGTATTTCCCTACTTTATTATCTTGCTACGAAAGAAAACATCTAGATTTATAAATAAACATACATATATATATATATATATATATATCCGGTTGAGGGTGATGGCAAACTGTGCCTGAGAATACTAATTTCTGCACGTACTTATATGTATCTACACACGTGTATGAAAAGATAGGTAGAGAGGTACACAAAGGGCACAGGAAACGGGCGTGTATTCTTCTGTCTGTCGTCCCCCGAGTGTATGTTTGCGGCGAAGCCTCCATGGAACGTCCGCTGGATTCAACATCATCATGCACGGTCCTCGTCAGTCGATCCCGCGGGGCGTCTCCTTTCTGTCTTGGAACACTCACCACCAGTGTACCTCTTTTCGGCACCCTAGGAAGTGGTTTTGCTTTGACCCAGTGCAGCTTCCTATTTGGTACGTTCTGACGGTCGGGACGACCGCAACCTGTTGTTCTTCTGCAACGGCAGCGCTCCCGCGAATCGCTGAATGGAGGATCGGGGCTGCCTTATACCAGCGCTCCGGTCGCCGGTTAGGTGGCGCTTCTTTTCGTGCCCTGTGTTCCTTTCTTTCTCCGGCCTCTCGCGCTCTCGTCCTTCAGCCTGTTCTGGCATTTGCTTGCTCGACGTCGCCTGTCTTTCGAGACGCGGTCTGTCCCTTCTCGCGAGCCGGTGAAGGAGAAAGCGCATTCGCCGACTCAAAAAACGTCATGTGAGTGACCTGGACGCCGCTCTTCGCCTTTCGTCTCTGGCCCGCACTTGCCGCTCGCGTCTCATGTACGAGCAGACAAACCACTGCCAAGCGGGTAGGTGAAGGCCAAGCTTTGATTTACTTCTGGGGCCAACAACGAGGCACCACGCGCCGGCAGGCCAGTGCTTGAAGGCTTCATTCGTTCATCTGCGGCGCCACTTTTGTGGATGCGTTGACTCTATACATTTTTGCCCCCCACCGAAGTGTTTACGATCAGATCCAGCTTCCGCGAATGTTCGGGCGTTCCTTGAAAAGGGGTGAACCCGGCGTTGTCGTAGAAGGAAAGCCCATTTCGGCTGTCGGGACTCACCTCCCCTTCTGCCCGAAAGGTGTCGGAAGGCCCGGCTGCAGGCAACTTCGCTGCGACCTCTTGTCTCTGTCGGTGTCGTCTTCGCGGCCGAGCTGTCACGCTTCTCCGCCGAAGGCCACGAGCGACTGAAGAGCGCCCCTTACGGGTTCCTCGTGTCTGCTTGCTTTGTTGGTCGGGGAGCCCCGGAGCGGTGTCCGCTGCTCCGGTCTCTACAGGCTGCACAGAGGACACGAGCGAAGGGCCTCCCGCCAGCCCCCGCTCGGTTGCGTCTTCGTTTCCGTTACTTCCTCGGACGCTAAGGGCCGCAGGCAGAGCCTTGCCGCAGGGCACTCCCGTACACACAGTTTTCTCTGGCTCGCCCGCCTGGGTATACAAACTGTCGGGTTTTTTCGCTGGAGTCCGAAGTCGGGACTCTCCCGCGTACACCTGACCCTGCACAGGCCGGCGCTGGCGCCTACAGCCGCGTCGAAAGGCGTGGCGGGCGCCCTTCTTGCGCTTGCGATCATGTGTGGACCCCATGGAAAGGGGAATGCTGTCAGCAGAGGACGAGGAGACAGAGGAAGAGACGCGGGAAAAGCCGGTGCTGACTGTCGAGTCGCTGTCGCCGCCCTTCCGAGGACTCCCGTCGAAAGCGTTCGGCGTCAACGAGGACAACGTCGAGCGCGACAAGGAACCGGGCATGACTGTCCGTGACAAGGAAGGGAAACTGGTGTCTAGTGAGTTCGCCCGAGACATTGAGAAATCGGTCTTCGACTGGAAACGCGAACGCCACACCATTCGCCCCGCTCGCCGCTGCCGCTCCCGTTTCTTCCGCTTCCGCAGGTCGAAACCAACACGGCTCACCGCGCACACGACTCCAAGTAAAAGCAGACTAAGACGGCCGGCGGGAAGATCATCTGTTGCATTTCCGTAGTCCTGTAGAAACGACAACAACGAAAACAACGCGAGCGTTACGCAAGTCCAATTCACAATAATGTGAGCGTGTTAGAGAGACGAACCTATCAGAGTGCAGGGGTCACAGACGTGAGCCGTCGTCGTTGCGCAAGCAGGCGAGTTTGTGCGCTTGTCTAAATGATGTCAATTTTCCTCAACTACGTTGTCTGCCTACAGCTCCGTCCGTGCACTCGTGATCGGAATGCACCACGAATCATATTTTCCCTGTCTCTCCGCCGAGACGTCACCGCGCCAGCTCACGGTTACCTGTCGCGTTACGTTCGTTCTTACCTCCAGATGTGTCTCTTTACCATAGTTTTCTCCGTCTTCTTCACCTGCAGTTTTTTGTGTACGCCCCGCCGAGAGGGCGTTCATGCTATCCAGCAGAGCTTGTCTGCTTTTGCTAATCTGCTCCTCTGCCTGATTATCGGCTTCCCCGTCCCGGTGCATCTGATCCTTCTCGTCATCATCAGCTCCCAGGGCTTTCTTAACGTTCTGAAGGAGCGAAGCTAGGCGAAGGCCCGGCTCTGCGTCTGAGCCCGACGGGAGAGGCAGGTCCGGAGGCACGGCAACAACCGAAGGCCGCCGCCATGGACGGGCATCCTCTTCGCTGTCCCTGCGTTTTTTTCGTGATGCTGCATCCACACCTTCCAGAGCCCCGGAGGAATCCCACTTGGAGGGAGCCGCGGAGTCCCGAAGATCCACCGCGCCGTCGTCCGTCACACGCGACGGGGACAGCGTCTCATCGTCCTTTCCGTAGGGCAGATGTGGCACAAGGGTATCCCACCAGTCTCTAGGCAATGGAACGACCTCCAGTTTGTCTCGATCAAAATCTTCGCTTGTCTCCTTCCACATGAACGGACTCTGGGTCACGGAGGGTAAGTGCTTGGACTGCGTCTTGGACGTCCTGGGCGACAAGGACGCCCTGGGCGACTTCGGAGACAGTGGCGTCATGGGCGTCGGCGGAGGCGCGGGAGGCGGCGTCGGAAGAGGCACAGAGAACCGCATAAGCACGGGGCGTCTAAAGGAGGGTCGGTGGGAATCTTTCATCGCGTCGACGCGTGTGGCTTCAACGCTGTCTCCGGAGTGGGTGTGTCCTGCCGCACCAGAGTACGCTTCGCTGCTATCCAGCTCTGGACCTGGGACCTCAGCTTCAACCTCATCCACGTCTGTCAACCCGGACAGCCAAGGTCCTGTGCGCCTCCTCCTCCAGATTCCTGCCACAAACGAAGGTGCGCCACTGGGGCCGGACACAGACATCGAAGGGGACTTGAGGTCGAGCGTCGTTGCGACCCCTCTCCTCTGCCTCGACGCTCGCCTTTTCTGGTCCTCAGCGCCCTCGGCGGTCGCTCCCGCCGCTGCAGTTTCGCCCAACGGATCCTGCGTCGTCTGAGGCTTCCCCTTGTCGTCTGTCTTTCGATGCAGAGACGAGGCCTGACGAGGCGCCAACCGCGCCGCTGTCCCTTTGCGTTCATTCTTGTGGCCAGGACCATCATCAACAAGGGGAGAAACAGCCGGCTGAAGAAAAAGGGGACATAACAACACATATAGGAACGAGAGATGCCCCTGCACTTGTGCTGCGCCACCAAAAACGATCCAGAGAGTGACTAGTGCCGAGTGCTTCCTCTGGGCGAGTCGACGAACCAGAGAACGCGCACACATAAACGCGGCGTCTGAAAACCTTGTGAAGCGCGCAGCCGCGGAGATACACGGTAGACACAATCCAACTAGGCTGGGCACGTATTCTTGCTCTAAGCGGTTGCCCTGCGATAACACGAAGCCTTGGGAAAGGGAACAACCTGTCTCCACAAACGCTCTGTTCTCGAGCGAAAGGGTGTTCGCCGGCAGGTAGAATTCCTGGCTCGTCTCTATACTGTCTCGCTCACCTGATCTTCAGCCTTGTTCTCGTCGTTGCGACTATTGGCGCCTTTCTTTTCCTCCACCACTGGCAAGCGTTTACCGGGTTTAGGAGACCGGCCCCTTTCGGTCGCAACGTAACGCTGCACCCCTAGCTTGGAATTTTGGGGTACTGCGATAGCCCTCTCATTCCTCTCGGAGTTCGTCTTCTGTCTCTTTTCAGCATCGTCTCTCTTGTCTTGTGGACTGGTTAGCGAGGGCTCGGCAGCGTGTCTCCTCTGATTGTTCCGCTTCCGTTCTTTTCGCCGCTTTTTCTTTTCCGCTTCTCGGGCAGACAGAATCGCGTTTGCGTCTCTTGCGGTTTTCCTCCTTGGTTCTTCTGTCTCTTCGACCTCGCCCTTCTTGTCCCGACGTGGCTCCGCAACACCCGCAGGGTACCGCCTGTTGTCGAGAGCTCCAGCCCTTGTCTCCTCGTTCCGATTTCGCTTCTCCACCTGCGACGTTCTCATGAGTGTCTGTGGTGCACTTTCCGAGTTCCCCACATCGGCGGCACCTTGCGAGTCTTCTTTATCTTTGTCTTTTTTTCGTCTTCGTCCTCGTGCCTTTTTTCGACCTCTCTTGGAGGCCTCAGTGTCAGATTGCTGTGTTCTCGTCCGTCCTTCCTCCACCTCTGCTTCAGGAACCTCGCCCGGCGGCGATTGCATGGCCTTTCGACGCCGCGGCTCCTCTGTCCTGTCCTCAGCGCGTTGCTTTTCTCGAGATTCCTCCGGCCCGTTTCGCGAGTGACGTGTCCGGTCTGAGGCCGAAGTGCGTTTTTTCCTTTGTGCGGCAACCAGCGAGGGCGTCCAAACGGTGAGAGGCTGAGTCGCCTTCAGGGAAGGGACAACAGCAGGCGGCAAAGGTGAGACGATGCTGTCGCCTGGCAGCACACTCGGAAAGGGAACTGCGTTACGTACAGGCACATCAAACGCCGTCCGCGCAGACGTCGACATGAACTCGTCTTCACCCCCGGACCCAAGCTCGGAATAAAGGCCTTCAGCGCCGCTCACCGGAGCGGGTTCGATCGGCCTGAACGAGTTCTCTGGTTTGCCAAAAATGAAGGGAATCGGTGCCGGGGGTCGCGTTTGAGGACGCAGTAGCCTGCAGGACCAAAACGACGCACACAGACCATATACGTCATCGTCTCCTTTTCCCCCTAGCGCCTAGAGCCCACAATTGGCGCCTTCGACTGCCTCTCTGCATCCTGTGGTCGCTGCTGTGATCACTGATCTCTCTTCGTTCTCGCTGCTTTTCATTTTTCCCCTGTACCCATCCTTGTGTCGTCAGCACTATCTTCCGAGAAATCCCACTGAGACAACCGACTGCGACGACGTTCATCCTAAGTTCAGTGCCAATCACACGGACAGCAGCGAACCCCTGGGTTGACGACTGTCAGTGCCTTCTGTCCTTACTTGGAACTGTGCGGCACTTTGCCTAGCTCGACGCGATGCATCACATTAGAAATCAACTCTGCCACTTCCGGTTCGACGTTGTCGCTTTCAAATTTACTATTTACGGGATCCAACGCCGAGTCCATATCATCGAGCGCATGGTCAACGGTGTTTCTTCCCGGTTCTTCGAGGGCGCGGAGAGCTTGAGTCGGTTTTGGCTAGAAGCAAAACAAAACAGACACCAGAGTCACCAGGTAAAAAAACCAAGCGCACGGAAATAGCGCCATCTGAGGCGATCCTTTACGTCGCGACAGAGAAAGCCACGAGCGTCCCGCGAGACTCGTGACGCTGCGCATAGTTCGGTGCAAGATGCTCCGAAGGAACCTCCAGAGCGAAAAAGGAAGGAAGAACACAGTACGACGCCGAACGGGGCGACTTCTACCGGCACAGGAGCCGAAATAGAAGGAAAACGAACACAACACGATGGCGACGACTCGGAACGTGATGGAAGCCTCAGCACGGGTCCCCTGCACATTTGCGTGTGCACGAAAACGTTACAACAGATCCATTCTTCGAACGTCTAATACACGGCAAGATACTAGGATGCAGTTCCGAATCCACGCAGACGCGGGATACTGGAAAACGGCTCATGTGGAACCCTTCGATGTCGAATGATGTCATGTGTTGCCGCAACAATGCATTGATTTCACCACGCCTCAGAAACCACCCAGAGGCTTGCGGGTCTTCAGCAAGGTTTGTGTAGCCTGCGGGAAAGCAGGGAAGACCGTTTAGGGGCTTTATACCAGTATGCAGAAGGCGCCCACAGGCACGTCCAACTCACGAGAAACAGGGCAGAACTATGCTACAATTATCATGCTTACCGTCGCTAGAGGGTTATGTGTGTGCTGCGCGGAACAGGCAAAGGAAGGAGAAACGACAAAATTTTAACTCGTGGCTGCTGAAGGACGGAGCAAGGTTTTAGAAGGCGCAGAAGAGTCCCGAGAGGACAGGGCGTCGAGAATGTCGCGACTGGCAACACACGAACGGAAGGCTACCGGGCATGGACGATAGGAAACTGCATGTCTCATTCAAGTTCCCAAGTTAGCTGCTCTGTGCCCGCCCATCATATATTTCCAAACACACACGAGTGACCTTACTCTCCATCAATTTGGAGAGAGTTCGGCAGCCTGCTGTCTCTCCCCTGCGGGTGTCGTTTTGACAGGTAGTCAGACTCTTTCAACGACCCTCCACACTTACGCCTTCGGTTGGTGTCTGTGACCAAAGGGAGAAACGAAGAGACACGCAGGACGCCTTTCTACAGAAAAGCTGAAAAGAGCTGATGGCTTTCGAGGAGGAGCTCCTCTCAGAGAGATATCCCACATGCGGCTTCACCGTCACTTGTGTCCTCAGCAGAGACTCCAATTCCGCGTGAGCAAAACGGATCGACAGACGTTCGTTGAATACACATGGGAGGCATGTCGAGAAAATGAAAACGAAAGACAGATTGCTAGAAATAACCCGTTACGGTCTCGTTTGCCACTTGTTTCGAAGCGTGCTCGACAAGAACAAGGACAGAACCTCGCTTTCTCTCTCTCTGAGACGTGAGTTCATGAGAAAACGCCTTTCGTTGGAAATGGAACGAAGGCGAGCAAGGAAGCCAATAAGACGAAGACCGTGTCGACGTGGGACACGTCTTCATATGTATGGAAAGATATAATAGATATACAAGTCCACAGAGGCAGACGGCATGCAAATATACACCTCCGTAGTTAGGTATACGTGTAGCGGAACTTGCAGTGGGCACACTTGGACAGACACGCAGGTCGTTGCAAAACGCTTGGGGGACGCATGCACATGTGGTTTCGCTGCGGGCCAGCTGACACAGGTCTTCCACATGCACGCAAGAGCAGACGCGTAGAGCCGCCGATGAAAATGTGGAGGCAAGCGAATACAGACTGGTAGGTTCCGAACACGAAGGGGGTGTGGGACAATAGATGAAAGGAAGTGTTAAGAGCAGATTGAGGCGGAAGGGCAGCCACGGACGTAGGCTTCTTCACCTTCGCGAAACAGCAAAGGGTGAACTCGTTAAAAAAAAAGAACTGGCCAGGACACAAGAGGCGAAGATGAAGTGTACGGGATGCGAGTTCCATCAGATTCTCTAGGGACACGTTTCCCGAGAACTGAATGACTGAATCTAGATACTACAAACAAAACGAGGCGGCATAACAGGAGACGCTTTCTGTGGAAAGAAGAGACCACTAAGGCGTGGCTGGCCTTGTTTTGAAGGACGAACAAAAGAGGTTGCTTACCGTTGCTTGGCCGTCTTCGAGTCCCTGGAAGATAGCACGCAACGCAACAACAGACGATGAACGGAGGACCGACACACAGTCTCTCTTCGTTGCGTCTGCCAGGTCTTCTCGGGTATTCAACACAAGTTCCCTTCGTCCCCATGGGCCTGGCTGCTCCGTGCCTCGCGCCTGTGCCCGAGGCCGCCGAGGAAAAACGAAAGAGGGTGGAGTGCATACGCATTTTTTGGCTAGTTTGCTCATCCGTGCTCCCCAATTTCATTTGGCAGTTCTCACGCGAGCTGCGCGCCTGATACAATCCCATGGCGTATCGATGCCTAGGCGGCTTCCCACTACTGGAGCGCATTATTTCTCCTGCGGCTTTCTATTGGAAGCGTCTGCTTGCTCAAAAAACCTCATTATCAACATTTCTAAACGGCAACCGACATAGCAGAGAACGGGTAGAAATGCAACAAAAAAGGGTGGCGAGTAGCTGAGCGTGAATTGTTTTGTATGGCGGCAGTAGCATCTACGCGCGACCAAATTCCAGTCATCTCTCACATGAAGGCAACAAGCAAAGGCATCGAAAAAAAGAAACACTTCTTAAATGAGCCTCGACAATGACAGAGAGCATGCGAAAAAGCATGCCGTCTGTCGCACGAGAACAGGACACGGTGAAACAAAGGAGACAACAGGCAGGAGAAGGCCCCTGGTTCTGCGCCTTCTCTACAAGACTGAGAAAGGATTGCAAAACCCACGCCATCATCCATGTAGTCTCCACCGTTGAGAGACTTGTGGCGTAGCCAAGGCAACACAGGCTGTTTGCAGCGGGTATGAGCAAAGAAGACTGAATGAACCTCGCTCGCTTCCTAAATTGAAAAGACGATTTTCTTGAAAACGACAGTACACAAAGAGAGCAGCTAACTCCCTTGCCAGAGACATGGCGGCGACAAACACAGTGCTTGCATCATGTTCGCCCGACGAAAGTACGCACTAGCTGAGTCAGAGCCTGAACAGAACCGACAGCAATACAGGACGAGAGAACGTGAAGCGAGCGACGGCAGAGAACACAGTAGAGGTGCGCTCGGCCTCGGTTCTTCACAAATGTCTCTCAGGGATTTTGGAACAAAAGAGGTGACACCTGGACTTGTGTAGAATCGCGCGGCGTCTCAGATGTCTTGAAACGGCAACGAAGCGTCCCCTTGCCCGGTCTATGTATGCATCTGATAATTTTATATAGATGGTCGATTAGCACCGTGGCGTCGTGAACGAAATTATATCCACGCCACGAGGTAGAGCACACAGGCACACACAGGTATGGACAGGTAGGTAGGACGGTTGAGTCAGGCGGAATGTGAAACGATACGCACGTCGCTTCAGTGAATGGGCCTCTTTTCGAAACAAGTTAAGACAGCCTACAGTTGGTGGCCACCAAAGGGCACTTGGGTAGATCACCCGTGAACTTCACCCTCTACAGCATGCAAAGGTATGTGCATTCGCGAGTAAATAGATGAAGCTGAAGTCGCGGGCATCTCGCCGCAGCCTATGAAGTGACTGCCGCGTCCGGACAACGCAAAACAACTTCGTCGGTTTGACTGTGTTCAACACCCCCCTAGAAGATACAAAAGGTTAGAGGAATCACTAGTCACAGGCGTCACCAAGCGAAAGCTACACTTTATAAATCCCACGGCGAAGGGTGCCTCGTCACGGTGAACCAGCCGGAATTCACGTACGCCTGCAAAACGCGTACAGCAGCACACACTCGCACACTCAGAAATAAATAAATGCATCTTCACTGAGCATATATCACGGAAAAAAGAAGAGTCAGATACCTGTGATGCACACCCTTTCTGAGGTTGGTTAGTATGAATGTCTCGAGCAGAGATGCGACACGGCTAGTGCCACCTCTTGGCGCAATTAGCAAACTGAACGCTGGTTCCTCTGCACGCATTTGTATGGTCGTGCGTGTTTTCGTGTCTGTAGTTTTGTGCGGACTTGTTGTGTCCGTATCCGTGTGGGCAGTGTTTAGGTTTTCTCGGGAAGAACATCCGAGGTCGACGGCCCAATCTCCAACTACGCGGCAGCTGCCTGCTATATGCGGAAGACAGGATCTCTCGACATCACCCATAACAGTTTTGTGGGAACGACATCTTGTTAGAACAAGGAACTCCAAGGAAACGAATAAATGCCTCTGGTGAGTTCGATGGGAAGAGGGTTGGACAGATTTTTCTTTCCGCATTCAAGTTAGAGGAATACTGCTGTCGCTCACTGGGACGGACGAAAGGGGGTCCTTGAACTTCTGAAGGGGGGAAAGGAGAGTCGCGGTCTGCAGCGATGACCCAAGTGAAAGCTGGAAAACAAGAGGGTTCTTCAGTGAGAGAGTTCTGCACGTCCACGTCGAGCGTGGTGACGAACGCAGCAACGGCCAGTAGTTGCGACAGGCGAACCCACCAGTTATACAGACCTCTGTTAAAGGTGTTTGAGGCGCGACCCAGAAACTTTCCCATAGACATCTTCTGTCGCTTTTCCTCCGACGAAAAGACTCTTTCCATTTTTTCAGCGGAGCGAAGTTGTTCCAGAATGGACTGTGCCCAAGTTGCCCAAGTGTGAGCAGGTGACTGGGAGGATGTCCCTCCACAGCTGCGTCCCGGCCCCCGCCTCACTGTTATTGTTAGCTGACGTCTATCGCGTACAGAGTGTTGACGGTCCTGTGTTTTCTCGAGCTTGGACATCGTCACGCCCTGCAAAGATACAACTAAGAGTCTGGATTCCCTCCCGCCGGCAGACGGCAACCGTCTGAGCGCGGCGTCATCGTGCGCGGATTCTTCTCGTCTGCGCGTTTGACCACGACGGGAAAAAATGTGAGACAAGAGAAATGCCTTCCATGAACGTAGACGATTTTTTGCGAAGAGAAAAGCAGAAAGACTCTCTTTGCCGCGCTCTGGTGACAGCCGCAAGGAAGAAGATCGAAGAGTACGGAGACGGGGGGGCGGGCCCCTCTGGTCTTTTGCGCCGCCACGTACCTCAGGGGACGGCGTGTCCAGGGGACAAAAAAAGGAGCAGACAGGAGAAGAACTTTATAGCACGAAAATATGCTGGAGATAGCAGGCAAAACAAAGCAACGGTCTGAAAAGTATGTGTTTCGTCCAACATCTGCAACCTGAAGCGTAGTGGGTCGTGAAGAAACCCGCGGGCATCCTGCCGGGAGGAGGGCCGACTGTGGCAACAAACCTAAATAACGCTAAGTTTGTGATGTGTAGCGAGGCTTCAAGAGGATGCACAAGCGGCCTAGAAGACACAGGACGAGAAATAGAAACCTTCAAACCCGAAGGTTAGTCTCTCTTCGCGTAGTGAACCTGTGAACCCCACGCCCAGCTGTTTGGAATCGAGGATCGAAATCGGGTCTGCTGCCTCGCCATCTTTTCGTCAGTCGGTTTCGCGTTTACTCGGGGTAGCCCAGAGGTAGAGGTGTTGGTTTGAGTCAGTAAGTCCTAGACTTCAGACACACTGAGAACACCAAAACTATTTGTTTGCATTCTGTTCTCTCCTGTTCTTCCACAAGACTATAACGAAGATGAATCCTCTGCTAAGACACTGTGCTTCTGTTGCAGAACCCCGGGAGGTATCTGGACGGTCATGTTGACAAATGCCTCGATACTAAGGGGTGTCCGGCGGATGCCAGGCGAATGAGAGCTTAAGATACTGTCTAATAACGGCATGTCGGTGGATCACCATCTCGTTTCTTGCGCCTTCCCTGCGGCATACCTGATCGACAGCAAACGGCAATATCTGCTTCACACGCGTGCATTTTGCTCGGTGAATGGCAGCCCTTCTTGAATCTAGACCACGTCGGCCATAGAGTGACTGTCAGCTTCTGACCAGCGAGTAGACTGTTGCCTCTGTCGCGCAGCCATCACAACAGAAATGCAGCCACCGGCGGAAACGCTCGACTTGTCACGCAGTCCTGAAGCGCAGAACCTTGAAAGAGGTATGCGTACTTGTGTTTCCCAACTAACGGAGTAGGATGCACTCGCAGGCTACAGCAAGGTTCGGGAAACGCCTTATATCCAGGTCAAGGTCGTAAAAACCAGAACACTTCACCAGATTGCTCTCTGGCAAGGGAAGCTGAAGGGCCTGGTGTGTGAAAGATTACTTAATACCGCAACCAACGTTTTGTCTACCTCATGGTGCGTCTTGCCATCGTACACATTTTTGCGTTCTCCCCCTCTCCCCCCAAGTTATAGGGTTGTTTCTGTTGGCGTGACTGGTTGTGTCACTGCGCCCTTGTTGTCATAGAGGTAAGCCAGGGGCACTATTTTCATCCGCTAGACACCCTCGGAGGTAATTGGTAAGCGTCTCGGTATTTTCCTGGCGGCATGCAACTATGATCGATTGCTCCCGCGTACCTGCTGTGTACAGCCGGGTGTTATGTATGATACTGGAGCGGCTATACTATCACTGTGACATCGGGAAAGCTCCAGCATTATCGCGTGGAGGGGTGTGGCTCTCACAAGGAGCGGTCACTATCCGTGTAGGGCAGATGGAGCGAACTAGTCGCTCGAGGGCCGAAGAAATTTAGAGGACCACAGGGATGGACTAAGCATGGTTTCAAGTTCACCCAAAGACAGGACGGGAAGGGGGTGCCGATGAGTTTGATGCTTCTCTTCCATACAGAAAACTCTGTTAGGTTACGTTTCATCCTGCATAATCCTCTACCTTGGCTGCACTTAATACCATACGTACGCATAGCATGTTTCCATGGAAGAGTGCTATATTGACCAACCAAGCCTCGATGGACTCTGGGTTTCCATAACCACAAAACGCACAGACTTCAGCTAGTGTATTGTGTTTTACACGGTTTAAGCGAGCTTGAAGCACACGCACGAAAAGAACTAGGGTGAATTGCCGCTCCACAGCGCCATCACCCAGATACAGCTAAAGCACCCCAATTCCAAGAAGATCAGAGACAACGAAGTACAAGTATGCCGAACTGTGTGACAAATTCCATCGTCCGACAGATGACGCCTTCAGTGATTCACCCATTCTATTCCTTTTGATAAACTGATTTGCTCAATTGCTCCGTGGGTTGTGCGCAGAGTGGGAATCCATACGTCACCAGCTGGTTCGAATTGCGTTGTTAGAAGATACGGACACATTTTGCCTTTTGCATAATGGCAGTACCTCGACTGTCTCTTGACTCCCAGACCGTTGTGGGGGCGATGGAGCGAAGACAAAGTGACTGGCTACACTTTTTCCACGTATGTGAGAAGAGCAAATGATGTCGAGCACCCAACGAGTGACGAACCGATTTAGTCTGGGATTGCACAGAACGACACCACGCCTAGAAGCTGATGAATATAAAATAGAAACTACGGGCGGGCGAAGATGGGGTACGTCAAAGCTGACAGAGTCCAGCTAAAGATCTATTAGTTGCTGACGTCTGTAAACGTCGTGGGTAGGGAAGCCCATATTCTGGTTGAGCTGAGTCGACCGTTTTAACACGACTCCACTGTAAATACATAAAGATATATACGTGTAGAGGCTGGAATATCCCACCGTTGGCACCAGCGACAGCCACTACTGCTCACGCTGGCATTGGTTTGGAGTGGCAGGCTGTGCTACGTAACTGGAGAAGGCAGTTCTGCCTTAGTGTCCTGTCGAGAATACGTCGTTTGCCTTTCTCGAGTCTCCATCTTCGGGAACGGTACGGTCCCTAGGCACCCGCACTGGCACTTTCTGACAGAAAGCTATAGTGTTCTGTCTCCGTTTTCGACAGCCTGGCTCCCGTGTGGTGGATACCCCACGTCCGGTAGACATTGCTCGAATCGTTTTTGACTGTTACCAAGGCGGCTTGGTCTGCAAAGACAATCGAAGTGAAGGTTCGGCGCTTCCCTACACTTACCTTCGTCTCTCATAGGGTCTTGCCCATGGTTCTTCTTCGAGGTAGGATTCATTTTCGGTTCTGCAATAGTTCTTCCTGCTGTCTGCCGTTCCGCCTGCGCGAGTCTATGCCAGATTTGTCCACCCTAGATTCCCTCACCGGAGGTCGCTGTCCGATTTTCGCAGCTGGCGTTGGAAGGGTTTCCGGACGAATCCATCGTGCGGAGAATATCAAGCACAATTTCCAGACACTCTTCCGTCCTTCCGTGTGCCGCATTTTCTGCCTCTCATTAGATGGCGGAATCAGAAGAGCGTGCTTGTAACCAGGCTGGGCAGCTAAGCTGGTGCGGTCTGGTACCACCCGCTGCTTAACGCGGCCGGGCCTTCGCTTCCTCGGGTACCTATGACGAAGGTGAACGACGACGCGTAGGCCCGCTTCTTGGAAATCGATTTTTTTCTCCCGAGCGCTTCATGTTTGGTCGTTTGCTTTTCGGCACTGGAAAATTTTAAAGACTGGATCTTGTTGGAAAATACCGCGTTATTCACTTCGGCACGGCGTTTCGAAGAGAAGAGTTTGTCGCTGCAGTCAGCGGAGATGCTGCGCTGAATGTGATGAGCGGAGGTGCAGGAGAAAAGCGCTGAGGAGGAAGTCGGGCTGCATAGTCGTCGAAGCATGCAGAGGCGTCGTACAGGGCCTAGGTATTCCACTCCCAACTTTGACTTCTGTGTTATCATTTCTGGGAAGAAAGCAATCTGTGTCGTTCTATCCAAACTTGAGGCGAAATTTCCTTCTAGTTGAAGGCGGAGCTGCAGCGCCCACTTGTTCGGTTCTGTAACGTTTGTCTCTCTGAGTTCCAAGGGTGGCCCTTTCCCCGGCCGAAAAAGGCCAGTTCAGCAATCTTTTCCCCGTTTCTTCTGTCCGACCTTTTCGTTTTTTGACGTTCTGTTGCGTTCTGTTGAGTGCTAACGCGCGCGTTGGTGCCGCTATTTACCAGCTGAGCCCGAACTTCTCCGATTGTTCCCTCGCTCTTTTCCGGAGCTCTCGTACCGAAGCGCGGAGCCAGGCTTCATTTCTTTCTGTTCGTTTCCCCAGATTGATTCTTCAGCAACTGCAAAAAGGTAGATTCGCCTCTTTTGTTTTCCCTTTCTTTGCTAATAAACAAACTGGGGACAACTGAACTCAATTCAGGTCTGCCAGATATGTTCCAACTGGTGCAGCACGCTGGCCGAGGTGACCACACCTGCATCGAGAAATGTCTTAAGATCCTTCTCTCGTGAGTCAATTTCCTCAGATCAAGAAGTTCAGCGCTGAGAATCGTTTCCACTGGTCCCAATGTAGGGAGACGGGACTGCTGAAGCCTGAACTTCGCGAGACATTTGGAGCACTCGCACCCTGAAGGCGACCCAAACTGAAAGCCTTACTCACTTGTATCGTATGGCGGTCGACATCGAGGCGATGTCGCTGATAGATCTTCTATTAATGAAAATGGCTGAGTGCCTCTTCTGATACATCGTCACAGCCTTTTCTCGGTAGAGGTCGTCAGAGTTGCTGTACTATTGAGCAAACAAACGTGCAAAGACCATCCGTGGAAGGCTGGGCCATCTGCCTTAATTCCCGCTCTGAACCTAACACGACTACTACAGGCCGCTCGCGTTTTCTCGCATACATCACGAAAGACGGTCCGCGGATGATGCCAGGGGGGGAGGCAGGTTTACAGCACTCGCTGTCGGCCACAAAGAGCGTCGATGTCCATACAGTGTACACATATAGTTCACAGTTGTAAATTCGACTGTGGCGTCCCACCCCTCGTAGTCGTCGTGTCTAATGGATCTTTCCTCTCTTCCGGTCTTTTTGAACGAAAACGTGTAAACTGCACTTCGACTTTGCATTCCTCTCACCTGTTTCTCTGTCTATTGTGGTCTTAGGTGGTCTTTCGTTTCTGTAACACCTGGTCTGCACTAGCGTTTCATAAGGCGACCGAACTGGAATCTCGTCCACTGTCATGCATGCAAGCCATCGCCAGCCGCGCTCGTTTGTATTTTTCTAGGACGGAGACACAATGGCTCTCTCGGTAGGTGCAGCAGAGTCCTGGTATGGATAAGATGAAACAAAGGCCTCATGGCCTTGCCTGCATTTGTGGATATGCACGTAGGCGTAGCGTTCATCCCTCGGGCATGCGAGCGTTGTAGTCTATTGATTTCCCCTGTTATTTCTTTGAGTATAAAATCAAAAGATCGCCTTGCGGGTGTATGTGGTTCGCCCTCTTTGGTCAATGGACAGGACACGGAAACCTTTTTTGGTAGTCAGAGGTGATTACACACCCCTAGTTGTATACACAGATGTACACATGTTGTTTTTGTTACGGGTATAACGTTTCATGCCGAAGATTCGATCTTCATCGCCAGTCGAGCTCCCGCGCACACACCGACTGGTTTTTTTTGCTGTCTCTTGACTGCGTCTGTTCAGGATCTCTACTGTCTCGCCTATGCCCCGATCCAGAGCACGTGTTTAGATTCCATTGGGGATGAGGACTGTTCTCCTGAAGTCATTGTGAAGGAACTGCGCATGCTGCAAGAGTTAACCAGCTGTGGATTCCGGGTAAGCATTCCGGGGTCGCCCTCTAATGCACCAAGAAGAAAAGTCACCTGGTGGAGTCACGACCCCCTGTTTTGCTTTTGCCGGGTGCAAGTTCTATTGCGCTTTTCGTGCCCATGTTAGGTGCATCAAGTGCAGTGGTGTCCATCGAAAAAGTCCGCGGTGGAGGTTAAACTCGAGAAACGTCGAGTGTGATCCGTACACGTGAGGCGTAAAGAGTTTTCTTACAGTTCCTTAAAAGGTGCCAGGCCAACGGCAATTAGAACAAGTGTTCTTTGGTCTTAATTCAATATCTACTCGTGAATATACACCTCGGGTTCTGTCGCTGGACTGGTGGCTTTTTTGTCTGGCACTTTCCGATCGTCCGTAATTTTGTCCAAGTGAAGAGAACGCGGAAAGCTGAGTTCTCTCTGCGTTTGCTCATGCGACGCGACCTGCATATGTGAGGGAGAAGAAGACAGGAGGCCTCCACACCGTCGTCTCACATCGCGATCTTCGTGATAGTTGCGTGCTATGTGATATTCGCGTGAACCACATGCTGCCACACCACGTTTATGTCTTTTCTTCCAACTTGGAGTTCTCTGTTTCACAGGCTTTCAGCAAGTATTTTGAGAGCGATGACGCACAGGAGAAGACCGCTCAGGCGTCTGCAGCCCTGTACTGCTTGACAGGGTTCTGCAATCGCATCCAGTCTCTATCTCTTGCAGCCAGCAACCTGGTGAGTCACTGTGAAGCATTTTTGTCGGAATAAGTCTGGGAAAGGGGACTCTCTCAAGTCAATTATGAAAAGTGGATGACGGCCACTGCTAATGAGCCATTGAGCCACCCCCTGCATTCCTGTTGTCACCTGTACGTAGCTATATGCAGATACATAAAAACGTGTGAATACAGCCGCATGCATCGTATTTTTAGCGTCTTGATGCCAACGTCCGTCGTTGTTTTACTTCCACTCTCGTATGCGAGTGTGCCAGATGAGATCCGTGTGGTTATTGCGCGTCTGTATATGCATGCGTACTCAGGGTTCACGATATGAGGTGTAGTTTTGGTCTTTTCGCCCTCGAGCTCACGTTGTGCTTCGAGATGTCCTGTCAGGAAAGAGATAGTCAAGAAAGTCTTTGTTTTCTGGAGAGTCGCAAGTGTGCGTTCATACCAAGTGTGTCGAGGGCTGAGATGCGATACAGCGAGAGAACCAGGAATAGTCGCCTGAACGGTAGTGCCTCCTAAACTACTTTTTCTTTGTTTGCGTATACGCCCGTGTATCGGTGAACTGTTCATACGTCTCCCTTGTGTTCAGGCCGGAGGTACTATGCAGCGGGGCTACCCAGATAGCTCTGGAGTTTTGCGAGAACTCGTGGCAACAGCGAAAGACGTGGGCTTGACGCCAACGGACAACGAAATTTCCAATCTTGTCGACTGCGGTAAGGAACAGAAGCACAGGAACAAACGCACAGTCTCTCAAACTTGTCTGCGACCAGCTGGAGAGGTCGGGCAGTGGTCCTTTTGTCTTCTCATAAAGAGGCCTCGGCCTTTTAATTTTAGTCACAAAGATCAAGGCGCGCCTTCCTCTAACAGTGTTTTTTGGTAGATTCCATTAAAGAGAAGAATGCGCACCATTTTCTATCGTTTCTCATATTCATGGGATGCGTGAATCTGGTTGATCAGCTCATCGAGATACTCGATTAGAACATGTGACTGCAGGACCACTCGTTTGCTGAGTCCCGTGTTGCCACCTACGTTTCGCCTGTTTCCGTGATTCTTCGCAGAGAAGGACGCAGAATGGGAGACGCCAACGGCAGGACGAGGAAAGGTCGAATTCCGCAGCTCTGTTTCAATGATTGCCAGTGTGAGCAAACTTAGCCTTTTCGAAAATCGTCTCCATTTGTGTGTCCGAGTTCGAATCAGAGTCAAAGGCACCTGCTCTTGCGAAATAGCGTGTGTTATTCGTTTGTAGGAATGATGCGGGAGAGTGAATTCCTTCGAAAGCAGTAGCAAGATACCACGAAAGAAAGGGGTTCGCCAGCGGACAGAACTGACTCGGAGGAGGTTTGGCTACGGGACATTACGATGAATGCCAGTTCCACTTGCACTCTCGTTCAGGACTCCGCATGGACACTTAGATGAGCATAACTGTGCATACGTATATATACTTACTCATGCTTGTAGACTCGAAAGCAGACCCACAATGCTTCCGTATACACGAAAATCAGTCGTCTGAAGACCTGGCTGTTCCCGGTTTAAAGATGTCGCATTGTTCGTTCTAGGAAGACCGCTTTCAACCTCAGAAAATGCTTGTTTTCCGTTTGTCGTGTCCTCAGGAACCAGACCATGACGACGGTTCTGTTGTTAGCCACCAGCCCATCAAGCCTGACTTCAGTCGGAAGAAAGTCCGAAAGGCGACAGGCTACGCGAAATTCAACTTCGATAAAGGTAACTGCGTATCTAAAAGAAGGATTTGAGGCGTTGTGGTGGTTTATGGCTGTGTTATATTCCAAGCTTAGACAGAGTACGTTTTTTCAAGAGTGTTTGGTGTCGACTATACAGCGTTTATAGTCTGTCGAAGCCTGCATGAAATGTAAGCTCGAAATAGTTACGGGAGCCCACAAGATGGTGCGAGGGTGTGTCTGATTTTTTCTTCATTTCACGTTGAGTCCTTCCCGAAGTGTACCGATGTGTGTTCTCGTACGTTGATGGCATGGGATAGAGTCGGCAGACGACACTTACTTCGGGTGCGGCGCTGTGGAGTTTCTGTGGACGAGAAAGAATACATGTGTGTTTCTGAGTAACAAACTAGGTACTGGGGACCGTTCTCTTTTCTGGTGCCCGTTCTGTTTCAGAGAAGGATGATGACGACCAAGGTGACGTTTCTACTTCTGCAAGTCCGTTGCCGGTAAGGAAAGAAAAACTATCCGGAGTGGAAGTCATTCGGAGAAAACAGTAGAGTCCAGTCGTACCGCACGCATGCTACATAGACCGCAAGGCAAAGGTCTCTGAGCTTTCACTCGCAGGAAGGTGTGCGTAGAAGTTTACACCCATTTGTGTGTGCGTATGTATGTATAGATGTCATTGTGGGGTTTGCGTGTAAACATGGGTCTTTTCTTTTTGACAATTTTAGGGATAAAGATGGGCCACAGGGACGGCGAACGACATGCGTGTATAGTTGTTGCCTTTTGACGTTCTAGGGGAAGGACACAGACGGGACTGAGGGACGCAACATTGTTTTGCTGGGGTACTCCGGGGGATTTCGCTTCTCATGTTTTTTGGCACGCTGGCGACGTGCAGAATCTGAAGAAAAACTAAGTGTCCTTTGTATGATTTGTGATTCCAGAAGAGCAACAAATCAACTCCGGATCCTTTTGAGAAGCGGGAAAGCCATGTGTCTGAAAAGTCAGGCGGTCAACAGCAGTCACGAACGTCTTTCTTATGCGGGCTCTGCAGGTATGTCGATGTCTGTCTTGCCGTTCCGTCTGTTTTTTCTGTGAGTTGGAAAGTCGGCGCGTGGATCTTACAAGGAGACATGGGAACTCAGCGATTTGAGCAGCATCCACAACCGTCACGCGGCACAGTATTTCATTTGCGGCAATAGAAGTTCCTCTCCCCGACATTTTGTCTCGTCCTTCCGTTTTTGACTGTTAAGCCCTTGAAAGATTCTGTCCGCGTGTGTGTGATGCATTCAATGGATGTGTCTGCTTCGTCGTTTTTAAGCTGTTTAACTGTTCTCGCGTGAGTCGGGGTTACGGCCTGTTATCACTGCGGTCGTACCCCTTTGTACATGCGCGCATTCCAGTCGCAATTCCCTTATTGCGCCGACTTGTGTTTTCTGTGTTCAGCCATGTTGTGGACGAGCCGGAGGTTCAGGTCCTGAGACGTGAGAGCTCCGTTTCGATGGGCGTCGTTCAGGAGATCAACGTAAGCGCGCGATGTTGCTGCTATGGGCACTGCGTCTAATTTCGTGGTTCTTTCGTGTACTGCAACGGCGTCCGTGTCCGAAAAACGTCTTGAAGGTAAACTCGCTGTTATCCATTATAAAATGCGATTCCTAGGTGTCTATGAGTTATGCTTTTCTGGTGTGCGGACGACGATGACGACGGAGACAGCTGTGGGCCACAGAGGAACGGCGCGGACGGTGATTTGATTCGGTTGTACCACACCTTGAAGTGAGGATGGTTTCCGTAATTATTGGTGAAAGCTAGTGCCGACTTGCGCAAGAGCTGTCTGCACAGTACGGTGGGAAACGTTCTTGCTCTTCACGGTGTCACGCTTTGCGAATGCTGCGATGTAACTCTGTTCTCCATCATGTTGTCGCCCTTTTGTCTTTCTAGGACCCTGAAGGAGACTCGCACTGGCACGATCGTGACCGTCATTCAGGCCGCTTCGATCGTATTAGAAAGAGAGTGTAAGTCTGAGATATGAAACTGAAATGAAGGATCAAGGTGGAGGACAGCGGCTTCCGGTGTCCGTCAGACAAACAACTCAGGGCCATGAGTGATCCAGAGTTTTTGGAGACGCGCCTGGACGTCTTTCCTGATCGATCGTGGTGAACGATTGGGGGTCAGATAAACCACAGGCGACGCAGCGTTCATATGACAATAGGGATGCCATGAAGAGGTTGCGTCAAGTCAGTAATTTATTCTGGTATGTTTCAGTTCGAAGACGTTCAGAGGCGGTGAGGTTTTCCTGTCCCGGTTGCCGCGGCAAGCTGGTATGTGCAAGGGTGAGACCCCTGGTTTATCACGGGATGCATTGTGTATGTGTGTCTTGTGAGCAAGTACTTCCTCGATGTTTTCATTTGAAGCGTCGCTTCTTAAATAGGAACTTTTGGCAGGACAACACGTGGACTTTCTATGTAGGGTGGTTTTTCACCTTGACCACTTTTCGAGAATTCCTGTAGTGTACCAGATTAGGGAGCTTCCTGCGTTCCGTGGCTTGTAGGGGATGCTTCTATGGTATCATTAGTGCTGAATCGGTGTGAAAATGGTGCGTGTATTGTGGGGGAAGGACGCGTCAAGTGTCACGGATCTGTGGGAACGTCGTTTGTGTTTTGTGTTTCTTGCAGACCAACAGGGCATGCCTCTTTAATGAAGAGAAGTAGCGACGATCTTCTGGAACTTTTAGAGCAGGATGATACTGAAGAAGGGAGGGCAGCTAGAGAGATTCTCATTCGCAACACGGCACTGAACACGGTTGTGCACCCGAGCTTCGCCTCTTCCGACGAAGAAGACGAGGGCTCTGTAGCCTCGAAATGCCAACGTGTAGTCGGAAATAGAGAGTGCGCGGAAGCGGGGGCATCGCGTGTGCTCGTGGAAGACATATGATTTTGCAGTTCCATTTGTGAACTCGCAAGGGTGGAACCAGAACTTGATGTCCAAAGCAGGCGATTCAGGAACGGTGCGGATTTGGGGGGAAAAGATTGTATCAATGTTTTGAGTCTACCCCAAGAACAATGCTGCAGCCCCCTCGATGGGAGAACGAGCGCTGGAGGACTTTTGGATATTGCAGACGCAAGAGTCCACATATGAGAGAGAGACGCGGCGGCAAACTAAGTACGAGCTCTAATCAGAATTCATGTATATATGTGTTGCATACTGTACTCTCATTTTTAGGGCGCGCAGCTACATTAGTGTGATTTTGTGGGGTTTGCTCATGAGAATGAAGCCTGTATAATAGGAAGATTTCGATAACCTATAGTGATTCGGCGAGCTTGCTGTGTCGCTGGAACGGAGTCAGAGCAGGGATGTTACCTGGCAGGGAGGATAATCTGATGAAAACGCGCGCAGTCTCAATCTCTTGTTGCACGGCGATTTAACTTAGGTGAGGAGTCGTCCTTGTCGCACTTTTTTTATTTGCATGTTCCCGCCCAACGTCAAGCAGGCAAGAAGGGTCGGATCCCTTGAGCTGCAAGCAGATGTGGAACACATGTTCTCGCTTTGTCTGTTGACACCACTGGGCATACGGATCTGAAAAAGCTACCGTAACCCAGCTGTGTCCACTTGGGCACAAAGAGGTTTCCTTCATTACTTCGATTCTTTGAAGTGCCGCAACACTTTTAGAGTGCATCCGTCTCATTTTCTTCTGGGGCGTGATTGCACTCTTTAAATTTTTCCAAAACAAAACGGATAAGCAGAGTTGAATGGCCTGTCCTCTTCTTCGCTCAGAAACTTCCTGTACGGGGAAGGAAGGTGCGATACATTCGCGGGATCCTGTGCGTATTCGATCACTTTTACCATGTGGCCTTTTCCAACATAAAGCGCGTGTGAAGGAGCAGCAGTGCATGATCAAACGTTGCTTTTGATATGTCGCGAGTATTTTGACGCAGACGGAAGAGACGTTGGTGCCCCTCCTCTAGTGGAGGGCACGACAGCTCACCCTTAAAAATTCGCCTTCCTGACTCACTTGTCGAGCTAGTGTACTCAGGTAGCACTATGCAGAAAACCCACATTTTTCGCAGGTCACTCAGCATCATCATAGTACGTGTACGAGTAATACAACAGCAAGGGAACCGGTAAAGGCCACGGAGAGGCCACCTGTTCCACCATATCATTCAAGGCGATGCTCGGACGTCCCGCGCTGTCCGTGATGACGCCCCGAGTTGCCATGCTTGCCAGTGCATCTGTGGCCTGCCTGGAGAAACCTTTCTGATGGAACTACAGAGATCCCGATAAGGCATCGCTTCAATTGCTTTGCCGCTATGGGTGGCTCTTCCCACGTCATTGATGCGGGAGTCCACTGAACCAGCGGCTTTCCTTTGTTCCTCCCTTCGCAATTGAATGACAGCATCCCGCATGGGAGCGAGACTTGAGAAGATCATCTTTTGAGGAATACACGTCGTGAACGCAAACCTAGAGTCCAGGGGAAATGGCTCGAGGTGAGGGACGATATTGTTTGTACCACGTCGCAGTAGAGGCGCCTTCAGGTTCGGCGATTACCAACCTAGAGCGCGAGCATCAAACTCTCCTGACCGTCGGTGGTCACGGTGGTTTTTCAGGGAACCATCCGTTCAGTTTATGTATTCAACGTACTTTCAATGACGAGCGGATATATGTGTGGTGACGTGATGCGGTGTGTCTAAGCGACGGCACTAAAAGCACACACTAGTGGCACTTCTCTAATGTTCCTTTCAGCTCAACGGCCTCAGCGTCTCCATCCTGCTGTGAGATCATGTGAACGAGACTGCCCGTCGTCTCTCGAAACTCTCCAAGTCGAACTACCTGATTAAAGGTCCTTTCCATGCTTCACAGGAGCACTCGATGACAAAAAAGAACCTACCTCTTTCGGCTTAGAACATGGAAGAAGCATTGGTGGGCTTCTTCGACAGATCTGTCTCTATGTCTCTTCTAGGAAGACTCCAGTGACTTCAACAGCAAACATACACCCTCGTTTCGTCCATCGAAATTGTCTCTAGCCTCGCCGCTATTTGATGGGCTGGTTCCAAAAGAAGCCTCCCCCCTCTGAGCACACAGGAGTCATCTGAGAATGCGGCAGCTACGATAACGCAGAAGACCCCCATTCGACAGACACCACCAGTCGTCCTTGTAACGCGAGCAGACTTCCGTATTTCTATAGGCTTCTCTTAGTCTGCAGCAAATGCTGCCGCGTTCACTGGATATACCTGAGAAGTGTCTCGGACGCGACTCGATACCGCATTTTGCGTCAGTGTCAAGTTTACTGTCAACCGACATTGCCAAGTTTGCTCGAATGATGTCAAGTCCCGCATGTGCGGAACCAATGCCCAGCTATTTCGTGGGATTGAAGCAGTGATCCTACTGAAACCGGACGTTGACCTGATACATCGGCTTGAAACATGTCATCTCTGACTAATAGAACCATCGAAACCATTACTCGGACAGCAACTTGGCATGACCAGCGGAGTAGCACGATATTCTGCAGGATGGCTCCGCCGAACCGTCCGTAGACGGTCGTCTTGAATTTACAACCAAATCTCCAGGCCGCTACTCAAATTGTTGTGCCGCATCCGTCGGCTACCGTTCAATTGCCTCCAGTAAACGTGCGAGAGCACAGAACAAGACACTGTATCTCCAATGTAAAACAACTACTTCTAGTTCCCTAATTATTCACGGTCGAAGCGTACTGACGATGCTGCAGAAACGCCGCCGTTCCTAGACACGGTTTATGAGAGTGCTTAATACGAACGCTTCACTGCAATGTGGATTGAGTACTCAGTGGAAGCTGCAGCGCGAAGGATGGCATCTTCTGGTTTTAAGAGGCAGATTAGTGGCCCTTCAAACCTGGTTCCATTGATGGCAATCGCGGCATATCGCCTCAAACGTTTCAGTTTCACTGGTGGAGGCAAGCATGTCGCTAGCAAGAAGAAAAACCCAAACTTTCTGTGAGAACATCGACCATCCCCATACGTCACGCCCCCCGAACCACGCAGGGGTAACTGCAGAGGTTGTGACGAACTTTTGTTTGCGGCAATTCATGCTACAAGCAATTTAGAACATCGTGTAGGCGAAGCGAGGTAGCCGACTGGGTGTTCGGGCTAATAATTGGTGCAAATGAGGAAAATTTCGAGTGCTTTCCCCTTCTGCTCGGCAGCGCGTGCCCTCTATTGCAATCAGTAGATCGCGGGAGAGAGTAAGTGGGAGCTGTGGTGCACTGCGACACAAATACACCTGTAGACAGAGTCTTAACGTAACGAAAAAGATAGCTGATTGTAGCAGCTTCTTATCGTAGGGCATCACGCTCTTCATAGAGTATGCGTACGTCTTGACGCCGCTCGGCGTTTCTATACAGTACTTACATAGAATGCTATTCGGAGTCGTAACGTAGACAGCATAATCGCTTGCTAAGGATACGCAAGAAAACTCATTTGTAGTATGGTGTTAAACGGCAGCAGTCGTGGCATTTGGAGGTGATAATAGGAAGCTCGTCTTTGCAGAGTTCTGCGTTGTTTTTCAATCACTGTTACCGGTGCCGGCAAGTTGTGGGTCAGGAAGAGGGCTGACAAAATAGTCTCGAGCTTTGTCGGGGCTCACTCTCTCTGAAATCCCCGCTGCATGGTGGGCAGAGTCCACTGGAGCTGAAGCCGGGAAACACTGTAACAAGAGTGCTTGCATGGATCACCACTGTTGAAGATGATAGCCCGCGTACTGGTTTGTAAAATAACACGTAGCAACCGTTAAAGGCTACGTAGACACGGGAAATTCCCATCCTTTTACACCACAGACACTGTAAAGTGTATGCAGTGGACCAAAGGCTCTTACTTACCTCGCGCTCCTCATTTATCAGGAAGTGCGCATGGTTCACCAAGTTTGCGTCACACGCGGAGACTGCAGAGGTTACCTATGCTGGTCCCCTGAGTTGAAATATTACAGGAAAATCCTTGAAAGTTCCACGAAGCGCAACACATTGTCTTTGCCGTGACACAGAACACGCCGGCGACACCCAACTGCATGGTTTCCACGAGCAATGCTATATTTTTCTTCTGACTCTTGGAATCTCTTTCGGACGCCTCGCCGGTAGTTTGTGCCGCTCATCGCTTGGGAGACGGCCTGAAGACAGCGTGAAAACAACATCAAGGGCTGTGACCGACTTTGTTCGCGTCTCTGTGGCGGCCGGTCGCATGCTTGAGCCTCAGTAAAAACCTTGGCTGCGTTGACGAGTGGGCGGCGGTCCAGAGGACACGACAGCGAGCTGATGGCTGGCGGAATAATGGTGAATTCAAATCGACTAAGGTTAGGGCCCCGTTTTAGAGTCACATTTCCTCTGGATACGCTGAAGAAAGTGGAGGATTTCGCTTTTCTTTGTGAGGAGCGAGGGAAGCGTCATGTCTTTGTTGTTTCTCTACCCTGCGAGAATCGTTTAACCGTTCATTGTCTGCAGCCCATACCGCTACCTTGTGTCTTCCAAAGCCGTTGGAGAGTCGTATGTTTTCTCTCTGCGAGTTGAATCGTTCTCGAGACACAAACCGCTACCCCATTCCCAGACGCCAAAAGAGGTGGAAAAAACGGCAAAATCTTCTTCTGATCTCTCGTTCGGCGATTGTTTGTTCTGTTGTCTCTACTTGCGCTTTTCATGAGGAGGAGCATCATTTGGGATCTCCCCGCCAGTGCCAGAAGACTTTTCCTTTGAGTCTTCAGAGGCGCCATGGCAGAATTCACTTGGCGGCCCCTTTTAATGTCTTTACCGAAGATGATCGGTGAGCATCGTCCACTCGTTCTTATTGCGTAAAAAAAAAGAAATCTGGGCTAACTTGCTGCGAGAACGACTCGCTAGTCGCCGTTTTCCGGGGTTGACTCCGGGAGGGAACTGGGCTGTTTTTATCGAGGGAACACCTTGGCTTCTCCGTTTCTCTTGCAAACCTGGAATACAGTGCCTATTGGGTGGACAGCTTCCGTTTCGTTCCTGGGACTCATAGGGCATAAACAGAGCTGAACACTTGCATCCCTAAAACCTATAGCAGCAACAGGGCCGAATGTTGGGGCATCGCAAAGGCTGATCGGGGAAATTATTCATATATCTCTGTGTTCTTGTTTGCCTGATGCGTTCACTGACAGCTTTCTTCCATATCCTGCTCTTCTCGGGCGCTCTGGCTGCGGCTGCAGGTTCTCCTGCTGCCGGTAAGTTTGGCTGTTTGAGTCTGTGTTTAGCGTTTTCCTGTCGTCGCCAGTACCACTGATACACCACGATAGACGCGCTACCATTATCTTCCATACATTTCGTCTGTTTTCAGCGACTGCAGAAAAGCAATTGTAACCGGACTCAGCGCAGGTTTTCCGGTTTTCTGCAGGCGCACGGTCTAATTTTTCAAGCTGTCGACATGAGTGGTGTCTCCATATTTCCCACCATATTCGAACGCATTCTTCGTTTTCTTCGTGACATGTGTTTCCCCTATACAGATCTGGTCGCCAGTAAGTCCAGTACACGTTTACAGTGAGTTGCCTAGGTTGCGTAGCTCTCGGCGCAGCATGTTCTTTAATTGGCGGGGTCTGATGAAAGATGCCTTGCGTGTGCGTGCTCTGATGTGCTGCAGGCGTCCAAACAGTTTCAAATGAACGTAAGGGTTCCGCCTAGTAGGGTACCTTGACTGTGGACTGAGACAGAAACTCTTCTTTTCTGAGTTGAAATCATAGGTAACGTGATTATGTCATAGTCCGCTCGTGCTGTTCAGTCCCGTGTAACCGTAAGACGAGATCCCATGAAAGGGGGACCAGGAGAAACGACGCATATTCACCACATTTACTTGATCTTTTTGAAACCGGCGATACTACCCACACAGCAGCGGCTCATACTCCTCACAGGCACATCCACGGTTTTTTCCACATCACACGTCAAACGAGAGGGCAACAACCGTCACCGTGTCGCAGTTCCTCACGCAGTGTTGTGGAAATATGATTCAGATTTTTCAGACGGAACGCGTAACCGTGTCTGACATCACAGCTACGTCATCTGTGGTGGTCACTTCTGCGCAACGAAAGCCTCGTTTCTGTTGCCATTCGTCGACTCTGGACAGGACTCCACAGAATAATTTAACGGCACTGTTTGTCGTAGAGCTTTCAGGCGACAACCCTGTCTGCTCGAGCACTCCATTGTTGTCTGATGTGTAGTGAAAAGTTATTTTCGCAGTCACCTGTTACACATCCTGCTGTTGATATAGTTGCATTCTCCATTCTGTGTCTTTTTGTTTGCAGGCAAGGTACGGACGTTTTCGTTAATAACAAGCCTCAGCGGACACTTGCCGGGTGCATCTAATTACTTTTCTGTTCACTTTGGACGCGGTTTGCCGTCCCTGTCCGACAGCCCGTATTGTACCATTGTGCCAGTTAGAGTCTACATGTAATCTCCTCTGTAAAGTTACCGAGTTCCGATCAGTTTCTGTTCCGTTTCTTCTACTGCATTATTCCCTGTTTGTATCTGCCCGCACGCGCCCCTGAACGGCGCATATCCTGCGAATTGTCATCCTGCCCGGCGGCCCGACACGTATCTGTAGATTTTTCCTGTCCCACCGGGTGTGGTCGTTCCACGGTTTGGCTTCCTTTTGTTTCAGGACCTTTATGCGAGGGATACTCAACCGACTGCGAGGACTGGCATTGACATCGGTGTTTCCTTCACACAGCAGGCTAGCGGAAACGCTCGGACATTTGAAATTCGTCAGCATGGATCCGGTCCCCCCAGACCTGCGCCGAGACGCGCCGCCGCTGTAGCGGATGACATTTTTGGTTCGGAGGACTTTTCGCCTCCCCCCATGAATGTTGCAGGTGCTCCTTTGCGGGACATGGGTGTACACTTTTTGGAGTGCCAGGCCACTGATGGCAAGATCGAGTGCACTGGACAAGGCGCTGGGGCGAGGCCGCCGTTTTTCCGCGGTACGCACTCCCTTTTCTTCAACAGTGAAATTCCAGTCTGACAGTGAATTCATCTGGAGGTGGCTCAGTGGATTCCGTTGAAGCAGTTCTGTTCAAGTGGTGCATTTTTCATGACAGTTTCTTCGCGTTCTTCAGGTGACGGCCAATCTGCTGTTATTATCGTTCTCGGCTTCTGTTCCTTAGGCGGCGTTGACCCGACAGAAATACATGAGATCGTGCAGTCCAGGACCGTCGGTCCTGCAGACTACGATGAAGAACGACCAGGTGAGGACAGAGAGACACACGGTTTTGCGTCATGAAGATCTTCGGAGATGCAGAACAAAGCTGTCATATTTTCATTTCGTGGCGTTTGTTATCTCCTGCTCTCCTGTCTTCGCTTCAGAACAAACACCGGACTACCTATCTCCCACTGGTAAGCCATATCTACAGTGTTACGTTTTCTGCCATCACCAAGAAGCCAACGACTTTAGTTCAAACCCTCAACTGGACACGCTATTTTCTGTTTAAGCGTGAATATTTTTGTTTTTCCAAAAACTTTCCCCATTGTAGAAACGCCTCGTTTTTTGCACAGCTGAGATGTAGGATGCTTCTCGGTAGAACAGCCGAAAGATGGAACCTGATCGATTTCGTTTTCTTTTTATTTGTATCGCCTCAGATGTCGTCACCCTGCAGCGGTTCGTGTCCTCCGCAAACGCCTCCAACTCCCCACTTCTGGAAGACCCTGTTCAAGTATGCCTGTCTCGAAGAAAGCCTACGTACACGTGCCACCTCCTTCATGAATTCGCAGCTACATCCGTGATCGTCGAGGAATCTGGTAAGGACACCTGGAAGGAGACACAGTGTGTCAGGCGGAAGCGGAGAGGGGAGTGGTGGAAGGGAAGTGGATGAGAGAAAACTGCAAGACAACGGGCAGCAGAGGATACCGTACGATATGCGATGTAGACACTAGACACCAGGACTCCAAAACCAAAAGCAGTCATCTGCCAACCGAGAGGTCATTGAATGGCTGGCTGTATTTTGAGGGTGTGTATAGCGATGGGTAGCCGCCCATTCCTGTAGACGTGCTAGACTCGTCACCAATTAGAACTGGAAGAGATACTATAAAAAGGGGTCTCCTCGAAGACATGACAGCCGAAGGAAGGTTTTAGCCGAACAAGGGGTGGTTGTTGTGGATGGGGAAATATTTAGAGGGACGACAGCACAACCGGGGGAAGAAAAAGGCTTTTGTGTGGATGCGCGAGAGAGCTCTGATGGGAGGGTAACAGAAGTCATAGGATGTGTTCGCGCTTGCCGTGAAGGTGCAAATGTACTTCTCGTTCACACCGTGTTGCATCCTTTTCTGTTTCCTTTTTTCTTCTAGGCAACCTAGTATGTGAAGATAAGGCACCCTTGACAGTTGCAGAAAAGAGAAAAATCAACGACGCTGTGAAAGCCGGACGGACTCCTCAGGCCACTGGTGGACAATCATCCCGTCCCCCAAACCCGACGGTGTCCCCTTCGAAAGCAGGCGCAGCGCCGCAAAACGCCGCGTCGCGTCAACGTGAGCAGCTACATATGGTTTCGTGCAGCGGATGTTGTATGGCTTCGAGAGTAATGAAGGGAAAACAACTTTTTCTGAAAACGGTGGATTAGGAGTCAGTTAAAGGAGAAAAAGGACACGCACAATTCGTCGGATAGACAGATTTTGCGCATGTAGAACAACAGTAACCCGTCCTTTTATTCGGGAGAAAGCTAGTGAAACGCAAACAATGTTTGGGCACATTCGCCTGACAGGCACCGGATGGCATGCAGTTCCTTCGCGAGACACTGGGAATTCAAACATTACTGTGTTCGTATGCTTCTGTGTCTACGTCTTTCGCCTCCGCTGGTGCACTTGCTCTTTTGACTCTTCAGCAGTAAGCTTTGTGGAACAGGAAAACAGCGAAGCCTCTATGCCTACGGCAAACACCGAACAAGCATCTGCTACTACGGAAGATACCAAGATAGCATCTGCTGCTACGGATAGTGGAGACTACGGAGAAGCGGCAGCAGGAGAAAGCGCTCAAGAAGGCGATCGCCCTCCACCGTACAATCCTGATGCAGACGAGGCAGGGGTCCCACGTGCAGTTCAAGAAGCCTATGAAGAAGCTCGCCCCCTCCAGGAAGCTACCATTGACAAATTTAAGCAAGACGGTACGCGAATGTATCAATGAATACGCAGATGAAGAGAAGTTTTTCATTCCGTTGCGTCTCGCTAGTTGGGCATCGGCGGTCACTTGTGGAGACACAACCGAACTCGAGTTCTGCTCTCATAATAAACTGACACTCTTCCAGTGTGTTTGTTCCGCGTGTCTCTCGAAATACATAAGCGGGGAGACAGCTCGGCAGCCGGAGCAGAAGGGGGGAAACATGGAGGTACCTGAGCCTGTGTACAAACTCGTATATTCACTTCAGCAGACGCATAAGGAAAACCAAATGCGTATTCGGATCCACACACCGCGCCCACAACTTTAGAGACACACGCCTGAGCACCGAGAGGAGGAATGAATCGTGCGGGGAAGCTGCCACACAAAGTATTGAACGGTGCAGTGTATCTGGATGGGCGTGGGCGAGTTCCGGTGAGAAATAAGTTCGTATCTTGTCGAAAGGCTCGGCTATTTCTCGTTTCCATGCGTGCCGTAGTTATGTGATCTGGAGTACTTCTATGCAGCTCTGCATTTCGCGTACGTGCTTATGCACGGCAGCACAGAAGGGAAGCATGCGTGAGAGGAAGGTGTTTGCAATATATGTGTGTTTTTGATTGAGGTCTTTCTCTTTTTCAGCCGCTGCAGCGGCTGAGGCAGCCGACCACTTTGCGCAGGTCTCTGCGTTTAACGCAATGCAGTCTGCGTTGACGAAGATTTCCGGTAAGCCTCTGAGAGAGGAGAAGCAATCGGATAGGAGTATATTTACTCCTTTATCTGTCTCGTATATGGGTCTCCAGCTGGCTGTGGTGTTCCAGTGGCAAAGCGGGAAAAGGTACAGGAACGAAGGATATTTCCTCTATTTTTACGTTAGACACCTAACGACAAATCGTTCCGAATTGGAGCAGATTGCGTGTAGCAGAGAGTTCAGGAGCTGCGACTCAACTGACGCGGCTATGCGCTGCATGGACGCAGTTTCACAGACGCGTGTATCCTTGTCTCACTCTTTGAAGTCGAAAGGGTGTGGGCGTCTTCCCATGCACATTTACTTCTACAGACATACATTAAGTAAATGTGCACCGATAATGTATAATAGAATGCGAATATGTCGGCAAATGACAGGGTGAGGCGTGTGCCGGGAGATATCGGCCTTCACGCGTGTACATGCGCCTGCGACAGCCTCGGAGCAATTGTTCTCGATTGTGTTGCTGTTTTACTTTGCTGATATGCAGCTGGCTACCACCTTCGTGCTGGCTGTAAGTTGCCGTTCTTTAACTCCTAATTCCCCGAAAAAGAACTTTCACAAGCACGCCTCTTGTGGCAGCATTCTGTTTCTCGCATGCCGGACGCTCTCCTTGTTCCTTCCATGCCGCTGTTCAAGATCCCCTCTCTCTTTCGCTATTCTGTTTATTTTTTCCATTGCACACAGAAGCGATTTACCTCGTCATTGCAGTTCTGATCTCTTTTCATCTGTCCCCCTCCCGTTACGGTCAGCTGCGTCCACGTCTGTCGTTTTTCTCGGTCCTGTATTTACCGTCTGTCCTCCCCGCTTGCAATGTTCGCGCGCACGAATCTGGCACACCTTCTTAGAAATACTTCAGATTCGGTGTCCTCTGTCGCCCCTTCGTTTTCGTTTCTCTGCCGCGCTCGTTCCACAAACTCATCCCGTGTGCTCTATTATCGTGGATCACGAGTGTAGAGCCGTGACTTTCAGTCAACTCGCGTCGCCGTTCCCTGTTGATCCCGTGTTTCTCTCACAGCCCACGTCGTCTTGAGCGCCTGCAAGCGTCTCGTCGAAGCCGTTGCGGCAAACCCTCCCGGTCCGGGCACTGTCATTCCACTGGAAGAGCTTCGGATGCAGCTCGTGGCAACCTTGACGCAGGACTTCGCCTTGGCTCAGGCCTTTATCGACTATGCGATCCATATCGTCCACAGCGCGATCGAAACCCTAACTCCTCAGATGGTAGCCAACGCGCTGCTCGAGCTCTCAGGAATCGAAGAGCTGATTAATCACACAGCCAGAGTAAAATCTCGACTGGCTGCGCGTGGGCAAGATTCTCCTGCAAACGTCAGGAAAGAAATTGTCCAGGAATCCTTCAGACAACTCAAAGTGGAGCTCTTTCAGGAAATTGTCACTAGAGTTTGTGAACTTATGGACGGTAAGTTAGTTCGGCGTCGTAGCCGTGGAGTGCGATACCATGCTGAAAATATTGTCGCAGTCGACGACAGAAGCAAGTTTGGCGCTGCCCACCCCCCCGTGTGACTTTCATGTTATCCGTTGACTTAGTGATTTAGGTTGGGTATGAGTCAACCCTCCTCTATGCATTGTCCATGCACGTCTCCATACGCGCGTCATCCCTCTTGGCTTCGGTGTCCATTTATCAGTGTCGCATTATATGTCAAAGAAATAGATGCCCTGGAATGTTGGCATTCTTTGTCTCAAGTTCGGTACCCCTAGCCTCTGTGCAGTCACCACATGAACACTGTGTGTGTGTGCTATGTTCTTTTTTCAGACCCTGAGTCGTTTTTAAGTAAGTCGCCGTCGAACAAAGGTTGAGGCTCTCATATCCTAGTTTACTGAGTCCCCTGGTGATAGAGCGAGAGTAGGATGCCTGGAAAACTGAGCTATGTGCCTTACAGTTCCTCATTTATCGGATTCGCAGACGCGATGTGACTGTTTTCAGAGACAGTACCCATCATCGTTGGCACAACGCCCACGGCACCGCTGCGCACAGGAGGCCATCTCGGAGCGGTAGGATAGACACTGAGGACCTCCACGCGTAAAACTACTGCGCCTGTTAGATAGCGACGAGACTCGGGTGGTCGATTAAAGACACCTGATACACGTTGTCATCAGAAGAACCTATTCGTGCCCAGGAATCCAAAGACAGGGGCTAGACAACGCGATACTCACTTTGTATCGTGTACATTTGCTTGGCTTGTCGTGTTGTTGACGGTGACTTCACGGTACTTAGCGAAGAATCTACTTCCATAGGAGTATGGGCTGTTGACTTCCAAGGTTCTCTGTTGTATGGACGTTGCTGCCACGTCTGGAAATAAGAACAAATCGCCTGTTAGTTTACAAAAGTGTCACTTCCAGTATACGTAGATGTCAATACACGTTTGCGTACGCACAAGTCAATTCACACATACATTCGTAGTGACTGTACAAGAGTGAACTGCGGATCACTGTGTAGTTGTCAGGCAGGACAGTCAGGTGTGAGCCAGAGAATAGTTTCTAGGTCCATACGCGGACATCTATGATTCATCTGTCTTTACTGCAGATGTTGGTGAATCAGCGCGCATGCATGCATCTGAGAAAGCATATCTCCACTGGCCATATATATATATATATATATATATATATATATGTAAATGCCACCGGCCAGGCGTGACCACGGTTGCGTTTTGCATTGAGATGGCCAGCTTTGTCTGTCCTAACTTTTGTGAAAAAGTGATGTTTCCTTTTCCACGCAACTGGTGCGCGTCGACACATGACGACGTCTCATCCGTTCGACTTGTGTCAATTATACAAGGCCGTGACTGTTTAACGAATTCGTTCATTCCGTCCTTTGCGAGATGTTTCTGTCCATCGCTTGCTTATCTCCGTTCTCGGGCAAATTTCGTCCGTTTCTCGGAACTCTGGTACTTCTGAGTGAACTACTCTGTTGATGGTTGTCGATTCTTCAGGACTACATCATTCACTTGAGAAACGACCTTTGCGATGTCACAGCAAGTGATGCTCAAATCTTTCCATCGGCCCCAGCGGACGAAGGCCTTCAGGGTTTCCCGAGACACAATCTGGGGGAGCGCCTCGTGGGATGGATGGACGTCATGGCTCGTACGAAGACGGCGAGGAAGGAAGTCTTCAAGATTATTGATTTTACAAAAGCAAAAGATGTTTTGCTTTTCGCTTCGGAAACGTGTAAGCGGGAGCTACAGAGAAACAACAGCGTGTCTTGCATATACCCTTAAATTCGTATTCCCGCTCGCTGGTGGTCTCAAATGTGACTACGGATGTCGCACAGAGTACCTCCTCAAACGCGCGTGGAGTGTAGAACTGCAGAGGAGATATCCAACTAACTGCTGGTCAAACATGCGAATTTAGGTTTTCCATGAAATCTATTTGGAAGGGAGCCGCAACCTAGGCCTGTTATCCATGCGTCTGACGGGGTGCGCCTTGAACAGCCCATATTAAGTCCTTGTTAATAAAACCGAACACAGCAGACACACGCCGCGATGCCACTTTCCCAGGCACCGGTGGAAAGGTAAATATTGAGTCTGTCCATAGCAATCATACGGTTTGAGTCCTGGAAAACTTTGAATGCCTGCGGTAGCTGTTGGATTTTCTTATCCATGTCGTTCTTCCTTGTCATTCTCGCTTGTCTATGTGCGCGCTTGAATTTCAGTGGCGTGTCACCTTGCTTTGTAGTCGAATCCATATCCTTTACTCTCTGCCCATTCGCTTTTTTCACTTGATGATGGTTCGTGCAGGGAAGGCCCGGTACGCGACCCTGCAGGCCCCGGCTGCACCTGCTCCGAGCTTCTATGGCATCACCACTAGCGGGTGCCGGAATGTGAATGACATAATGAAGTCTAAATTCTTCGACATGTATCTTCATCAGTCCGGTTTCATGAAACTCCAGCGACACGGAAACGACAACTCGCGACAGAGATTCATGCACAGAGTTACGCTGCTGCAAAACGACGGTGAGCAACAGTCTCAGAGGGAAGGAAGGAGAGGGCCATCAACAGTCTCTTGGACATGCAAATATGTTTGTGTCCAGCCGTGTTTCATCTCCGAACAGTTATCTTGAGAGGGGATGCAGGTGGTTTCGCTGATTGAGTCGCGACCACAGCAGTTATTCGAGACCATCTCCTATAAGAAAATATTTAAAATTTTGTTTTAGAAGGGATTTATGTGCGCCGATGAATGCAATATAAATGAACATAAATGTTTGATGAAGTGTAGCCATCAATTTATGCATATTAGTAGATATGCAGAGTGATAGAAACTGAGCAGAACGTGCGCTGTATGGTTTTCGTCGCTTCGAAAAGGCCTCTTCAAGACCAGCTGCGCATCTAGAGTCCCTAGTGGGGCAGGAAAAAAATTGAAGGCAAAATCATCAACCTGAATGTTTCACCTTGGTTAAGGAAACAAATCAACTCCACATAGTTGTTTCGGTCTCACGTGTTTTTTTCGGTCATGTTTATGTCGCAGGGATCCTTCCTCAACTGCCCCTTGAAGCTGACTACGAGCTTATGGAGCTCAATGCAGCGATGCAGAAGAATTTCGTTGCAGGTATGATGGCTGCCTATTTTTCTCGTGTTTATAGAGATTGTCAAATACGGACACGGTCACCCTGCGTTCCCTCTTATGATGCAACAGGTCAGTGTCTTTCTTGCTTTTGTCTCTCTTTCCTTCTCAGCCAATAAAAGCATTTTTTCTAGAAGAGCGGGTAAGTCTGGTCGCTGGGCACTCGCGAAAACAAGCCACTGGAGCCATAAACGTTTGAACGGTGGGACTACTGTCCGCAAACTTTGTGCAAGCATGCCGATCATGCAGATACAAGATAACCTAGGGGCGCGAGGGTGGTTCTCGGAGTCGGAGCGAAGAAGGATACGTTTGCCAGAAAGTCGCTGCTTGTTAGAAAGGAAACCTGTGTGCCTTCTGTCTTTTTTTCTCGCAGCGCGCCATTCGAAGTACGGCTACCTGGACCTGTGCGACGTGGCTTGCTATCAAAAGATTGACAGGCTTCACAACGATGGTGCGTTACTCTCATGGTTCCCGTACTGCCGCACGGTTCACCTCCCTTTTTGTCTGCCTTCTATGTCCGAAACTTTTGCCGCCACAGAAGTCCATACTAACTGAAAGCCGCTCCGTGTTGTTTCTGTGGCACCTACGAGTCGCGCCGACAGTGGCTGCTTCACGTCTAACTGTATGGTTCCATCTTCTACTTCGGTTTGATGCTCTTCTGTCCTTCCTTGTTGTGGGACTAATCCGGTTCCTCCTCGTGTCACATCGGATGTATGGTAACCCACGTGAGAGCAAGAACAGGGCAACATTCTCTGCTGTGTCCGCTTGTTGTCTTGGTGCTTCTCCCGCAGTCATGACTAATGTCTTTTTCTCGTTGGACACCACGCTCATGAAGATCGTCGCTAAGGTCCACAGGTCATACGGAATTGCAAAAGCCTTTTTCCAACTTGGAGCCAGACAACAGCACGTGAGTGTGAGAGCGAAAATGCGTAGGAGTGTCAGCACGCGGCCTACACGACGACATTATTCCGGTACCACTCCGCGACACTGTTTTTCAGCATGTCTCCACAGTTAAGGGTCACATTTTTCTGTGTTCTACTCGCTTGTGTTCCCGAATGTTCTGAGTTTACCCAGCTTTTGCGTCGTCTCCCGAACATGACGTTATTTTTGGTTTGCGGTTGCGGCGTGACTCACTTTCGCGGCTACCTCAAATTGTTTCGTTCTCCAGGTGCTCTTTGTCGCTGTTGTCTCTCCTTTTACATCTATTACGTCTTCGTTCTTGTACCTTTATCTTGATTTAGTCGTGATTTCTGAATACCTCGCTCGGCTTAGCGGGTCACTTCTTGCCTCTCTGACATGCCTTGGTTCCTTGATTTGGAAACCTGTGTGTGTGTGCTTTGCCTCGTACCTGTTTTCATCAGATCGCCGACCCGAATCTCGGCATGTGGGCACGGCGTCTCTTCGTCCACTGGGCGTCGCATAACGAGGTCAAGCAGATGCAGGGCCAAAAAGTCGTGAAGGTCAATTACGAAAACCTTCGCCATGGCGAATTCACTCTCGACACGGTTCGAATGCGGGACGCGCTCGTCCGCTACACCAACATGTTGAAAGCCGACCCGATCACTCGGGATCTCATGAGCCTCGTCATCCATACTTGGATTCACATCAGAGGAGTCAGGAATGCGGCCATGGGCTTCAAGAACTCGCAGAAACTCAACGAATCAATGAATGCGTCTGCCATTGGGGCCGTCTTTGCGAAGCTGTGGTATGAATCTGACATTTCCGTCGTCGCACCGCACCAGGAGCTGAAGCCGTTCGGGGCACCATTGGCTTCGATGGCTCTCCAGATTGGTAAGTTAGAAAAGAGCGGGCAGAGAAGCGGAACGGGTACGGAGGGGAGGGCCCTTTGTTCCCGATGGCACACTGGAATGTTGCCATGCACCGGATAAAGACAACACTTGCTCGCACCAGGCGGGTGACATACAAGTGCGTGTGTGTGTGGAAAAAGGGAGTGCCGATCAGTGCCTCATGGCTTTCCGCTCTGCTGGTCTCCCCTTTTTCGCAGGTTTCTTCCTCCACACTGTCGTTGAGGAGTACAAGATGTCGCTTTTAGAGAAAGCCGGAGCTCAGATCAAATCGTGGTTCGTGGGAATGTTCCAAAAAAACAAGCGCCGAACGGTTCCCCGGACCTGGAAGGCAGTCGTGGCAGCAACAAATCGGGCCCCTAAAGTGAACCTAAAGGCTTACCAGGGCGCTCTCTTAGTGATCAAAACTCTCGCAAAAATGTTCCGTGAGAGGTTCCTCTACAGATTCTACATGCAGGGCCAGGGCAGCAAAGTCGACTTTAACACTCCCACGCTTCTTATCCACGCTCTCGTCGCTTCTTGGATGGACCCCTCCCTCGACCGTCTGGAGTTGTCAAGTCGAACCATTCCTAATGCCAAGAAACTTTTCTGGTACTACGTGTGGGTCAACGGTAAGGCCAGGCAAGGAAAGTTGCGACGGTTTTGTATGGGCACATACTTTCTTAATTCCGAACTTGCATGAGCAGTGGCGTGCAGTTCAGTGCCCAGACACGTTTGTATCTGCGCGCCGATAATTGAGAATCTCCGTATGTCTGCCCCGCGATTTCTTGATGTGGTGCTGGTGTACCCGGATACGTATGCCCGTGTAGTTGAGTGTAGTCGTTTGCTGGTTTCCTCACTCTCAGCTGGGATGACAGTCACGATACATGGTCTCGCCATGATCATTGTGCTTGTAATGCCGGCTCTGTACTGGACAACGGAGATGTTTTCGAATGAGTAAAGCTTGCATTTTCGGGGACACGAGTAGGAAAGGGCAGGGTAGAAAGGGTGTTTAGTGCCTCTAACGAATGCAGCAGCTGCCTTTGTCGAGCCTAGCACCGCTCTGGCCTGGCGCGTCAGACACTGCGTCTAACGAGCAATGCAACGAAAAAACCTGCTGGCACCATCTCACCCTTCATTCGTAACTGGAAAGGATACCCTGATGGAGCTGTGACGCGTCGGATGCACGGGTGCCACATCTGTAGCTTGTTGCCTGTAGCGTATGCCGCGGACGGTGAACAGATCCGCTGCGGTCTTGTGCCGTTCATTCTTGACACAGTGACATACAGGAAACGGTTTGCGTAAATGCGATTGCATGGTGGGATACACGGTGGTGCCAGTTTTGCTGTGTCATCTTTGTTGCTGTCCTAGAGAATGGCCCGTCGAACGCCGCCACACGAATCGTGCTGACGGGTTGCAAGAAGTACACTTTCCTGCTCCCGGGCGTTGTCCGAAGCGTGACGAGCAGCACAAGCGAAGTCGTAGAGGCGGGTTCCAATATTTTGAAGATTGATAAGATTATCCTCAAGCGAAGCTCACTTGAGGCATATATGAATCACCTCCAAGCGACGTATGACGACCCACTGACGATCGTCCAGGTTGCCCTCGATTTGGCGGCGAGATGCGAGGGGTACTCAGCAGCCAAAGATCAGCCTGCGCAGGCCATGAGAGGGCCTGCCAGGGTGCGACGAGCAACTGGAGAATCCACCACCTTTACCATCAGAGGTGGTGGCGTCCAGGGTGGCACCATGTCTTTTGTCGAAGCGGAAGCTGACGACGAACGGAAAGAAGACAGCGAAGACAACACCGTTGACTTGAGCGAGCAAGATCAAGACAGCAGCTTTGTTCAACTCAAGAAATTGGTGAGACTCGGCGAAAATGCATCAGCAGGGATTTTTTCTGCGCTGATAGCACAGAACAGGGAGAAAGGGTGGGAAGGCGGGCCGAACGGTGTCGCTTACACGAACTGCCACATGCCAGTCTCCACAACGGTTTCAGGGGCTGGCATGGGGTGTAGGGTTTAGCAACACTTGGTAGCTTTCGAACGCGTATGCCAGGAAGGGGTCGTCCCACGTTGTCTCAGAACTCGTTCGCTTTTCCGGTCAACGAATGGTTTTTGTAGATATCCGTCCTTTCTGTTTTTGTTTGCAGTTCAACAGACGGGGGAGTTCAGCTGCAGGACAGGTCAGATACTTCTCACGGCAGCCAGAAAGTGACCGTTCACAAGAAAGAAGCGGCAACACTTGGCGAAAAACCCATCTTTAGAGGAACCTCTGAAATCGTGCACGCGTTCGCTTCTGGAATCCCAACACTGTTCTCCGGATATTTCTGTCCTTTTTTTTCCAGGCGGTACAAACAGATGCACAGCCTCTACCAAAAGTAAGCTTTCCCATAGCGAGCAGAAAAGAACGCCTTTTACGATGCACGTGTTTTGTCCGGATGGTCACTGCTCTTCACAAATGGCAGTTCTCGCAGGCAGAGGTGTCTCCGTCGTCTCTGTCCCTGAATGTTGTCGGAGGAGGCTTGCTTCTGGAATCCCAACACTGTTCTCCGGATATTTCTGTCCTTTTTTTTCCAGGCGGTACAAACAGATGCACAGCCTCTACCAAAAGTAAGCTTTCCCATAGCGAGCAGAAAAGAACGCCTTTTACGATGCACGTGTTTTGTCCGGATGGTCACTGCTCTTCACAAATGGCAGTTCTCGCAGGCAGAGGTGTCTCCGTCGTCTCTGTCCCTGAATGTTGTCGGAGGAGGCTTGACCGCACACCTTTCTTTTGACCTCTTTACACCCAAGTGCTGAAGCATAAATACGGACGTGGATGCATGCAGCCATTAGCCACGCAGATGAAGACAACGGGACACAAACAGCGACCCGATGAACAGCTCGCTAAAGTCGATTTTTTTCCACCACACTTGAGTCCTGGGGGGCACTTGCATTCTCGCAGGAATCCACATACTTAGGCGGAATGCAGTTTTCTCGTGTGTCGGACCTCTATGGGAGAAGCAAACGACGAGATCATGGATAGGCGTATCCGATACTTTCCTCCAGGAAATTTGGAACCCAGTATTGGCTACTTCCCTTACGTTGCGCATACAGGTTCGACGCGGGGGCCCAGACGTCGATGCTAGTGCTGTGATCCTCGGGTCACGATTTATGCTGGATCTGTGGTGCAGCAAATACCGAAGTAAGTCGTCACGGTAAAACATATTGTTTCCCATTCCCTCAGGCTCAAGAAAGGCAACGTGTTGGGGTATCATTTCTTGTTCGGTTCTGGTCTTTCATGTCCTAGATTTGTGATCGGGTTCCATCATGTGTGGGTTTTCCCCCTCTGTCTCCATGCCCCCCTTTTTTCTGTTCTGCTGCTACTTTCGCCTTCGTTTCGCTTCGTCGCCTTCCGCCTGAATGCCTCGGTATGGCCAGACCAGCAACTATCTCTTTTCCGATGGGAGATGCTGCGTCGTCATTGTCGGTCGCTGTCCACTAAAGAATGCAGATGCCGCCACGATTTCGGTTTTCGTTTCTTTCGGAGGCCAAATGTGGTACTGTATTTATACCAGCTCAGATTTCCTTCGAGCGCGTTTGTTTTGCTGTTGCGCTTCAGAAATGCTTGTGGAAAAGCTCTCGGGCATCAGTACGAAGGATGCCACCGTGATGCAGCAGGAGATTTCCAAGGTGTTCAGTGCTGTTTCCTCCATTAAAATTGCCATCCCCGACTACAAAGACCTCTGGGACTTCTCTCTCCGGTGCGACTGGATGGATGGGTACCCAGACGCAGAGAAAATGCGAGCGGCTCGAGCAGAAATGGTAACGTACGCTATGGCGAAGGCAAGCACCGGGAAGAGGCTGAAGCGGATGTTGCAGAAGGTCAGGTCTTGGATAAGGAAAAAAGCATTCGCTGCTGCGAGGAAATTGAAGTCCCTCAAGAACCGAATTAGCACCGCCTTTGGACGGGGCAAGCCTCCCAAGGCCAAGGTGCCCGACTGGGCAGTCGTAAACGCTGGGAGTGAGTCACAAAAATGAAACACCTCTTTCGAGCTCTTCATCTCCGTTCTACAACTATGCGCCATTAAACAACAGAGAATGAAATCGTTAAAACAAGGCACAGGCTTTACCACGAAAGCTGTTGAAACTTGTTTGTCGTCTTTTTTTCGAATTATCACTTCTGCCTTGCGGCTACTAAGCCTGAAACGAGCTCCGTTTCTCGCAGATAGACTCTCTGGTTCCGTGTCTTGTCTCTCCCATCGTGCCTCCAGTGTAATGCGTACCTTTGAAAAGCGTCTGCTCGATAAACGCCTACAGGCTGAAATAACTTGCAAAATCGAGTTCCACGTGGAATGGAGTCCTACTTATTTGCCAATTCGAGTGTTTACTTAGTCTTGGCTTTACATTCATTCCAGTGACAGGCACGGGAATGCCGGGCGTCGCCCGTTGTGGTGGCTTTCGGCAAAAGCTGCGTAGATGTTCATCCCACGGCATCTTAGGATTCGCTGTTGAATGCGGCAGCTCTGGGCACCAACCTCTGAAGTTTCGAATCCCATTCTGTCGTTTCTGCAGTGGGAATGTGGACCGGCAAAGTCTTCAGCACACGTAAGTTCTTCCGGACTCGGGAGAAGGGGAAGTGATGGCGTCCTGCCATTTGATCCATGTTTTACTGCATACACCAAGCACGATGAGCCTTGTTATGTTGCTGTGCGTGTATGTTGGCTACGCTTCCCGGTTCGCGTATGTCTCTCGTGCTTCTCGACCACAGTCAGATAGGAACTTCTCGATTGATTGTTTCGTGTGTTGGGACAACTCCTCATGGTGTTGTGTTCTGCAAGCATCAACATGCAGCCAGCCACATGTGGATGTCGAATACAGCCAGCTTGGTACTAAACTGTCTTCGTGCCACTCGTACACGACAGAGTTACATGGATTTGCATGCTTTATCTGCAATGCTCTTTCTTCAGATTTGACCTTCAACGAAGACGAAATGTCTTGCAGTAAGTCTGACGGGAGCTGATCCGACCGCCGCGTCTGAAGTGAAGGCAGTGATGTCTTTTTCAGATGCAAATGGTTGGATGGGCGAACTTCTGTGCACTCATGTGGTGACCACTTTTCCATTCCTCTTAGGCGATTCGGTTTGACTTGATTTCTGTCATTCTGGACTGGGGAAGACACCCGTCTGTCAATCTTTGGTATCCTGCTTCGGGAGCATATGTTTTGTTGTTTCTCACCGGTCCCCCTTATACAACGACGTGAACGTGGAAAATTGGCTAGACGTCACTGTCTTCCCCCAATGTGCTTATGCTTCGCGTTCTGGTACTCAGCCAGTTCAGTCGTTTCTTCTCCAGCTGTTCATCGGCACAGCTTTCCATACAACGTTTCTCGTTAGAAGTTTGACGTTACCGTTCTCGTGAGTCTTTCCTTGGTTGGCTCACTTCCGCGAAATCTGTGAGACTGCCCCATGTGTCTTCTGCATTGTATTCGTGTCTTACCGCTGTTCTCTCCTCCCCCCCTGCACCGCCCTCCCGGGTCCATGTGACCTGCTCGGCGTTGTTTGCAATGCCCTCACTCGTACGCGTACCAGCGTTGCGGTCATCTTCCGCCTTCGCCATGCCTTGTGTCGTGTCGTTGTATGTACAGACGGGCCACACGAGCCCATCCGCGTCATGTCTTGGAAGCAAAATCATTTCACAACCTTCGCGTCGTCATCGACCAACGGTGAGTTGCTTTAGATTCTGGCCTCCTCTCAATCCTGGCAATGTCTCATCGAGTCTGAAATTGTTTGTGTTCTTAGTGTTAGCATCCAGTCTTAGTTTGGCACACCTGTTGCGTGTGCGTTGTTTCTCTGCCAACCACGGATCAAGAAGGGTACCGACAGTCTACTCGAATCGCACATTTGATTCCCTTCCCCTTTATGCCGTCCCTCTCTATTTCCGTTAGAGACACATCTTTCGTCATTCTCGATTTAATTCAGAGAGGCTGACAGTTGCGGCAAGACTCTTTCTAGTGCTAGGTGCACTGTGAAAAGGAGAGGGAGAGGTGCACGGTCACTTACCTTGTTTCAGCTACAAGAGTGCAGATTTTTCTCCCGCGCTGTCTTCGCATATTGATGTTCCTCACTGCGGTGCTGTCTCGTGTGTGCCTCTCGCGTTCAGCTGAGCGTAACTACGTGCTCGTTAAGAAGGGAGACGATAGCCACTGTTGGGCAACACGAGAGGCCCTCGTCCATAAGGGTTGGTCCGGCATTCCCGTGTACCAGTACGCAGAACCTGCTGGGTTCTGGTTGCAGGAAGTTTCTCCTAGCAACCAGCCCTTCGTCGTCAATTGGGATGGATACCTAACTACCAGTGACAACCTAACGCTCCAGGATATTGACATCAACGGTACGCTCATGCACTTCTTTACCTTCACGGGGAGAAAACGCGCCATTAATTAATCACGTGGCACTCAAGAAATCAGTGTGCAGGCAGGTTTGCTTTCCTTTTCCATGCATCTCAAGTCCTGCGCATATGCATGCATGTCCGTACAAATACGTCAACAATATGACCTTTTGTTGCCTTTACTTGGAGGCAAGAATCCACGCTGCCAGCAGTCTATCCGGGGTAGGTCTCCCCCACATCGACAGAAGGGCGCGTCGGCGTCTCGACGTACAAAATCCACATACACAGAGAACGAATACGTGCACTTTTTGTGATGCATGTTAACAGCGAGCTCGGATAGCTTAAAGTCACATGCTGTAATGCGAATCGTCGACTCAAATGGAAAGACCATCTATCAGGGCCCGCCTACAGGTCAGTCCAGAGTTGGAAGCGAGCTTTCGTACTTACGAGAACTGTTCCAAAAAGGTCGCGAAATGAGGAGCGCTTTTGGTTCCGCTGGAACGCCCCAAATCGCTCTGCATGCTGTGTACATACCACTAGCGCCAATGCCCCTTGCCTGTAATCGAATTTCATTGTCTGCATCTCCCTTTTGGCATCCCCGTTTTTGCCAATACATGCATCTACTTTTATTACCCGCATACAAAAAGATATATTCGTGCCTCTTATAAACATATATCCATCTGGACACAAGAGTGGATGTGTTCTGACATGCATGAGCTGTCGCGCCGGTCGCCTTGGTGCGTTCGACCTGCAGCCATCTGGCTGATTCAATAAGCCATGTTGTCTCCAGAGGCGGGATGGAAATGTTACATTTTCCATATGTGCCTCTTCAACCGTCTACCCGCTCCGTTGTGCTCTTTTTTCAGGGGTCGTGCAAACTCAGGGAGGGGTTGTGACTCTCGGTAGCATCCGAAACCTCGTCTCGGGTGTCCACTCGACCGGCGATAGCGTTGAAGTTAGAGTCACCGCTTCAGGTGAGCACATCAGACTCCACAGTTTTCTCCATAAGAATTGTGTCCTCGATGTGGATGGTCCTAGCAGCAGCCCTAGCCCCTTGCATTCGCGTCCAGGCTGATCTCATAGAATTTAGGGTCGAGTTCTTTGTGAAGGAACACATTCATCAGTGCGAAGTGCACATGCGAACTGAATCAGATTGGACATGGCAAAGCCGGGGAAATAATGGAACGCGAGGCGACGGGATACCGCACAGATTTGTGTTTTTTGTGTGAAGCCGAAGACTGCCCAGTGAAGTGGAACCTTGGTACACTGTTCTTTTTCAAGGAAACGGGAAGCGAGGAGCACATGGGAACGTCCACTGTGTTGTTGGCACACAACCTATTCTTGTGGAATGCTGAAAGTGAAGAATAGCTGCTTTTTGTCCCCCGATCGCCAGGGTAGAAGCGACGCCATGTCAAAGTAGTGTGGTGACACCTGATGGGATTTCGGTGCTTCTTTGCAGGCCCGCAGCTGACGAGTGTGGCGGATCTCGATACTCAGTTTAAAGAAATCCCGGATCTGTGAGTCGACCCAGCTCCAGCGCAGTGCGTTTTCCGTTAACGGTCACGTTCGTTACGTATTCCCTTCCTTCTCTTCGTGTTCGTTTTTCTCTGGCCAGCCAGTCCTGTCCGTGGTGCGCAGCCAAGTTTAATCGGTCGATATGAAACAGAGAAAATAGAGACCGTTCAGTTCGTAACGGTCTTCGTTTCTATACACCTTCTCTACACTTCGCCCCAATCACTAATCAGGTCACCGTCTCTTCATTTGCTTTCCCGTTCTCCTTTGTCGTCATGGTTTCTCGTTTCCTGTGTCTGTTGGCATTTCCACTGTCGTAACCCTTCTCGCTCTTTCCTCCTGTTTCTCCTTCTCTTTTCAGGGTTCTTCGGTAGAAAAACGCTGAGCGATCTCTCGGCCGCTAGCTTGACTATGGAAATGTTTTTTTTTATCTTTTGTGGGGATCCCAAAGAATCCTTAAACTAGGGAGCCGACTCCGGCGTGCCTGCGGACAGGCTTCTCATCTGGTCAGGTATATAGGCAACGAAAGGGCGCGATATGCTCAGCGTGTGCCGAAAGAAAGTGATGCTTTCTCACTTCCGGAACCCATCTACGCTGTACAAAGTCTAACATGTTTCACTGTGCAACTTCATTCTCCTCTGGGGAATGCAAAAGCACGACAGAAATCGTTTTTTGCCTTCTTGGTCACGCATGAAGCTGGAGAGTCTTTGAAAGTGCATTTGCATACGCGCATCGGGTCCAGGGAAACGTAACTGAACGTCGCTTCTCGATTTTGCCTCTTCTATAAAATGATTGGTTTTTCTCTTCGTAACTCTTGCTTCACGGCCCCCCGCTGCTCGCTCAAAATTGTCTCAGGAGGAAGTAGGAACCCCCTGGAGGCAGAAGAGTCTCCGACCTTCGTGTGTATTGTGCCCCGTTTCGAGGTTCAGCTTGCCAATCCAACCGTTAGCGTCTCCAAATGTCATTTGGTCACACTTGCAAACACGGAAATATACGCCTTTTTGAAACATTGTCAATCCAGCGGAGGATCTGGTGGCCTCTCCGCCCTCTACTCTTCTGTCTTGGCCGAACCCGTGAACTGTCCGACCTGGAAACGTTTTCGTCTGGGTCCACTCACACGAAGTGAAAGGCTGAACACCCAGTCACCGGGCCACACACAACACGCAGAGTGGCTTCCATGCCCTCTCCGTAAGACCGGCAGTCAGTGTGAATACCCCAGAATGGAGACGCTGTTGCGGGCATCGAAGTCACTAATTTCGTGGGAAATTGTTTAGCACTCTAGTCACTTCACGCCGCACGCGTCGCCCTCTGACGGTGTCTGCAATCCTTGTGTGGAAAACCAAGGGGTAGCACCGTGCGTACCAGGGGGCACGGAGATCGGTGGACCCCATTCAAATATAATTCGTTGCAAGAGGTAAAAGCGTTTCTTGACCGCTGTTGTCACTGCTCCTGAACGTGACCATTCAAACCGGTCCGCTGTCGCAATAACGCACCAATGACACGCGACCAAAATTGCGACCGTGTGCCCGCAATGCGTTTACCCATAGCTTCCCGACAAGAAATAGGTCTTTTGAAACACCTTTAGCTCTGGCAACACAAGGCCTTTCTGGACGCGCCCCGTGTGTATAACTTTTGCACCCCACTGACACAAAGCGTCTAGAAGAGACCTTGACTACTGCCTGTTCTTTTCACCCATTTGAACACGTGGCGCACCGGTTTTCTTCTGCCTGAAGTTTGTCTTCTCTTCGTAGCGTGCTGAACCAGTGGTCATAATGGCAACTGAAGAGCTGCTATAGCAAAAGCCTCGAAAAGACTCCCCAAGGGTAGCGGCCGTGTCCGCGTCGCTCCAGGTTGGAGGAGAGTGCGACCGAAGAATCTGCCTGTCACTGTCTGCAAATAGTCTAGCAACAAGACCTCGTGGCGTTACGACTGACGCCTTAATCTTCATTCGAAAAGTCGATTCGATTCCACTTTTTTCTACTTTTACCCCCACGACTTGCTGTTCGCTCGCCTTGCACAGCTGCAGACACTCTCACGGTGTTGACTTCCTTCATCCCACCCCACCGGGTCGGCTCAGAGTCGGCGCCGTCTCATCCGAGTGAAGAGAGAAGGTTCAACTGTAAGGCGTCAACGACCCAGTCCGCCGTTTGTTGCTGTAGAGACGGATCACTGGAATCTGAATTTTCCCCAGCAATCTTTCTCCGTTTTCCAGTGGGAATGTCTCTCTGTCTGTCCACTGCTCCAAGCACATTCAGCTTAGTTTCTGTTCTCTCTCCAGTCTTCTCTGGGTCTGGCGGCCGCGACGTCTCATCTTCGGCTCTCAACCAAGGCGTTTCCTCCCTGTCCCCTTCGGTTGCGTCCCCTGTGCAGGCGCAAGTATCCTCCAGGCCAAGAGAGCAAGAACGTCCGTCGAAAGAAGTTGCGCCATCCAGGGAAGTACACCCACCGGCTTTTTCGCATGCAGCGTGCCCTTCCGAAGATGACCGGCAACTTCGACTCCCAGCAGAGAGTATCACCTTCGCAAATCCTGAGGTTCTCCTTTTCAAACGTTCACGAGGGAGAGGAGAAGCCAACAAACAAGACGAAAAAGTCAACAGGGGAGGCAAGGAAGGAGAGGCGGGAGATTGTTCTGCTTCATGTCCGCTTGTGTGGCACGGATCAGCCAGGCTCGTGTCACAGCCGCTCTCTCCGTTGACACCGGCAAACGATGAGGCGGGATGAGTTGCTGGAGAAGACGAAGAGTCCTGCGGCCGGAGGGGACGATGTGCATGAACTCTGACCAAGTGGCGTCTGAGGACCGCCTTGAAACCAAAAGAGGCTCCACAGAGATTGCACTTGAAGGCCCGGAGTTGCAGATGCTTCACGCGATAGTGGGCTCGCATGTTGCTCGCCTACAGAGACTCCACAAAAGAAAACATGACTCAAAGTGTATCGACGGAAGGACTTGTCCTCCTTATCGCACACCCTTTCGTGTGTACCTTCTCCGGAGGGATCTTAAAAGTGACCAAATCCACGTTGCGCCGTGGGCGCCAAGAGCAAGGTGCATTTGACAGAAGACAGTTAAACAGTCCACGTTCTTTGCTGTCGAAATGCCACATCCTATCACGAGTTTCATCCCTCGTCCACAGGGACATGCCTGTTACCCTCTCTCCGTCTTGCTTTCTTTCCGTCGGCATCTCGCCTCGCTTCCCAACTAGGTTCCTCGGCGGTTCTCGCCCTTCTTCCGAAACGTCTCAGAGAGCTCTCCAGCCAACAGGGAGCCGCTGTCTAAGGAGGCACCGGTGAAATACCCGGTTCTTTTCACCAGTTCTTCATTGCACCAGTACACTGTCGGTTACTTTGAATTAATGAGTTTTACAAGTTCTTGCGTTGCAATATGAGCTACTTCTTTGTCTTTACCTCACGTTTTCCAAACTAAGTGTTTCGTTCTCAGCCCGAACCCCGGCCATACAAACGCGGTCTTGGAATGCATAAAACGCGCGCTTGTGTGGTCTGTGTCTCCTAGTCGAGAACCACCCTCCCCTCGCCGAACACTGAGTTGCAATAACTCTAAATCTTCCCTGCACGAACGCGCAGACGGGGAACGACGCAGCTTCTCTTTGACGCTGACTGTGCCTCACAGGTATAGGGGAAGGGTGAACCAGAAGCATTCTCCCCCTGTCATATTCACCGTGGAGAACGGCTGGGACGTACAGTGGAGAAAAAGGCGCCGCAGCTGGGGTGCGGGCACGGACAAGAACAGTCCTGAGAGTCTTCGATGTCCCGTTCCCTCAGTTCGTTGTCTGAGCGGTTTCCTTCCTCCGCTAGACACCGGTCCTCGGCGCCGTGCCGTTTCTGCGAATACGAAGCAGAAGTCACACCAACCCGAGAAAAGGGTGTGTCGACAGAACCCATCGTCGCTGCTGTGAAACACTGAGGCCTTCCGTTTTTTGTCGAGACGGTCAACAAATCCCATCGAGGAATGACAAACAGTCAGTGCAGAAAAGTCGCTACGAGACCCCGCCTATTCCAACCTTGAAGGCATGCATCATCTGCGCGACACAAGACGGCGTCCGAATGGACGCCCTTTCCCCATCCTCACGACCATCACGCGTTTCTTGCCGCACGCCCCTGAAACATGTATCTGTTTATGCAAATCGACTTTACATTCACGTTGACATGCATTTATGAAGAGGGGAGGCACATAGGGGAAAACCTAGGAACTCGTGAGGCGCGGTTAATCGCGGCAGGTCGAACAACGCACCAGATAGGTGACCGGAGACTGGCATGTGTCAAGCCACGATCTGGTTCACCAGCACCCCGTAGACTCGTCGCATGACGAAACGAAGAATCCGGATGCAAATCAAAACCGACGTTTGTCTCTACCACACTTAGTGAACTTATGCATAAATGCACGTATAGATACGCATAACGTGTGCCACACATAAATAGAGCATACTGTAGGGATACCCTGGCCGGATCTCATCTGTGCATGCCCCCGCTTCACGGATGCATTGATCAGAGGACAGAAACAGATAAAGGCAAGCAAATGCGTGTGGTGTCTATGCTGAGTGCACTTGGAATGGATAACACCATGTAGTCAACAAACATTTGTTGAGTATCTAATGGAGCTATGAGTGAGTTGAAAAAAATGGCAAGTGTGTAGTTCATTTATTTTGAGATATCCTACCCTTATGTGTTCTCGAAGACGGGATAATCTTGAGTAGCGCTGCAGGACAAGGCAAAGGAGATGCAAGACAAAAGCGCCCGTACAGAACGGACTGAAAAGCCGTCCAGCGAGGCAGAAGAGTGTGACTCGGATGATTGAGCATTGGACGGAACCAGTCTACAGATACTTCAAGCCCGAAGTGGTCACATGCGCCGAGACGAGCAGCAATGCTAGCGAAGCTGCGTCCATTTCAAAGAATACAATGAGGCAACCGTATATCTGGTTTGGTGCGCGAGACAACGAAAAGAACCACTGGAACGAGCTCTCTCTGCTTTGTTCCTTGCTCTACATGGCTGCGCCTAGTCGCATTGCTCCTTCGGCAAAATGGCACAGACCAGAGACGGGAGTGAAGGGTTCAGAGAGGAGCGTTTGCGCGGTCCAGCTCGCTCTAATGACATGGCGCAATAAAACACCACAAACGCGAGGGATTTACTCAACAGATGTGCAGAACATGTTTCTCACTTTATTGCATGTTTCGCAGATGTGAACATTTGTCGGGTGGGCGACGCGTCGATGCGTCACCAGGGACGAAAACCGCACAAATGTCTCCGAGCACGTCTCGCAGGTGTAGTCGCAGGATCCTACAAACCAGTTCACGGAGACACAGCGGTGAAGACTCAGGACATGGAACTGAGAGCGTAACGGACGACCTCAGCAACAGAGACAATCGACGGGAGCCACTCACGCTTTGACAGCATACACGGGACTACGCATCCCAGTCGTTTGTACGTGCAAGCGTATGCACACACGCAAAGAGGCATATGTACACGCCTGTCAAGGCCGCACAATGCGCGGCAGGTGTGGTAGTTGTAAATTACACAGAAAAGAGAAGGTGGAAGAAAACAAGCACAGCATGAGGGCGCAAGACGTGAAACAAGGACAAGAATCACACGGGAGGCTGAGGGTTATTCTCCGGGAAAACAAAAGAGTACACAACCACAACTCATCCGCTTCAGACTAGACTGCCCGTCTCACTTGCTAGGAGGAATCCTACTTTCGCGAACTCTTCTCAGGTGTCGGTACAGCTGACCGCGCGTGAGGAAGACCATGTCACAGTCCTTGTGTGGGCAGGGGAACCCCACTGCTTGAAGTGACTCATCCGCTTTACAGGGGACATGTTTTTCTGGCATGAACGGGGAGAGAGAGTCTTCCTCATGTCCGTTTTCAGCACCACCTGCCGCGAGAGGGTTTTCCAAGACCTCTTTTCTTGCGTCTGCTTGCCTCCCTTTCCGTCGAGCGCTGTCTGTCATCACGTGTTCCAGCATGTGCCACCGGATCTGATGCTTCTTTGCAAATACTGCGCCACATTGCTCTGCGAACGGGGACAACAGAGTCCGGCAGAAGCCATGAAGCCCACTGGCAAGTCTCGGCGAATGTATTTGCAGGCTCCAGCCGAATGTGCGCGAAATTTGATTCTCTGACGAAAGATGCACGAGCAAATGCACCCAAGCAGGATGCCAATGCCCAAATGCCATGGACGAAAGGAAACAACAAAAGGAAGCAATAATTGATGAAGCGACACTTGAGTTCTCACAGCACGCGGTAAAAGCTACACAGACGCCCCTCTCTGCTTCCGTCCAGTGCCGCCTCACCGCAAAAAACACACGCCGCATCACCGCACGGAGGAACTTACCACATGTATGGCGCCCGACATGGCTTTTCTCGTGGCGTCGAAGGTGCTGTTTTAGAGTGAACGATTTGCCACATTTGTCACAGACGAACGGCCGGGCATCTGACTCCCGCGTTTTGTCGGTCAGGCAAGGTGCCCCCGCTATCGAAAGCTCAGTGCTGTTTGCGTGACTTTCACGTGAAAGCCTCTTCGATTCGTCCAGACATTTGGGGGCTGTTGCATCGGCTTCTGTATCATTTGTCAGCCTTTTGCCACTTAGAAGACAAGCTTCATGTGGCAAACGTACAGTGTCGACGCCTTGTTCCGCCGTAGGTCTGGCCTGCTGTTCGCCGGGCATGTGGCGTGTGCGGTCCTCCTCTACGTGTCGTGCACTTACGCCTGTAGAATAGACACTACGATTCTGGATATGTTCAGTCAAACCCTCATTTAGAGAGTTTCGGCAATGAGGATCAGATGTAGGGCTGTTTCGTTCTTCTGTGCATCCCAGCGCCTTCGGAAGCATCCGGCTGTCTCCGCGATGGCGTATCGTTATATGACGACGCAGGTGTTCGTCTCTTTTGAAAGAGGCGGAACAACAGGGGCAGCTGAACGGGCGCTGTGGGCAGACACGAGAGGGCAAAAGCACCGCAGCAGCGAGTTTCCAAGTTACTTCTGAAAATCGCTTCACCTGGGCAAAGACACGAAAAACAAATTTTCCAACTCAAAAGGACTTATAGTCACGACCTGAATCCCTCCTAATCAAACAAAGACACAAGTGGCATCTGCCTTTGCAGTGACAACCTACGAGTTTGCCCCGGTGCGCGTTGAGAGGCGCGCAACACAGTCGTGGGTCTCATCCACACTCTAACTCGCTAAGAAACCAGGACGTAGAGCATTCTCCATCCAGCACTATTCAGTGGTGAAACAGCGATGGTCGCCATTACCTCTTCGGTGTGGACAGCCGCGTGGCGCCGAAGATGTGCAGCCTTTCGAAAGCGCGCACCGCATCCTGCGACCTGACACATGTACACTCGCGGCAAGGCGAGCGTCTCCTGAGAGCGGATACAATTCGGAGGGTTGTCTGTTTCGTCCATTTCTGCAGAGAACGAGTATGAAGAAGCTATATCGTGGACGATAGCCTGGTGCCTCGTTTCGAGCAAGCGATGATGGGTTTAGGGCAGGCGCCCATCAGGGGGTACAGGGGGCGAGGGTCTGGCGCGGAAGGGGATGGCGACCGTCAGCCACGGTCTCAAATCAGTTGTGAATTTGCGTCCCAAACAAGCTTATTGTCGACTATTCGGTGGTTGAAAAACCGTCAACGAAGGCTACCGAAGAGGCAAAAGAAAATGAGAAACTACACTCGAGAAAGTTTCAACTATAGGCAGATTGCCTAGCGGAGCCTGGGGTAACTCCTTCGGTAGCGACCTCTTACGTTTCGAAGCGACACGGGTGACGGTTGTCCTCATATACCAAGCAGCTGAGGACGGTAATTTCGGACAGCCAAAATATATAAACCCGAAGAGCGAATTGGGGCAACTGCCGGCTCATGGCGGTGAAGATATGAGGTCTTTACATCAGCTCGGATCGGCATCGGGAGATTCTGAGGATGGAGCCGAGCCCATTGTGTCCCGGAAAAAGCATTTCACACAGCAAGAGAAGAGAAAACTGTGGTGTGGAGCAGCTTTCCGTCTGCTGCCTTGCCAGGTAAACGGCAGAATTTATGGCGCCAGCAAACTGGCTGATTTAGTCGATGCCCTGTGACGCATGCGCATGCGATTTCACCGGTGCTACGTCGGCGAGCTACTGGCTCAATCGCTTACTCTTCAGTCGAGAGGCAGTCTTTATACGAAAAAACCACTATGTCACGTGACTTTACAGAACTAAGCTCGAGGATACCCTGCAAATCTGTCTCTTCTTGGAGTCTAGCATGCGTCATATCAAGGAAGGCGCATGCTTAGTCTCTGACTTTCGCGAGGAGCCTCCAGCTTGCGGGCAAGACCACGCCATAGAAGCGTGGCAGGTAAAAGATTGGCGAGCCATGATGCTAGAGTGGCAAAGAATGATGTGCTCGGGCTGGATTCCGTGATGCTCGGTTTATCTACTCGCAATGGTACAATTGCAAAACATGGTCAATCTATGAGTTTTATGTTCGTAATGCCCCAAACTCACTCGTCTCTTGTTGTGCACGGCAGCCGCCCAACCTCGTTCCAACTCCGATGAAGTCGAGCTCTCTTGTCCAGTTCTCACTGTTTTGTCCACGGGCGATGCATCCTCTGGGTGTACTGTGGTACATAGACGGCGAAGGAACTGGCAGTTTACCTTGTTAGAGCCTTTACAAAGCTGGGCAATTGGACTCGTTCCAGCTCGTGATTTGATTCGTAAACAAGCAGCTAAACGGTCTGAACCAGTAATCCAACTCGTACTTTATGCTCACCAGAACCAGCTTATTAATGATCCTGTCTCAGAGGTGATGGGTCCCAGTACGATGGTGCTGACAATGCTAGCGTATGCTTGGTAGCGTTCTCTGGTTGTTGTCGGGGCCTCCAGAAGTCACGGAAGCAAAAAACTGTCTTCTCTAAATAGAAAACTCATCCCGTTCTTTGTACGTCGGTTCGGCATGTACTCCATTATGAACTGAGAACAGTAAGTCAGAGCAACAGAGGGAAGTTTTGGACGTCAGATTCATGATTCACTCAAATCGTTGACATATACTCGGAAAGAGACTGCGCCCTCGAGCGGCAATGGTAGATAAGCCATTCCCAGAAACAGTGTGTTTCCATTGTCGTGCTCAAGGCCCTAACGGTTGCACGAAGGTGAAATTATCTTCGTTACTATGTTATTATTCGTGCTTACAGTCGGCTGGTCATAAACAAGCCCACTGCGGTCCACGGAAGTTTACTGAGTTAGGGAGTTCGCACGATGATGACAATCTGACCTCTCATCCATTCGTAATGAAGCTGTCGCGTAACGTTTGTATAGAGACGCACGTTCTGAACCACAAAACGTCGCCACCATTCATGGCACAGGTGACGGTGTTAGCGTAACTTGGTTTTTTTACTCAAGAAAGATCTTCTCAGCCTCGAAACTACGATACCCGCAACGTCTCGCACGCAGTGGTGTTCGTGTCATTTACTCTAGGAGGATTTTCCAGTGGTATCTATGAGTTGACCAAAGCAGACCTACTTGCACGGCGTTTACTGACCGAGTTCTCTACTACAATTGGTACCTCGTCTACACAGAAAAGTAACGATGCTTACAGTGGAGGTGTTAGATACTTGGTTGTGTGCGCCTGTGTCACCTACAACAGACTGAATAGCGTAGTACTTGATTAACCGTGGGAACACCTGCAGTTTATCTCATTCTTAGCATATATATCGTTCAGAAATACCTGAGAAGTCTATGTAGATAAGTTCAGGCGCTGGCGTTATTTTGGAAACGCTTGGAGGCCCTGGATTCTCGCCGGTGCGAGAGACAGCCGTTGCACTTCATGACACATCATTCCCGAGGAGACGCATACGAAACCCTTTAAAGATTGAAACACAGGGGAAGGAAAGTCGCTGTATAGCCGTCATGTTCACCTAGATACAGCTCCAGAAAGTCTGTCTCCTGATGGATTCTATGTGGCGAACTAATTCCCCTCCTTGGGTCCCAAGGTGTTTTCCAAAGGATGCCGTCCCCACGTAATGTACAACAGACTTCCCTCAACCATTTGTGAAGTTACTCAGACCGACTGGTCTCCTGAAAATGCGACTAATCCCGAGCCAGAACAAGTGATAGCTGAAAATGGGGATATGCGTACGAGGCTCTCGGCTCTATGTACAGTCCTTTTTCGCATGTTCTGCATCCGTGTCGGTCAGTTTATGATCCTTCTTCGATATGATGCCCTCTAATGAAGCGCGACCCGTCCGAGGGAGAGCTGCTTCCGTGCTTCGTGTCTTCCGGGCCGTATGAATGGAGTGGGATTCCTTTTCATGATCACTGTCTAGACTGGGAGTTAACATCGACAATACAGTACCCTGATTCAGTGTATGCGCCGCTAGCTAAAAAAATTCGTCCCTTTTCTCGGGATTCGTTTTCTGTTCGTTCGGTGGGGGCAACATTCCCCTCGAACAGACTGGCAGTCGTGAGTTGACCGTTTTAAGGTCCCAACTCCGAAAGTGCACGAAGAAAGTTTTGGGGTTCGGGTTACTTTAGTAGCTGCACAGGACTATTTCCCGTCTTCCTTCTCATCCGCGCTTACAATTGGCTGTTAACTGACTGATCAGTGTGTGCGCACTTGCGCGTCACGTAGCATGGCGCGCGAGAAAATACCCGCGGGGTTGATGGAAGACGAAGAAGAGGAGTGAAGAGGCAAGGCGCAGGGGTCCCAGCACCCTCAAGATTTGAGTCTGCCTGAAGTAGCCCTGCCAGTAGCCTCCTGAGGGCCGTGAAGTCGTGTGGAAAGTACCGAGAAACTCGCTTTTGCAGTTGCTTGTCGCACAACGTCAGTATCCATCAGTTGGACGAAACCGGGTTCGTACACCATGCAGCATGTCTTGTCTGCAGTTGCCAAAGCAACCGGGGGCTAGAGTCGTGGCGAATGCTAGGACCAGCGAACCCTGCTGCCCGGTCACCCTGACGAAGAAGTGTGCCCACTCAGCAACGGCTGATTGCATGCGAACCGTGCGCCGGGCAACAGGGCTGTCTGCACTGGGTCCGGCTCCGACATTCCGACTTCTCTCAAGGCCATCCAGTTATCGTTCCTGTATGTCAGACCAGAAACTGACAGAGTATCTATCCGCGGGCCGGAAGGCCAAGCGGAATCACCACAGTCCCCGTTCGCTGTTTTCGCTTCCTAGCTGATCTTCGCGGCCCAAGCTCAATTCCAGCGATTGTGGGAAACGACGCAGCAACTGATTCTTCTGCGTTTCGAAGTTCAAGGAGGATTCCCGGTGTACGGAGGCAGAGTTCTCGGCCAAGAGAGGTAGACGCAGGTTGGGTACTTCTTTGCGGAGCGGCGTTGATGGCGCGTCTTCACAGAGGATACCGGCGGGGTTGCTTAAGCCCTTGCTTGGCTCGTCTTTTTTTCTTGCCCCTCGTGGCCGCTTTCTTTGAGACGGGCAGTAAATCTGTGGTAACTAGGTCCGAACCGAGCGAACATGAAAGGACTGGGGGTGTGGTAGGCCAGTCTGTAACATGCACATCGTCTGTCTATGGTCCCTTTCATGTCGTCCTCGAACCCTTTGAGGGCCGCAATTCCTTTTCAATCGCCTGTGCTGATGGAGGCGTTCTCGTCCCCTCTGCCGACGTGTTCACTCATAGCTTTTGTTCTGTTCTTACGTCTTTACAAGCTTGTTTTAGCGAGGGTCCAGATTACCGCGGTCCAGAGTTCTTCGACGATTTCTCCAGCACTTGGTGGGAAGGAGATCCCACGAAACCCCACGAAGGGATGACCTTCACTATTCCGCTCAGTGTATTTCCAGCAGAAACAAAAACTATCAAGCTAGGGTGTTTATACATTCGGACCAAGAACATCTGCCGGGTTGTTGTGTCAGCGAGGAAGAAGTTGGTGCCCGTGACGGGTGTCGTACAAACAAAGTCTAGCGGCACTGTGGCTCGTACGGGGTCATCAGCAACATTCCTGAAGAGCGTAGTGTTGGCCATCATGGCTGCCGTTTTATGAACTAACGGGCGGTGAGAGCGGAATCCAGAGAGACGACCACTGCTTCGACATTAATGTGAACTGGACAGCTTGACCGGAGCCAGGGTGGTTGGTGGCCGGCTGAGAAATCCTCCACTGGTGAAGGCAGTGGACGACCAGTGGTGGAAAGGCGACTCGTGGTGGGCTTACAGTTTATTTGTATCTCTCTTACGAGGTAGTTTCGCTCGTCTTTGCAATTATTTCTGCGTCTGTGCCTACGTTGCGGCTGGACACGAGCTCGCGCGTATTTTTAAGTTCCTGCGACCACAACACTGCACAGGTGGAGGTAGGGACCCATGTTGGTGTTGCACGTTTTATTCCACTGTTGGCATGACGACGGCATGTACTTGGAAGGGAGGACCAATGCGTTGTCTTTGCTCTATCGCATTAACACACATGCCTCGAGATTTGTTTTCCGTGGTTCATCAGCTGATAAGTATTTTGTGTAACGCTTGTCCCTGTCTCGCTGTGTAACTACAATGACCAGGTCACGGGTGAAGTTTCCATCCCATGTAAAGAAGTGTGTTCAGCTGAAGGACGGCGCCTGCCGGAAAAACTTGTGTGGCGTCGTATGCAGCCGGGTGGAAGAATGTCATTTTCAACAACGAAATGTCCTTTGTCGCTTGGTTGTGCTTCATGCAGTCTTGCTGAACTCGCGCGTCAACTACATGTGCTTAAAGGCGTGACACGCATGAAAACATAAGCTAACTAATTTTACGCGGAAATTAAAATCCCACTGGGAGGCTCTCATTACTTCGGAAGAAGGGTGTGGAAGTCTCATCCATCTGCCTGTATTCAGTTTTCTCGGATAGGCACTGCGCGCGTGCGAGCCTCCTGTAGACCCACCTGGACGGGCATAGTGATTACGACCCTCACGGAATGTGCTTATAGCTGACTTCGTGGAACTGTCCAGGACGGGGTGATTGTTTGTGTCTGCGTGTGCAGTGCTTCACCATCAGTCGAACTGTAGCGTATTTGAGGGTAGGCGGCCAAATAGGAGGAACTGGACAAATCTTAAGACTGCTCGTCCATCATGCGCCACTTCATTGTTGTGAGAGAGCCTCGTATCACTCTTTGTGACTGTGCATGCAGAAATGTGACGCGATAAAATGGTGGGGGGTTGTGGTCTGAGCGTTGTGCGCATAGCATCTGTCGGATGGACGCCAGTCTGCGTTCGTTAGATTTACAAGTACGTTGCCTGTAATTCGTAGCAGTTGATAGCAGATTCAGCAGCCATTATGTGCAATTGAAGGATAGGAGTCTTTTATTGCATCAGTGGGAAGAAACAACGATAGCAGCCCATGCTATGACGTCGTGAAAGTAACTGCGCTGGATGGCCGGCCGTCTCTCTGGAAGAAATGCCATCCAAATCCGCTGGTGTCACCAGGGGGCAAGCGAGCACACATTGACAGCACCCGGAAGAGATGACTATACGCTACTGGCATAGGCAGCGACTCAGCGGAACACCCATGAGAGCACCCTGGTTGATTTTGTTAGAGTAGATAATCCCTGCCCGGGGCAGGAACTCGTAAACGGTGGCTGTATCATGAGGGTCCAGATCCTTGAAGGGTAATTATCGCCGTGCGTCAAAGTTGGTCCGACTCTTCACATGTCGTTTATCTAAGACTTTTTAAAATAGAATTATCTTTGAATATGAGGATCGAGGTGGCCCGACGTTTAGACCCTGAGCGACTGTTCACTGCGCGTAAGGTATGTTCATATATATAATATAGTTCAGACGGCACGCATGGATCTGAAATAGGCTCTTGACCTTACAAGAACGGGCGAAACGCTGAATCCGATGCGCCAATTGTGTAGACAGGTGGTTAATGGGACCTTCGTGAATGTGAAACAATACAGGGACCCGCAAGGGCTTGACGTGTGCATGACACGCCGCCACTAATCACGCATCGATCCGTATAACGCTGATACCCAACCTGCTACTGTGGTTGCTCTGGCCGTCTGACTGCATGACACAACATAGAACAAACTGTACCTCAGGCCTATTGCTCAATGTAAGTACCAAAGGACTACCGTCTTGAAGCCCTTCGCACGTGGACGTTCGGACGTCACGCTTCAGCGCATCAAAGTGACGACTTGTCAGTTAACAGCTTTTTAAATCATGACGCAGACATGAATAAAAGTCTTTGTAGATCCTCCGGCGAAAAGAGCCCCCTCTTCTTGTTCCAACTTATAAAGGACTGTGTTTAATCGGAGGATGGCTTAATCAGTTGAGGCAGTGCGTTGCAGCCGGTTCTCTGTCGGATACGCCAAGGGCCGGCTGCAGCTAGCAACCGTATATCGATCTACTCGCTCTCACACTTCTGTACTACGGAGAGGCAATGCCTCGCTTGGAAGTAGTTTGACTGCCATTCGATATAGACGGCATAAGAAATCAGACGGAGACAACTCCACAATACGAACTACAAACTTTGAAACCTTCCTACGTCGGTTGTGCCTGCTCTTCTTGCATGCTAGCGTTGCATGCGGAGCTACGTTGTGGGGACTAAGTTTCCGAAATGAACTCCGGCGCACGGCGGGACAGGAGTCAAATCTGTAGTATTGCGACTGCGTTCCTGTGGCTTTTTTTTGTCTGCGGCCAAAGAAAAGTACAGGCTGGTCGGCGTTATCTTGGTGGAGGGCGCCCGTTATTTACGTTTCGCCCAAGTTCAAGCCTGGCCCATTTTTTTTCCTTCCAGCTTCCGGATAGGATTTGCTTTGCACTGGTATCAGAAGCCGGTCTGAACAGAAGACTGGTTGCGAAGCTTCTTTTTCAAGCACAAGCATAACAATGAGAGGTAAATGTCTGCATTAATGGTCTGTATCCCCACAGTGGTGTATGAACTCCGAATCCTTCTGGATCCGAGACTGAAAGATGGGTTGGCCGTTGGTCACTTATTGCCCGCATAGCGTTTTTTTTCCGTCATGAACGAATCGTGTTTAGCGGCCTCTTGTCAACACTGACGACGCATAGCGCGTATGTTACTTTAATGCAACAACTAGCTTGAAGGTGACGCAACTTTTCTTCGTGTGTACATCGAGGTTGACGCGGATATCGACTTGCCGCCAACAGGACCTCTGAGAGCTGTTTAGAAATAAACGGATTTTCTTTCCACAGCAGAGAGAGTGCCAACTCAGTCTTGTCCTGTTGGTATCAGGATGGGGCTGAGCGTGTTCATCAATGTTTTCTGTTTTATGCGGCGCCACGAAGAATTAACTTCGAGGGCAGCGTAGCGACGCAGTACAACAGAGCCAAACTGCCGTCAAAAAACGGGTAGTGGGAATCAATAGATTTCCCCTCAGTCCATTAGAACGTTTCGGATTGTTATTGCCGTTGTGTTTCAGGCGGCTTCAGAGGCGGCGGAGGTCGCGGAGGTTCTGGTGGCGGGAGAGGAGGTGGTCGAGGTAAGCACATACAGATGTAAATATGTGCGTGTACCTACTCTTGCGTTGCATTGCGTTTTATGCTAGTATGCGCGTGAATGCAAAGTAATGGAGACATTGTGGACGTGCGTGTTTTTTTCTGATATAGGGGGAGGCCGAGGAGGCGGCGGAGGTTTCAAAGCCAGCCGTGGCGGAGGACGAGGAGGTAGAGGCGGTGGCAGGGGAGGAGGCGGAAGAGGACGTGGAGGCCGAGGTGGCCTCGGCGGTAAAGGCGGACCGCAGAAGGTGCTTGTCGTTCCCCACAGATTCGAGGGTATATTCATGTCCAAAGGAAAAGCTGACTCTCTTGTCACTCGAAACATGGTTCCCGGGGAATCGGTCTACGGAGAAAAACGCCTAGAGGTTGCGGAGGAGTCGGGAGAAAAGATTGAATATCGCGTGTGGAACCCTTTCAGATCGAAGCTTGGAGCTACAATTGTTGGTGGTGTGGCAAACATGCCAATCAAGCCCGGCAGCAAGGTCCTATACTTGGGTGCTGCCAACGGCACTACAGTTTCACATGTCTCTGACATTGTTGGGCCCGAAGGTGTGGTCTACGCTGTTGAGTTTTCCCATCGCTCAGGACGTGACCTGACGAATATGGCGAAGAAGAGGCAAAATATCGTCCCCATTGTTGAAGACGCTCGCCAGCCGCTGAAGTATCGCATGCTGGTTGGCATGGTTGACGTCATTTTTGCTGACGTCGCGCAGCCAGATCAGTCCCGTATCGTTGCCTTGAATGCTCACCATTTCCTGAAGGCTGGAGGTTGGTTTGTCATTTCCATTAAAGCAAACTGTGTAGATTCCACTGCAAAGCCTGAGGCCGTCTTCGCCGCCGAAGTGGATAAACTGAGAAAGGAAAAGTGCAAACCCAAAGAGCAGCTCACGCTTGAGCCATACCATAGAGATCATGCTGTCGTTATTGGCCAGTACAGAGTGTCAAAGAAGAAGGATTAGTCGTCAGCGTGTTGTTCTTTTCAAGTCTTTGGGGACGGGACTTAATGTATCGTCGCATTCGTGGCATTCTTCGCTTGCATCTGCAAACCAAACTGATAGACGTTCTAGACGGGACCGAACTAGCATTGATATCGGACCTGTCGAGTCTGTCCAAGTCTTTGATCGTTCCGTTTTTCTCGTGTAAGGCGGTGGACATAAACTTGACCTCTGATAATTTTCGTTTAAACATTTCGTCGAATATCTGCCCGCGTCTGACGGGTCGTCAGTCCTCGCAGTCCTGTACATGAGTGGCAAGACTTTGCCGAATTTGACGCAGAAGGCTGTACCATAAATTAGTCTACAAAAACCTGATATGAGGGACAGAGTTTTGCATTTACCTAACATCGCGTCTGGGGCCAGAGTGAGCTTAACAGGGGAGAATCCCCGCTTTAGTCGCGACTTTCAGCGCAGCGACCCCCTTAATACACCACAACTGGTGGACATACAGTGTATCTGACAAAATCGTTTGGTCGAACTGCGGGAAATCCGGAACCTTAGCTGGCGTGTCAAGAGGGGATATTGCAAAGCCCAAATGTAGAATTGCTATGTCGAACAGTGTGAGGACAGTAGATTTCGCGTGATGAGAGCCACTGTTGAAGCAAAACCTGGGCACGGTACAGGAATGGGTCTCGATAAGAGGATCCCTTTTGTCGCAGCCCAGGCGATTCTTCTTCTTTGGTAAAAGTAAACGCACACGCCGTCGTTGTTCCATTTTGCACCGAACTTATCCTCTTTCAGCTTCACGGTTGCCAAGGAAAGAAGCAAGCATCCATCATGTCACCGCCTGGATGTGTGGCTTGGTTCGTGTAATTGGATATTCGGGACAATGGTGCTACTGCAGGGCGTTCAGGTGAATACTCCAGACGATACTTTCCCGTACCAGCTGAAACAGACATTCCTTCCTAGATTCATAGGAGCAATACTGCGTTGCCAGGTCGAATTGATAGAGCACTAGCCACGATGCTTGTAAGATCGAATATTCCGCTCAGACATTTCCGTTATCAGCATGTAATTTCACAATGTGACGCACTGCACCAGAAATTCGTTACGGGCGTGATGGGCTGTGTTGGACTCGTTGGCCTTGGTAACGAACATCACACTCATCGGAACGACCAAAACTTCATCGTTCACTATCAGGACTGACAGCGAATTCAAGCAAATGCTCGACAGCGAGTCCTTTTTTATGGTGGACGTCTTTTACAATCGCGTGGCTGGTTTTACTCTGTTTGGTTCTACACGGCTGCGCGTGGCTCTCGCGCCGAAACCCAGCAACGCCATCACAAAAGTTCGCGGGAGACACAGTCTATCTCACCATGGTAAGGTGTTTTTACCGATTCCTTAGCCCCACTGTGTAGTTGATTTGCTGTGCGTGTTGCAGGGGTGGACGGACGAGGATCTTGAGTACAACTACGATGGGAATGTCAATGTTGCTGGAGCGCCCAACGCGCTATGATAGAAGGAGGAGCACTGACCACAAAATTCGTGGTTTCGTCAGCGGCAAAAGCAGTAAACTGAGCTTCAGTTTCTTAGCAACATAGCTACGAATCAGTTCACATGTGGGCATGCAATCGATAAGGTTTGCGATTTCCTATCTTCGTAAATATTACTGGCTGCGACTGGGAGCACCATTCAGATGCTTATTTAATGCATCACACACTCATATTTGTTGTACCAGAAACAACGAATCGTTGGCGCCTTGCCATTCTTTACCACATGCTGCATTCACGTTAGTGTGGTAGCAGTTTACTTTAATATCTTCACATAATGGCCGTTGCCCCGTTAGTTTTTCAGCGCACACATTGGCTTCCACATCTCCATGAATGATCGTAAACCTCTATTCCGGCCGGCTGCCGAGCGCGAACTTCACATTCAGGTCGATGCATCTACCATACACCATTCACCGATGCTGCAGTTGCCAGTTACCCAGTCGGCCTAGCAGTGTGTGATCGCAGTGCAGCAATGTGTGTTTCGGAGGGCAGTGCGGCTGAGTCAAGCGAGAATGTGCGATTTTAGTCATAGAATATATGGCAACAAAAATTACTTACGATGTCGTCTAGGAAAAGCCTTCTGCGCCATATTCGCGACCGCCACAGAAGTTTCATGTCTCTCTCAACGTAAGGCTTTCGCCTGTACGTCTGTTTACCAAGCATGCTTGCCGACACGAGTCATCACGAGTATTTGTTCCGCCGTGTGTAATGATCCTACGGCATTGTGTCATCAACTTTGGGGTTCCATGGTAGTGCATACCTCGTCGATGCGATATCACTGTTGCAATAAATGTCCACCTATCACTATCATAAAAGGTACATACTATGTGGTTGTCCGTTCTTGAATTGAAAGTGCCTCGCAAAAGAAGACGAAGCGGGATCATCGTCACACAGATTGACTGAAAGTTCCTGTACGATGTGAGAAGAAGTCAGACAAAGTCAGACTTTTGGAGTCCGACAGAGCTGTCACAAACAGTTGGTGCCAGTGATCGTTTCAAGGAGTAGCCTTCACTCGATATGTCACTTCACAGAACAGTAGAGGACGTCCGCAAGACGGCCACATCGATATGGCTGTAACATACGCAGACTCGCGAAGCTCCACGTGATACACTCTCACCTGATTTCCTGCTATTACTGTGAGGCATGAACTGTCTGCAGGTGACAGGGAGCTGTCACTGCCACAATGCACGTTTGGAAAAGTCCATGCTAAGCTCAAGCCACGGAAGCGATAAGTGTTGAACCGAACCTCCATGACCAGGCGCTACTGAAATGCACGAAGAGCATTCATTCTTCGTACACCAGTCTGCCGGATTCTCCGAGATCCAACTCCGATGGTCGAATTTCTCCGGTATTCGCTACAGTCTCCTGAACTCAATTGTAGTTGCCCCGGTTGTTCTACGCACCTTGTCTGCCAACACCATTGTTTGCCTCGGGTACTCAAGCACCGGCCTTTTGACGGCGTTCCTTCCGCATCGCTTTCATGGCATCACTAAGAAGTTCTTGAACCTTGACTCGTCTCTGGTTCTTTCTCAGTTCCGCAAGGGCTTCTTGCTGAGTTAGTCCAGTTTGCTTCTTGTTAAGTTTATTCGCCTTCTGTTCTTTGTTCTTCGCCGCAAGCTTGGTTTCCCTCTCCTTTAGCCCCTCTTTCGTCAACTCTCCACGTCTTACTTGTCCTAGAACACGTTTTCGACGCCGCTCCTTCTTGTTTCGCCGTTCGGCCTTGCGTTCTGCTTGCGTCATCTCGTCCTTCTCCTTGTCCTTCGACGCCTTCCTCAGTTCCTCTGGAGCCTTCCTCATCGCACCACTAAGGAGCACAGGCACAGCCTCTTCCACCTGTACAGCCGCAATGCCATCTCCACCTCCTAACTTGGCTTTCTCCGCTACAGCAGCCGGAGCTGGCCGGAAGCTCATATTGCTCAGGCAGTCTAGTTTATACATCAGCGATCCAAACATTTCCAAAAGTTCTGCCTTCTGCTTCTCTTCAGCTGACATCTTCCCACTTCCTCCTGCCTCCCCTCCGAGGACTTGCTTCTCATATTCAATAGCATACAGGTCCCCAAGGCCGACTTTGCTCTTCTCCATGTCGAGTTCCGCTCCTGGGTCGTCTTTCTGGTGCGACGCTTTGTTCGGAGGCACAACTGCGCGTCGAACGACATCGTCAAAGAGGTTTTCGTCGATGCGACGTCTCACAACATTCTCAATGTACTCACTGAGCTTGCTGATCTTTTGTGCCTCGTCCTGTTCATCGTCGCCTTCACCTAGCTTGCCCAGGCCGTCACCCTCCATTACTTTCTCATCCTTCACAGAGGCACCCAGAAGAGGCAGATCTAGAGGACCGATATCCAGAAGCGCATTTCGAGGCCGCTGTTTCGCCCACGCCTCTCCCTGGAGATTCCATGCCTTCTTGGAAACGAGCTCCCGTTCTAGCTTGTCAATGTCACTTTGCAGAGATGTAGACCTGGCCATAACTTCACGAAGAGATGCGTTTCGAAGACTCCTACCGTCTTGCGGGCTGCGTTCCTCCTCAGCACTGTCAGCCAGTGAGCTAGATGCATCATCGCTGTCATCCTCTTCCACATCAGTGCTGTCACGGTCGCCCTGACCTTTCTGCTGGCGCTGCTTGTCTTTTTCCTCTTCCCGCAGACGGCGTTCCAGGCGATCTAGTTCACACTGGAGGCGCCTTTCTTCTTCGTCCATTTCACCTTCCTCAAAAATGAAGCCCTTCTCTTCGTCAGCGGAGTCGTCACCTTCCTGTGAATTCTCTTCATCCAGGTGCGTTTTCCTTTTTTTCTCCTTTCCAAACGAAGAATCGTCCTCCTTCTCTAGCTTACCAGAGACAGGGTCATCAAAAAAATCTGAAAACTTCATATTCCTTGCTTCGTCGTCATCATCTCCCGGTTCCTCCCAACACAGGTCATCCTCGTCACTGGCTTCTTCCTCATCTGTTTCACCTGCGGGATCAAGCGGCCCTTTCTTCTCCGCATTCAGCCTTCTGAGTTCCTTCTCTTCTTCTTGAAGAACAAAACGTTGCATCTCCTCCATGGAAAAGAAAGGGTCATCGTCCTTCTTATCGTCCCCTCCCTCTGAGGTACCGCCTGGCTCGGTGCTGTCTCCTGCTTCCGAATCCGAGGACGCTTCCTCTGATGCAGCTTCCGCATTGGTTCTTGACTGTTTCTCCGGGTAGCCTTCAGCGTCGTCTATTCCCTCTTCCTCCTCCTCATCTCCTTCCCGTTGATCCTCTTCATCTTGCCCTCTGTGATCCTCCGCTTCTTCTGAATTGAAGTCAACCTCTTGATCTGTTTCTTCTGCGTCTTCAGGTAAGAGCCAGAGGAAACGTTCTTTCCACTGTCTGCCTTCTGCGGCATCGTGGAAAAAACCGGATGCATCAGCTGCTGCGTCTGTCACGCCGCGGTCTTCCTTGTTCCTCTGTTTCCTACTTCTCTTCAGCCCACGACGGCTTGTCATTTCTGACGCATGCAAGTCATTCACTTTCCTCCTCAACCTCCGGAGCAAACGCTTCCCTTCTGTGTCTACGAGTGCCCATACCTGCTGTACAGACACGCCACTCTGGCAATGCTGTCCGTCCTCTGCTTCGTCAGCATCGCTGTCACTCGACTCAGGAACGTCGCTCTTGCTGTAACTTCTCTCTCCTTCCCGCTGAAGAACGCCGTCCTCACTGCCGCTCTCCTTTCCTCTCCTCGAATTCCGCAAAAGAAGGGAAGTGAAAGATCTGTGACCGGAACCCCTGTACGCCTGACTCGCCTGGCCCCCAGATTGGCCGCCCGTCGTTGTCTCCACTAAATCGTCGAGATGGCCGAGTGTCATCTCAAGAGCTCTCTGCCGGTGTGTGCGACTTTCCCCATCCTTCAGCAGAAGAAAGAGAGGCTGCCTTGCAGCTGTCTCAAGCCATCCCTCCTCGTTCCAGGCGGCCTTTATAAAAGGCCCGTCTCTATCAGGACGGCAGTCCGCCGTGCAAGAATCTAGAGGCGCCGAAGCCGGAGAGGGGCTGGCGCCCGTGGCGATATGTGCGCGCGCCATTGCACGAACTCTTTCGTCCGCTTAAGACCTACGAGTTACGCGGTCGGAAGAGTAGAAACTTCGCAAATTGAGGGTCCGAGACTCCCTTTGCGCATGCTGCGGAGACACGAGTTCTCCAACGAAAAAGTGGATCACCTTTGAGTTGTATGACGTCACCAGAGGCAACTCAGAAGAGAACTGCCTTCCAGTTGCCTCAAGGACGACCGAGGAAGCTCAGTGAGACCCGCGAGCCCGCCGGCATCCACAAAAGCAGCGGACGCCTTTCCCTGCTTAAAAAAGAACTCCGGTAGTCCACTCGGCGTGGGAAGGGGGCAGACCTGGAAAAGCAGGTATATCTGCTTTGCATCAAAACAGCTTGCAAAATGAACGAGAAAAAAAGGGGGGAAACGACCAGGTGACGTACAAAAGGGTGATCGGACAGGGCCAGGAACGCACACCAGCAGATGAGGGTCAATGTCCCGGAACTGTTTCTACGCGATGGATGGCACAGAGGTTCCAATAAAGCGGCACACGAAAGGAAGACAGGGAAAGAGCGCGTATCGCCTCGTGGCGCTGGCACAGATGATGGTTACATGCAGACGAACATCACGGGGCAGTTGAGTTCAACAGAGAGAGACGGCTTGGCGGCCCACGACGCAAAACGCTGCCGAGCGGAAAAGGCCTTGCTTCTCCAACAGCAAGTGGAAATACCGCAGACAGTGGAGATTAGATTGTCTTCTTGTACCTTTCCGTAGTCGTGGAATTGTCGCTAAATTTTGAGTCCCGCCCCACAGAGAATTTTTCGCTGCCCGGCTTTTGCTGTCGACGGATGGGGCATGCAGTTTTCGCTTGATTCGTCAGTAGGGAAGAAGCATGCATGCCCGTCACGCGCAGTCGAACTCTGCTGAGGAGAACGAGAAACTCTCCCTGGCGACGAAAAGTGAGACAGGAAAAACATCGAAGACAAGCATTAAGACAGAACTGTGAGGGCTGTCTCGCAGGTTGATTCAAAACCTTGATGGTTTACCCAAATGCCTACGGCAAACACCATATTACGTGTCGTTGGCCAGGCGACCCCCAGCTAAAGCGGGGGTTCGCACCTCTACTGTGGAGCTGGGAACAGTCGGGACGGTTGCACATTACCGGTAGGACGGCTGAGACTGAGGCAGCAGCGTAGTAGTCCCGGGCTGTGGCACGCGACGTTCGCAGCGACTGCCCGGCTAGAAGAGGCCAGAGAAGAACACAGCTGGCGACAGGCGGTGTTGCTGTTTTGCAGAGAAACGGAAACTGTTGACCTCGGGCCCTGCGAGAGCTGTACGCGTCGTAATGCTGTGCGTGAGGGTAGTTCAGGAAAAGGCACGGATCTTAGACCGAAATCCGAAGTTAGTGTACCCAGATATTGTCGGCAGCTGGTGCGGTGGTGTACATACACCCCAAAAAGCCAGAGCTTTTTTGTGTGTGCCGTCGGATATCAGGACATCGTGGATTCTTCACATTCTCTGAATCCATGTGCAGTTTCCGCCTAGTTTCCTCATGTGCCTTCAGCAGCTTACCACTTTCTTTCCGTGTACTGGTCGTCTGCTTTTCTGCTGACTGTGTTATCTGCGGTCGTCTTCCTCGGATCTCCTCTTGTCTTCACCTCAGCGTGTACGATGCTCAGGGACCCCCGTCTCTATCACGCCAGGCAGAAGTGTTAATCTCTGGATCTGAATGCTCGTTTCGAAGGAGGCATTTTCGAAATGTGCTAGTTGACGTCCTGTACTGTTTTTAGTATCGTGGTGTGCTGTTGTTTTCACCAGTAGCCGTCAGGTTCAAGCCGTATCTGAGTGACAATCGAGGAGGCTGAAGTCTTAAAACCGGGTCTTCCATTTCGTCTGACCCATAGAATCCAGAGGTCTCCCTCTTTGTTTTTCCCCCATTCAGTTGTTTCCCCCGTTTTTGGGATGTTGTTGATATGCATAGTTCCTCTTTACGCGTCGCTTCCGTCTGTTTCTCGATATTGGCGTTTTGTTGCCGCTGTTACACCCCGTCCGTAAGTAGAGTAATTTGGACTCCTCGTGGAACTCTTCCAACAAGCAAGCACCCTTCCAGCTTGATATATCGTCACCAGTATTTTCGGTGGCCCTTCACTGACTTTCGCCAGACAGAAACATGGCACTGAAGGAGGTGTGCCGGAGTGCTTGTATTGCGTGGGGGCCGCCCACACGAGGGCCTGCCCACACAAAATGTGCGGCGTCGCAGGAAGAAAAATCTACCAGTTCTGGGTCCTCTCTACAGAGCCACCAGCTGTACTTAGCCCTGGGCACGATGGGCCTCGATCCACACCTTGAACTGGCCACCGTCGACTTCGCCTCTTCTTCCACGGCGCTGCCTGTCGTGGCTTCCGTGTCCGCCTCTTCACCCTTTCAGTGCATCGCGTGGGGAAGCAGTGGCCAGAATAAACTTGCAGGAGTCGCTGGAGAACACGGGAATGGAGTGGGTGTTGGCGAACGTGCTCTGGGGCTTCTTGCGGGTGGCATGGCAGATGGAGACGTCACCCTTTGGGATGCTGAGGCCATCTTACGGTGAGGACTTTTCTTGCGCTTGATGAAAGTTGGTAGACTTGTAGATAGTTTCAAACAAGCAAATCACTGGCGAGTGAAACATGACGATAGGGAGCCGCGTGCCGCTTTCCAGTCAGTGATGTCCAAGATTGTACATCGTTTCCACCTATCTAGGTACAGCGAACCCTGTGTGATCTGGATGTCTCGCTGCATGCCAACGAGAGTCTTTCCTTCCATCGAAGAAAGAATCACAGAGGAACGTATTCCGTGTCTGTGTAGCCACTACGGGTCTCACTGACGCTTCGTTGGTTCGCCTATAGCGAGTGCGCGATGGTGGAACGCGGGGCGTCAACGAAAACCGGCGGAAAGGGTCCCACTCAACTGAGTGTGCAAGATCCTCCCGACGTTTTCCTCTCATTTAAGGGTCGTACTTCTCCAGTCAATGCAGCTTGGACCGGCGCGTACGATTCGGATGCCTACATGGTATCTTCCACCTCTTCTTTTCGTCATGTGTTTCAGCGGCTTCTGTGCGTTTGTGACTGTCTAACAAGGAGCATACACTGTAGCGGTCGATCTGTGGAAAGTCCCGAACAGCGACAGGTAGCTCTGTGAAGGGCGGATTCTAGAGGCTTTGATCCCTCTCAGCTTCGCTGGTTTCTTTTGTCGATTCGCTCGGTTCTTACAGTTCGGGCTCGCCATCCGGATCCGAGTTATCGTCTTTCGGGAGCGCGAATGGTACCGGCGAAGCGTCCGGTTCTGCCAAAGGCCTCCTTGCTTCGGTGCCTGTACACCGGAATCAGCGGGTCCACTGCATCCACTTCAATCCGTCACGGCCGTCACTTCTCGCGGCGGGAGGCAGCAGCGGGAGTGTGTCCATCCTCGATGTCGAAAATGTCTACGACGTCGCGGTCTATGAGCCCGGCGGAGAAGGCCAGGGTGCGTTATCTTCCAACATTGATCAAACCACTCTTCCGGTTCAAGCTGAAAGGGTATCGCATGTCTCCACGTCGGTCACGCCATCTTTGTGGTCTCTTTATCTGAGCTCGCTAGCAGGGGACCACGGCGAATCGAATTCTCTCCTTGCTTTCTTTCAGCGTTCCCCTCTGTCGACCGCTTCAGCTTCCAACATGTTAGCGACCCAGTGTATGCGCTTCTCTCTTGTGTCCTCGTGGCGCTTGTTCGTCTTCTTCCCTGGCTTTCTTCTCACTTGCGCGACTATGTCTGTTCGCGTCTGTCTCTGGAGGTGGGAGGCGGGCATCAAAGGATGCGCTCGCCGGGTCCGTTTGTGTGGGTCATGGCATGCCGCGGCTTCACCAGTTTGGATCTGTCGCTGGGGCTGGAACGCTACCCACTGTCTCGCGTTTCGAGGGAACGAAGTCTCCGTCGTTCTCAAGCTCTGGGGTGTTGGTCCGTGTCGTTTTCCTGTAGGTTCCAACAGTGGAGCATCTGGCGATGAGTGCACATCCCTCGCCTGGAACCGCGTCGTGCCTCACGTCCTCGCCACTGCGTTTAGTTCAGGCACCACTTCCGTGTGGGATCTGAAGCAGCGAAAGACTGCTGTCAGGCAAGTGAACCAAACTCTCCCCTCCTTACGAATCTCACAAGTCGCTGGGCGCTGCCGGTTGTGTCAACAAACGCGAAATCTTGCTTTTGTACCGTAATATATATATATATATATACCTACATATATATATGGACTAATGTGCATTCGTGTTGTTCTTATATATATATATATATATATATTGTCCATGTCTTTGGGACGTCAGTTTCTCGTGCATAAGGTCGCGCGGTAGTTTCCACGAATTCTCCTGTCTGTGTAGGAAGCGACGATTCAATGCGTTCAATATTTAGTTTTATGACACAGCTCCTCAGCGTTGAACCACTGCAGGAAACGGAGCAGTATATTCCTCTTTAGTGAAACTTCGAAAATGTCTGTCTTCCGCTGATTGGTTTTCCAGAGGATGTCGCTGTATGTCGGGACGGGTTTTTGTGGGAGACTAGGATGAAGGAAACATCGATCTCTTGAAAAGAGTTCGAATCACTCCCTGCCATCTTTCGCAGGCATGTCGAAAAGAGAAGGAACTTGAATAGTCGCTGATCGGAACGTACCGGACTCTCTCAGGCGTATTCGTCTGCGTTAAATTGTGAGAGTTTTCACAAGCGAGTGCCGCTTGTTGCTGTCGGTTCTCTCTTTTTGGTCGGTGCTGTCTTCCATCTTAGCGTTCTCTGTGTTTTTGTGCCTGGTCTTTTCGCCGCAGCTTTTGCGACCCCACACATCGTCAAAGCCGCCCCAGCTCGGTCGTTTGGCTGCCGAATCAGGCGACGCAACTTCTGCTCGCGTACGACGACGACAGGCACCCCGTTCTCCAGCTGTGGGATTTGAGGAACTCTTCTTACCCTTTGCGTGAGACAGCCTCCGACGGCGTGTATGGACACACGCGGGGGATCGTCAACGCCGCTCTGAACCCGATGGATAGTCGCATGCTGGTGAGGGAACGGATGGGGGCGCGGGTGTAGGGCCAGAGAGAGTGGAGCCTCTGTTCTGTCTTGTCACTTGCGCTATCAGCGAGTTAGACGTCTCGATGTGCGCAGTAACCCTCGCTGGCGGCGGGATACTCCATATCCATATACGCATTTACACACGTATACATGCATGTGCATGTACATATTTACGTAGACGTATGTGTATACATGTGCGTGTACAGGTACGATGGTTTGGTTGTCGTCTTTCCCTTTAAGTTCTCAGAAGAAAGGCTTCGTGTTCAGTTTCTTCAGATGTTCGGTGATCGCGTTTGTTTCTGTCTCTCCCTTTCCTGTCCTTCCGGGCCGCGTCCGTGGGCCTAGTTCACCTCTCTTCCACGGGCCTCGCCGTCGTCACTCCCTTCGGCGCATCTCACACTTTTTTCTCAGATGATCCGCGATCCAGAACAAGGGAGGCTAGCTTCAGTTGTTATCTGAATGGCGTTGCACACCGGGTGGCGTATATCGTGAACTTCATCAATGAGAGCACGGCAAACGATTCCAATGTCACGAGTGCATGTTTCTTGTGTGGCCGTTTGTTCCACCGCAGTTTTCTCTTTGCCGTTTCTTCCTTCCCAGCGCTGCCTCTCCGTGCGCCTGACAGTGCCTTCTCTGCGGTCGAAAGAAAACTCTATTCTACATCACGGTACTGACGGACAGCGAGTTTCAGCTCGTGTGATGCATCTTACGGGACTCTTACATGAATGGAAGGACCCTAGTTTTCTGTCGTTGAAACTGCTGTAAATTTAGTAAGGTCCTTTCTGGAAAGGCTCGCGCTGCTGCAAATGCGGTCTGTCTCCTTTCTCTTCAGCTAACCAGCGGCCGCGACAATCGCATTGTGTGTTGGTGGCTGGAGGAAGACGCCTTTCACACGCAAGGCGGGCAGAGCCACCCTAGTAGCGGCTTCAGCGTTTACATGCAGCAACAGACTCAGGAGCCGTATGTGCAGCTGCAGTGGGCTCCGTCGTCGACGCCCGGCGTGTTTGCCGCTGCGGCCCCAATCCGCGTGTGCATCAAAGGCCTAGGCAGTGGAGGCGTCTCAACTGGGGATTCTGGGTTGCCCGGCCAGCAGCAGCAGGGCCTTGCGGGAGGCGCGGCCGAGGGCGGATGGATGATGGGACCTGCGCACGACAAATACATCCCTTCGTGGTTCAGGGTAGGTGCGAAAAGCAGGGAAACGGGAGGAAAGAACGTTCAGGGCAGCAGCTGCCGACTAGGGGTCTCTCCGTTTCTTAGCGGGGACCGGAAGTCCTCACGCATCCTGTTTTACTCTGTGTGCAAGCTTGAGATGGGACCGTGAGGCCGTTCAAGTTCCGGATTCTTATGTTGTTTCACCGCAACTGCTGGGACTGTACAGCATGTACTTACGGCAGGGGCACGACGAGCCTTTTCTTTCAGAGTTCAGGGAAGACCCCAAAATCGCATGTTTGACATGGAGCCGCGAATATACAGTGATCCAAGGTGGACTCATCGCGGGTGCATTGCTGTCTCTTTGCGTGCTGAATTCCGACAGACTTGTCGCCTGTGTCCTCGGTGTCTTGCTTCTCTTCGTCCCCTGCGCCTCGTCAGGGAGGTTGCTGTGAGAAGCTGTGCAGGTGTGAAGACAGCGACATCTTGGTGTAGTGATGCCTGATCCTACCTGAATTCGGGGTCAGGTGTGCGTAGCAGAAAATATTGAGATTATTATGCTCAATTTTCCGAAAGTGTTTCCATTAAAAGCATATTTATTTTCCCCGATCGAAGGCTTAATGGCGAGTCTAAACGTTTTTTTAACTTTCTTTATTGACGGAAAATGTAAGATTATGGCGCTTGTGTGAGGCCTGTGCTCTCCTGCTTCTTCCGTTCTCAGCGCCCTCGAGGAGTTCATGTAGGATTCGGGGAGGACATCGCCTTCTTCGGACCCGACAGCACTTCGGTGGTTTGCGCGGCCTTGGGTGTGCCGCCTCCTGTCGTGGCGTCTGCGACGGGGTCTGCTGAAGCGGAGGCGTCTTTGAGAGAAGAAGAACGCGAACTCCTTGGACAGCATGGAGAGTGGAGAGAAGAAGAGAAAGAACTCCAGCAAGAGGCTCTCAAACTCGACGATCATCTGCAGCGCGGAGACTGGCACCAGGCGTGTGAAGAGGAGCTACGGAGACTGAGGGACAAGTCTGACGTCGCGGAGACAGAGCAGAAGATGCCGGAGAAAGTGTGGAATCTCCTCATGAGGCTCTTCCAACAGGTACAGCCTGGGTGGCAACACGGTGCGATGTCGGATCAGGCCGTGAGGAATTGGGTGTCGAGTGTTCCGTTGCGTCGTGGAGGCTTTCTCAAAGTCGCGATCCGTGAACTCCAGAGGAGACGAAAGAGTCTTCGCGCAGGCACATATGAGATGGCCGCGCGTATCCCTTCCTGTGACCATTCCTTTTTCTCGAGTTGTTCTATGGTGTTGAGGTCACTCGTATCTTCTCGGTCTAACTTCTCTCTGTCTCTCTCTCTCTCTCTCTATATATATATATATATATGTACCCTGCGTTGGTCCAGTCTGCTTCGTTTCCTCTCTCATCTCTTTTCGATTTCATCGCCTCGAGTCTTCCGCGTTTGTTTCGCGTTACCCCCTCGGTGTCTGTCGCCCGCATTTTCGTTCGAAGTCGCTGACTGCTTGCACGGCACTTGGATGAGTGCGTGAGCGGTGAAGGTGTGTGGCGCTTCCTCTGGGTAGCATTTCAGCTGTCCTTCGGATTCTGCTGTTCTCCCTGCAGCCGCGCTCGTCTGCCCTCGTGGAGGCCTTCACACTGCCTGAGAGCGAAGTAGTCAAGCGTGTCGAGGCCTTTCTGGGGCGCCCTTTGCCCTTGAAGAAGAAAGAAACGGAAAGCCAGCAGATGCAGAGCAGCGTGGCCGCCTACCCTCAGCCGGGTCCGATGTCTCCTGCTGCTGCTCCGACCTACGGACATCCCGGTGTCGCCCCGCCAGGCTCGTATTTAAGGCCTTCGGCGTATCCACAGCAGCAGCCTCTGTCAAGTGGATCCCCTATCTACGGCGGCAACCAAGTGGGCCCTGGGGGCATGCAGGCGGCTCTCCCTGCCGTGGGCGCGAACGTTGGGAGCGTGGCTCAGGGCAACGGTTTCTACGGCGCGCCACAAGTCAATGGAGTCGAGCCGCAGCAGGCCTTCCGCCAGGAGGAAGTCGACCCAGAGAGTAAGAACAAAAGGGGAAATACCCGCACAAGAGCTGTAAAGATATTCGACAAAGTTTTTCAGGTGGCGGTACCTGAATGGAGACTGGTCGCCTAGCGGCCGCAAAGGCAGACAGGAAGTCCCCTGTGTTTTTGAAAAGAGCATCGTCGCTGGGAAGAACGACGCTCGTGTGGGTGTGTATTGTGTCAACCTCTGGTTCGCTGGATATCCAGAAGTGTAGATTCGAAGCTCACACTCTATGTCGAGCGGTCTGCGGTGGCCGATGTTGTGAACGGAACCGTTTCAGACGAAGAAAAGAAAAGGTCACGGGGCGACGCGTGCACCTAACACTTGGACTCGACAGAGTCGTTTAACGACGGCCCCACCCCGATTTGTTCGTTTGCGTTCGAGTGCAGGTTTTGTATCTCGGCCTACGCACCGGTCCCGTTGTGCTTTGGTTGGAGAGGCTCCTGCGTGAATCTCGCTTTATGGCTCGCGGGGACTGTCTTGTTGCTTCTTCCTTCTTTCGCGTGGTCGCACGCCAACAACAAGCCAGTCGTGTATTTTGTCAACCTAATCCGCAGCTGAGCGTTACTTCTGTGGGGGGAGGCCATGCTTTTTTGCGGTGACTGCGTTCCCGGTCCCCAGTGTGGCGAACGCGGCCCTTTCAAGAAGACGAAAACGTGTGAGTCGAGCGTTAGGCGAATCAGTTCGGTCGCGCGCCTTCGCTGGACGTCTGCGTTTCCCGGATCGGGGTTCTCTTGTGGATTTCTGACTCCCAGATTGTCGCGAGACGGGCCGCCATGCGTGCGGCGTTGTGTCTTTGTCTCTCTTCAGAGTTCTTTCTTCAACTCAGCTCGGGGCCTGAGAACGAGAAGCGACCGTGTGCAGGCGAAGGGCGAGAAAGCTCAGCGGGACGAGAAGGAGAGGAAGACGGGCGGCTCTCTTCTCAGCAAGGTGGAGAGGCCGAGCGGGCCAAGAGCGCTGAGGAAGTCGAGTCTGAGAAGGCAGGCCAGAAGCTGTGCACCTCGCGCCTGGGCTCCTCCCAGAGTGGCCCGGTTGACTGGAGTGAGTCGTGTCCGCTGCTTCGCTGGAATGAAACTTGCTGTGTGAAAAACGAGGCCTCAATAGGTCTCGGGAACAAATGCTTTCGGCCTACGAAGTTCTAAGTTTCCTATAAATTCACTGATAAACTTCATGCCTGCATATTCCATCAATTTCTCTCTCGAGGGGCGCTGAAGCGGGAACCGTTCTCTTTTTCGTCTCGCTCATGCTGCGTGCACCGACTTCTGGTTCAGTGATGTCCTCTCAGTGTTCTCAATTTTTTCTGCGTGTCGGACGAGTGCGTTTCTCGTTCATTTAGATTTTGCGCTTGGTGAGTGTCTTCTCGCCCGGTTCGGACCTCTTGAGCGTCCTTTTCCACTGGGAGCGCTTTTCAGTATTTGGGAGACTACCCCTCCCCTTTTCGTTTGCGTCTTGCTTCTCTTCGGGCGCTGACCAACGCGTATGCGTGTTTGCCTTCCTGCAGGCTCCGAGGTGGGCTCTCTCGTGCGCGCGTGCCTATTGTGCGGTTGTCTGGAAGGAGCCATTGAGCTGCTTCAGAGCTACGGGAGCGAAGCAGACGCTCTTCTCCTGGCGGCGGCTGCGGCCGGTGCAGGGTCCTCCGCGACTCAGGGAAGCCGAGCGAGTTTCGCAGCCGTGGCAGGCGCAAATGGGGCTTCTCTGTGGCGCTCTGCGTGTCGCGCGTACATCGAGAAGATAGCCGATCCGTTCATGAAGCTCGTGGGGTACGTGATACTGGAGGACTTCCCGGCCCTGATTGCGGCGGTCCCGGTCTCCGCACCCCACTCCTCCGAGCCGTGGCGCGACGCCCTTGCCCTGCTGTGCTGCTACGTAACTGACGGAACGCAGTTAGCGAGCCTGTGCCGCCAGCTAGGTGACCGGCTTAGCGCCAACGGCTCCGACGTCTTCGGTGCGCTCTTCTGCTACTTCTGTGCGGGGGACTTCTCCGGTGCTTGCCGCATTTGGAGACAGGATCTCCAGCGCTGTCTGAGTGGCAAAGCAGGGGCGTTTGAGCATGCAGAGAAGCCGACGCGCAGCCGGAGTGTCTGGCTCGGACGCCACTTACTCGCCACGATGAAACGCATGCTCATTTTGAGGGCGGCCCTTCGCTACGGGGAGCCCTGCGTCGAGTTCGAGGAAGTCGCTGTGACGTACGCCTCCTACCTGTCGTCCGACCCGGCGCTATTCGTCCCCGCGATGCGGCTCCTCGTCTCCACATGTGGCGTGGGTGCGATGGCGGCAGGCGCCCGTGGAGTCCAAGGCGAGCTAAAGGGACACCCGGGCGCCGCAGGCGCGTCGGACGTCCGCGCAGCTGCGGCGACCCTCGCCTTCCGCCTCTTCCACGCGCAGGCTGAACAAATGCAGCGTTTCGGCTTCTTCCCGCCCCCCTCGCCCTTCGAGGGCAAACTCGCCCCAGGGGCCCCGGGCCTCAAGCAGCCGGCACGAGCTTCCGGCGCTGCAGCTCCGGAGCCGCAGGTCGGGCTCCACGGCGATCCGTCTCTGAGTCAGCGCCAGGCACAGCCCCCGATGACGGGAGTAAGTCGCCTTGGCCTCGGTGTGGTTGGACTGTTAAGCGAACTGTGTTGTGGATAAACTCGGGATGGAAGTCATGAGGCTAGGTGTGGCGATTCGCCGCGAGTTCCACGGCTTTTGACAGGACACAGACCACATTTTGCGGAATCAGTTAGTGGTTCGAAGATCGAGGTCCGGTTGGGTCGTGTCTCCACAGCGGGAAATCAGGAACCGACGCCGAGACATAGCAGCGCTGTCGCGGTGGGGTCGACGGCCCGGGGTCTCGATCTGCTTTGATACACGAGATCGGTTATGCTCTCGATCTGTATACTAATTCGATTGCGGTTGTCACGCGTCTTGACGGGGAGGGAAACCTACTACGATGCTGCCGGTGGTTTGTCAGTATTGGTGTCACCCCTTCTCAATCTACGATCGCTGAGATTCGAACTTTGAGTACTTGACTGTCCATTCGTGACAGAAAACTAGCGCATTTCGGTACTCCTTTCTGTTCAGCTGTCCCCGTGGCAACGCGCAGTGCATTTTTGTGGCTCTCTTGCTTCCGCACATGGTAGACGTCCGTGGATTTAGATAGGGCAAGAAACCCTCTCTTTGTGCGCTTGCTAGAACCACTCTTCGATATCACATCTCCTCTACATTCCATGCGCGGATGTTTGCATGCGACTCCCAAGACAAAAATACCGAAGGATGCTAAATGTTGCCGATGCATCTGCGGTGTCGGTCGACGCCGCACACTGTGCCATGTGTGTTATCAACCAAAGGCGTTGGGTGGTTTTTTCGCTCGAATTCACTTTGTGAGTGCAGCAGTCTTTTTTCTACTGCCGTATTGACTCGCAGTGGACAGGCGGGAGGCGCTGGAGAATTCGACCCGTGTTGGGCCTAGGTCTTGTTTCTCTTGACAAAAGGAGGAGGGTGTGCGTCTAGGTTGGAAAAGTTTTTCGGTCTCTGATTCCTGTTCTCTCCTGTGGCGCAGGGACAGAGAGGATCCGTCGCCTCTGTGGGGTCGGCTGTTGACAACCGATTCCCCTCCTTCCCGCCGAAAGGTACACGAGATTTTGCTTCCAGTTTGAAAATCAAGTCTAAGACTGTTGATGACCGTCTGAAGCTCTGCAGTCGAGACTGACCACGAACCTCCTCTACTGTTCGCCGAGATTTCATGGGAAGCGGGACACCACTAATTTTTCCGCAGAACTTGACCGAAACACTGTAGAGGTATATACTGTAGGGTCTCTGCTCGGTCCAGTAACATGTAAACAGCGGCTGCACTACGACGGTCCAGAGGTAGGAGCATCCCAGTCGAGTGATTGTCGCCGTGCGTGAAGGTTGGTCCGACTCCTCGCATGTCGTTTATCGATAGCTTTTCTAGGTGAAGTGAATCTTTTTCCGATGTTCGTCTGTGGCGCAGGCACCGGACCCCAGGCCCCGCCTCCGATCCATCCCGGAGTGCAGCCGCCCTCAGCAGACCAGCACCGTATAGCAAACCCGGTGGGAATGGGTCCTTCCCCGCCAGCAGCTCCCTTCCATCAGATGAATGGTACTTTGGGGAGTGAAGACCCCTGGAAGGCATGGGTTTGTCGATAGGTGCCAAGTGGGGGGTCGCGTACGGATGATGGCACTTCCACATGGGTTTGGGGTTTGGTTCTAAGTTCTCTTTCCGAATTCCAACTAGGCCGTTACCGAATCCGTTTTCCTGGTGCAGCCATGTAGATGTACACGAGATGCTTTCGTGAGTAAAGGCTTTGTTTTTTTCGTGTGTGGCTGAATTGCGTAGGCTACGGCGGAGTGTCGCCGCCTGCGGCCGAAGGCGGCCCGGTGCATCCTCCGTCGTCAGCGTTTGGCGCGACAGGTCAGCCTGCTGTCCGTCCTCCCCTCGCTTCCAAGCCGCCACCAGTGTCCTCGCCCTTCTATCAGGGAGCGCCTTCAACCACTTCTCAACCCTCAGCAGGGCCGATGCCGCCGGCTGCGAGCCAGCCGCCCCAGGGCCCGTACCCGCCGGCCCACCCTTCGAATGCCGGTGTGGCTCCGCCGTGCCCCACGTCGCAGGGCCCAATGCCTCCGTCCCATGGAGTGTCTCCTTTGGGAGGGCCGGCGCCTCCGGCTGGAGGCCTCTCGCACGTGCACCCGGGCTCGTCTCCGTCTCCACCGCCTCCGCAGATGACGCTGCCGCAAGCGAGCCACGGGACGTTCCCGCCGTCGGGCCTCCAGCAAGGCAGAGTGCCTCAGGGGCCACCTGGCCCGTTCGAGGGATCTGGAAACCCGCAGGGCGGCTTCGGCAGTTTGACTGGGACACAACAGCTGCCGCTGCCGCCGCCTTCGATGGGATCCGCTGGCGGTGTGCCGACTCTGCAGCAGCAGCAAGCTGAAGAACAGCCAATCCCTGCCTACTCGGCTCCCACGGTCGGCGCGCAGCCTATCAAGCCTGGGATGCCTGTTCCCTGGCCCATTCCTACGTCTGCTCAGCTGGTGAGGACGGGTTGAAAAGAGGACGGAAACAGAGAACGCTTGAAGCGACAGTACCAAATGCACTTAACATGAGGGTCATGACAAGCGCAACAGAACTTGGATCTGGTAAACACAGGCCTTCAAGAGGAGTCCAACTCATTACAGAGACTTGGATAGAGGCGGGGGGAGGAACTTTTATTGTGAAGAGAAGGCGGAGACGGGAGGGACGGGGCAGGACACCAAGTTGATATGCGAGAGAAGCACTGAAAAAGCGAGCCGGAGGTCGTTGTAGAGCAAACGCGAGACTGCGACAAAGAGGGATTAGAGGACAGGCAGGAGAAGTGCTTGAGAGGTCAGCACCGCCTGGAGAACCACGCAAAATAATATGAGGGAGTTAAATTTGGTTTTCAAGGGCATATATGACCTGAGAACTCCATCTTGTCTTTGATGACCAAGGGACGAACAAAGTGGGAGAAGAGTGTGGGACAGAGATTTCATACTCCGAGGGTTTATGTGTTCCTGATTCACGAGAGTCGAAGAGCGAAATCCCAGAAAGACAGTAGACGTCTAGACATTTTTTGCTACCGTATGTGCACGATGCACATTACGAAAGTCTCTCTGATTGGACCGCGTGGTTTCCACTGTCTGCTGGGGGTTGTCTGAGACGATATCTGTTTTGATGCGTGTTTCTTTTCTTGATTCACTCGCAGAACTCGAGAACCACAAAAAGCACTTACGCGGCGAATGTTAATATTCATAAAGCGACGGAGAAGCCCGATGGTGCAGGCGCGCTGTCGCCACCAATGCCGCCAGAGAAACAGGTAAAAACGAAACCGGTGTGTCGTCTCACGGACAAGCCGAGGCACCGAAGAGACCGTGCTTAGGCATTACCTGGAGTGACGAAATGGATAGCGGGGCCTGGAGCAGAGCAGAGAACTCAGATAGTAGTGTGGGGTGTTCGCACGGCACAGGACAAAGAATCTCCGGCAGTCGAGAAACCTTGCTTTCTTCTTTTGAATTTTGTACAGCTCTGCATGTGTGCTTCACGTTGCTTCTCGCTGTTTAGGCTTACGTACAACGAGTCATTTCTCAGTTGCTGCAGTTCCAGACAGGCGCAGCCGCAAACGATTTGAACCAGAAAATGGAGGAGCTCTTCAACAAGGTTAGAGGAATTTCACGATTCTTTAAGAGAAACTTGCAGATTTCGAGAGGGAGAGTTTCCCCAACGTCTGTCCTATGCAGATGCTCCAGACGCATTGTGTACTCCCCGCCGAAACACGCTGCACCTATCGCAGCTCGAAACATTTGTCTCAACAAGCAGGATGAAAGAAGTTTCTTCACCAGAAACACTCATCTGTTGGCGTGTTTTTATCCACTTTTTTCCTCGAATCGGAAGGATGTGCAAGTACCGGGTTAAGGTTTAAATGCCTGTTATCTTCACCTCCCTGTGCGGATGTGTGGGTGTCTGTTCTGTAGATGCGATCCGGAGAGCTGAGCAGCTCTGCTAGTCAGCGTTTGGTGCAGCTGTGCGAACTGGTGGAACAGCAACAACACATCCAAGCTCAGAAGGTGCATGCGGAGCTTTCCTCTACTGAATGGGGCACCAGCAACAAGGGTTGGTAAGTGCGTGTAGAGGCAAAACACAGGAGATGGTCAACTTCGCTGTGTCCGCCTTGGTGTGTTTCTCTGGAATACGTCGTCAGAGGATGGGAAGCGGGGGTACAAAGAGGTAGAAATCCGAGTTAAGATTTTGGCAACTTTCCGAGGCACTGTCTCCGCAAAGACGTGCCATACGCTGCCTAGCTCAATAATGTTTTTACAAGGTTTTGTACCTCACTACTGAAACACATTAGACTATCAAGGCAACTAAGTCGAAAAGGCGATCCAGGCACACGATTTCACAGGGTTTGAATAATCGTGTCCGCGACGTCTCTGCGTTTCCTTTGTCCTCGAGCGCTTCGAGGGGTACTGGTGGCATTTCGACTGGAGTGAGAAGCTGAGAAAAGCTCCTGGGGTATCAGGTTACGGCCTGGCCAATTGTTTTTTCAACCCGTCCTTTCCTCTTTCTTGATTTCTGGCTTGTGTTACTTTTTCTGTCCATCCTTGTTGCAGGCTCATGGGCTTGAAAAGACTGCTTCCGAAACCCTGAGGATTCCAAGTCTCTCAATGTGTGGAGAGTCCGTTGAAAGCAACGTTCCCGTTGTGTATGTCACTTTGCAGCACCGGCTACCGTCCCGAAATCGGCCGCTAAGACGTGAAAGAGTTGAGTACATTTTCGGTTGTATTCTATCTTCATAGAGATGCGACCTACAGTCTTTAGACAAGAAGACCCTTCTTTCGTGTGTACGTTCTCGAGTTTTGATGCTTCGGGCAAAGCCGTAGGGGCCTTTTCGAGGCTGTTCTGCTACAAGCACTTGATCGTTTCGTGGACGTCTTGCGGCATGTGTCCATTTCACTTCTTGTTGGGCGATGCGCGCACCGTTAGTGTGTGAAACCACTGTCATTTGTAATTGAATTCGTTTAATGTCAGTGAGAAATTCGGTGTTCTAGCATAACGATTTTCTCTCTCGTGCTTGATTCAAGTGTGAGCGACCCCTGGTGCCAAAGAGCAACGAGTGCTTTCGATAAAGGTTTAGGCCGAAGAAAGGAGAGATTAGGCCCATGCGCTAACTCTGGTCGCCTTCGTGTGGCAGGGAAACGTTTCTACTAAATGAACTTTCCTTAAAGTTCGGGTGAAGTTCCGAACCAAGCACATCCCTTGTCTATCGGCTGAGGCACATTCTGTTCGCGCAGGCCCATTTACATCTAGAGCCAATCGGTCCCGTTGTTCGGCCGAGTGCCACAAATACGATGACACAAAGATGCCGTATGCAAGAAAAGCGTCTGCATACACTGCTGCTGTGATTCGGGATATATACAAACTGCGGCAGGGGAATACTACAGTTTTTTTCGCACGAGGGAAAAACGGTGCTTCTGTTCTTTCATGAGATGCCCCTTTTTAGCCAGCCCCGCGTTCGAACGACAGTACTTGGCATTCGGAGAGCCGCGATATTTGGTTCCCCACCTTGAACACAAAAATCGTTCAGACACGGAAATACGTTGCGTGCATCTACAGGGGTTTCGAGTCCAGTTTCCCTTTCCGAGCGGGAAAGGTCTTGACCAGAGCAGCATGCCAGTCGCGCGTGGAAAGGTAGCCAAGAAGAATCTCCACCACCTGGGAAGAGCACCGGGGAAACGGAAACAGGGAGAGCAAATGGAGATTGAGTCAGTTTTCCCCGATGCAGCTTAAAAAGGTGGGAAGTCATGCATACGTTTGTCGTCGACGCTCTATTGTGTTCGCATGGTTTCGAGAATCAAGGCTGGTCCTACTTCCGACCTTTGGACACCTCGTCCCACCTCAGAAAGAAATTCTAGTTTTTATTGGGCGGGCGCCCGGAAAAAACTCTTGCCCTCTACTGCTAGCGCGTTCCCCTCGGCAACACCAGGAGGAAACTGTTCGCTTAGCTCCTGTGTGACAGCGGGATTCGACGCGGGCAAGAAGACACATCTTTCATCATGGTTGAAAAAAAGGTTCTTCTGTTGACCTGTTTTCCTGCAAGGCCGCTGCACCTGTGAAGATTTCTAAGCAGCTACGTCTCATCCACATGCCACTTTTCTTCCGTCAAATCTGCGAAGCTGTGTAATCACTCTCTCACCTACCTGGTTTACAGTCAAGATAGTCGAGCCCTCCAGTTCTTTCCCCAGATATTCCCGAATGGGAAGTCGAGCAGCGTGCACCTTCTCCGTCTTGCTCTTTCGAAACGTCAATCCTTTATGGCGGTTGCGGTCCACCACCCCGCCAATCACATAGTGATAGCCAGGTCGAAGGTCTTCGAGAATGGTCTCGGCGTCCCCACTCAGGTAGACAATTTGCGGTTCTTCTACTGTTTCAGTGGCCCCTTCCATCACATTCGGGTTTGCTGCAGCCACTGGCTGCGGCGTGCTTCCTACTTTTCTTACACTTTCCTTTCTCTTCGCTCTGGAGTCCGTACTCTGCCGAGGATTCCGGTTCAGATAGAGTTCACTGAAGGGTTGAGTATACGCCTCGCACTGCCAGCGCGGGAAACCCTGAAATGCATTGAGGTGTGCAGTCAACTGTGGACCTACACCCGTTACGGAAAAGCAAACAGGAAGCACTCTTTTCTGTTCCGTTTCTTGGCAAGGTCGGGAAACATCGATATTTCCACTATCACCATCAAGCGGGAAATCCGAAAAAGTGATGCCCTCTCTGTGTTGTGTCGGCACTTCGCCGGGGGTGTGCGTTTGTTCTGCGGTCTGTGAACTAGTGCCATCTCTTTCTCCCGCAGCTTCAGCTCCAGGCATTGTATGCCTGCACTCTGACAACGGGTTGCCCTCAGAAAGACACAGGTTGCGCCTGCATTCCGCGACTCTGCACATTTCAACTCGTTTCGAATTTCGCAGGCAGTCGCTTCCAACATATGTGTGACACGAGAGCTCGGGGACTGCTTTGTTGTGTTGTCTGCAAGCGCCATACGAGTACATGAGTTGCTGGGCGAGACTCAGGACTTCTCGTTCCGTCTGGAGGTGCTCGAAATCGCAGTCGATGACAATTCCTACGCAGCCGTGCAGACACGCAGGGCATCGACTACACCCAGAGCCCGCTGTCGACATCAGCATGGCAGCTGGCACATTGGACGTCTGCATGCCTTTGTCATGCACTGAGGCCGTAGCAGGAGTTGAATCCTTCGCGTTCGGACCTGCTGCCGACACTTCTTGCCCGTTACTGGTTCTTCTGCAGCAGCAATCACCCATGCCTGGTACTTCGATGCCTGCAAGATTGCACAGTGAGGGCCGTGGGGCGCGTCGGGTTGGTTTTCTCTTGTCGCAAAGACCCTCACCAGCTTCAGCATGGCAACCGGCAGAAAGAGGGGTTTCGCCCTCTCTGTATGCTGCTCTTTCAGCCCTCTCTAGGTAGCAGTTCTGCTCTGACGTGGCGCCTCTCCTTTCACTCAGAGATTCCTCGTCACCGCCACCACGGACAGACTGAAGACCTTGGGACCGTTTCTGCGCTTTCAGCTCCTTCTTCTTCGCTTTCCAAAACTCCTTTTTTCGCTCATGGCGTTCCTGTCGCCGTCGCTTCCGAAGCTGATTTTTACTTTGATATAAGCCGGATGGAGCGGAACTCACACCGTCGGAGGGTACAGCGAAAGCGCCTGGGGTTTCACCGCCACCGTAGCCACTGTCACTTCTTATCGGCGCACCATGGGCAGGCTCTCTTGCGGCAACGTTTTCGGTGCTGATCGTGGCTTCTGTAACTGCAGTCGCGACTGCCTGTGTTTTGTTACTTTCGCTTGTTGCCACTTCAAAACAAGTGGCAGGACAACTGTGGACCACGGTGTCTGCTTCTGCCATCGTGCATCGACCGCTGGAGTTTAGAACGGAGAGTTACAGAAATTACAGAGTACGAGAACAGGAGAAGAAAACAATGTACCCTTGAGACGCCAGATTTCCGTCCCGCGTAGAAGGTTTAAAGCTGTCGCTGTCCCATTTTGGTACAGGTGGTGCCGACGGGCTCAGATGCCTGAAAAAGAAGACGCAGATAACGGCGAACCCCGATGCGGAGACCGGAAGGAACGAATTTCTGTCCGTAACGCAACAGCAGAAGCAGTTCAGATATTTGAAACGAAATTTGAGGGCACATTTTCCGTTTTTCTATGAACGAATAAGTCGTGCGTCGTGGCTCTTTCGTACGCGTTTCACCGGATCAAGTGGACGACCTTGTACAGCGCTTGCGGCCACTGCTAAAGTCGCAAGCATAGCCTCAGAAGAATCGGCCCAAAGCACAGAAAAAGACACGGACCCTCTTCTGTGTTCTGGCATTTGTAATTCGGTGCCCGTGTGGCCTCCCGAGTGTGACCACCGCTCTTTCTTGTTCGATTGTGGCTTGCGGCTTGCAGTCGACTTTTCACATGCAGCCAACGCTGGTCCGACACTCACGTGGAAGTGTTTCACGCGTTGCCAGCGTTACCGTGCTCTGGCAAAGCACTGTCTCAAGGTGGAAAGACAACCATGAACAAGACGTGGGTATCCAACAGTGCGACGAGCGTGGACTGGGTAACTGCTCGACTAGGCCCGTGGACCCTCATCGCAGACGACGGCAGAGTGTGGGGTCCCGAGTGGCATGATAGCCACCAAAGTGTGTGTGGATCGTAGTCTTGTCGTGCGAGTGCAAGTGAACTAGTGGTATAGCTCTAAACACATAAAGAGGAGAAAGGAATGAAAATATGACTGCTATTCTGTCCTCTAACATTCCGGCGGCCTTGTCATTTTTCGTCAGCAGCTGTGTAGGCGTTTCTCACGTTGTCAGTGGCGCAAGTACGCGTCAAGACGACAGCGTCGCATACTCTGAGAAGACATTTGCCAACTGGCAGCCAGAAATTGCAGGTCTTACACTGCAGCTGTGGCCGTAGACCACTCCAGATTGACCAGGGTTTTTGCTTCCGAGTAAAATAGCTTCACCCCTGAGTTTCATCTTTCAGGGTCACTGAAACTCTACCCGTGAGACAGGCCAAGTGTTCTCTGGGGTAGGTCAGCAAAAACAGAGGTAACCGAAATAGCCATAAGAAGTATAGAACTTGACGATTCGCAAATATGTGGGAAACTCAGAGTAGTTGAACACCATCCTCTGTTTCTTGCTTCCCATATCTTTTGTAAATCTTCCATCGAAGGTAAACGTTCGCGGTACCGCTAGGTGTTTGACATCCGGCATCCAGGTCTTTCCAATCGTAGTTGTTGTAAGCGGCATGGCAGGAAACAACAGAGTACTTGCATGCGTCCGAAAGCATTGCCTAGCGGGCACGAAAGGCGCGCAACACGGATGTCACGCAGGACATCTTTCTTTCAGTATCGGCTATAAGGCAACTGCGCCGGTAAGTTGAGTAACCGTAAACTCTACTGCAAAATGTACAGCTTTTCATACGTCGGGGCGCTGCAAAGAACACCGACGCGAGGAGCGTTCCAAAATTTTACGCAAGCTCTTGTGTGTATAACTTTCGTACCACGCAGTTCTACAGAGTGAACAGTGTGCTTCTCGCTATGGTCTGAAAAAATACTAGGGTGGCATCCAAACAGCATCGGTGTGTGCGCATGTAAAACGGGCAACCAAACTGCAATGAAGGCGAAATGTTTATTGTTGTCCGGAGCAGTTCACACAATTCATCCGGTTTGAGACTATATTCTATGATTAACCTCGATCTTAAAATCTCATCAACGCAGTGTCGACATGGTTTCGCTCGATGATAGACAGCTGCGAGGAAGGAAGAAGTCGATCACATCAGAGAGCATGACTTGTTTTCCTGAAAACACCAAACAATCGCTCTGAGAAGGAACTCCACCTTGAGTCGTCCTCCAGAATGATGGACTCGCCATTTCAAAACACTGCCGTTTCAGACTGTCGTACAGGGAGCTTTCCAGCAGGGGCAGTCAGCGTTTTGTTTTCACCGGTACAAAAACGGACGGTAATGATACACGTATTCGGGCTCTGAGAGGGAATACTAACAATGTATTATCACACATGGATCTCTGAAGGGAATACAAAAATCAATTATGTACACTTGGCCACATTGCAAAAGATCCTCGGCACCATCGAAAACACTGTGGTGAATGACCACTGCATTCCAGCCGCAAGACGACGGTAGGTGATGACACAGCTCAATCGAGAAAACGTAACTAAGAAGCAGTGTACCGACCGCTGGTCCCGAACACATGCGCTCAATCCTATTGAATCGTTTTTATTTGTCTATGGGGCAGTTCTGTATTGCCTCCTGCGAAGTAACATCTTCACGAAGTGGCCCCGACGGCATCAATCGAGGCACGGCACTAAATTGCACCACGGAACATTCGAAGGCAGTGCGTCTCATCAACGGACACTGTAAGAAACACAAGGTACAACAATGAATTGCGAGAATATGCTAAAGAATTTACGCCGATGGCAAGGGTTCTGGCGCTCAACCGCTGGGCGTTCCTGATAAAGAAACTCTCCCCAAATGTTTGTAACACGACGCATCAACTGCTGGCTAGAAAGGAACTCGCATGAATACATCAGCCAGTGAGGAGAGACCCGTTTCTCGATGTACGTAAATGAGGTAGATTGTCTCTATCACGTCATCCAAGCTATATTCGTACAAGCATTGACTGGTCGATGTCACAGAAAAGAGAGCGGTCGGCGCCTTGTTGACATCCGCAGCAAAACACATTCCCCGCTGATACGCGTAAGATCAGGGCAATTGCTCCAGACGAAGCGGCGCCTCAAAATCTCCGGTACAAATGTACTGACAAAAACGTAAGGACGTAACGACGGTGACTGTCAGTGCTGAAGGTGCTGAACTGACTCGCTAAGAACAGTAATCAATACAGTGGAGCAAGCTGGATGACAACGGTATGCTGATATTGAGGGAATCCATGCAGTGCTCCCAAACAAAAACGTGAGTCCCTTGTCAGAGACGCATACAAGCATCTACGACACGACAGAAGGGCAAATAACTGCATCACAAACATACATGGGTAAGCGACACTGTGATCCCTTAAAGGGGGTGGCGACACTACAGAACAACAGTCACATGTACTCAGATATTTGAGCGTTGAATGTCCGATGGTAGGACAAGTGAACAGGGAGCCGGTGACGGCTACAAGCCAGGAGTTCTGACTGGCATAGACGCTTTCCGCGGTAGCCGACAAAACAAGAAAAACTGCTCGCAAAGTCGTGAATATCCGCACAGGCAATGCCGGGGGAACCGCTCAAGCTGTTCCATTTACACTGGGAAAAATGTCGCAATCACTACAGGCGTGCAGGACTAAGGGCCTGTATGTTGCATGTGTGGAAACGCTCTTGCGCATACTGTATACAGACAAATACATTCCCATTCTTCTTTTTACTCTAGTGAGGAGGCGTACCACGACTCGCCAATCGGACAGTTCCCTTATAACCACAGCAATCGGCAGTCTTTGGACGCACGCCGGCTGCCAGATGCACATTGGCTACTTAACGTTCACTTTCACTTGCACGCGGTTCTCCTCGGATAGCAGACGGTTCCGACGGTCAACCTCATTCATACACAACGGCGTCGCCTGTGAGAGTACGCGGCACACAGGCAAGAAATATTTCTTCTCTCACATCCCGGGATTACAGCAACAAGAGGACACAAACACTACATAATGTTTCCTCTTACTCTCAATTACATCCGCATAGCATCCGGCGCTGGAGCACAGCAACCGACGGAAACGCACCGGATGGTTACCAACATACAAACATGATAACAAGAGCAAAAACGAGTCATCGTTTGTGCCACCCAACACTTGTTGGCAGATAAACACACAGCAAAGGCGCAGATCTGGTACAACAACACGCTTTGAAGAAAACTCATTTCTTCACCAGAACAGTAGGTCGTCGATGGGTGGACCAACGAACCACTACGCATTACGAAGAAAACCCACTGCGAGAGGACAGAAACGATACAGCTACGTAAAGTAACCGAAACGTCCTGAGCTGCTGATACATAACATCCAAATCCTTCGAATTACCCACAACTCTCGTGTTTGCAAAAGGAAACTGTGATTCAAAAGCACAGGGCGACACTGAGCTGCATTCGAGCATGTAGAGCTCTAGATGTACAGAGAACGGGCAAAAGAAATGCACCATGTGAAGCATGCTCAATATACCCCAGAGCTCAAAAACGAGAAGCACGTGAGGACGCGACCGAGAAGATGTTTTCGCTGCGTAGACACGGTCATCCAGCCCCACAAACAGTGAGTTCTATTGAAGTTTTTTAAGTTGAATCACACAACCCCAGCTTGCCGATATCCCCCTGGCGCACTCGTGCCTGCAAGCAGATCGACCAAGCTCTGATTCAGTTCACGAAAATACGTATTTTGGTTGCATTGGACTCGGCCCATTAAGTGGCATCGGGACGGCTGAGTGGTATGTGGCAGTCCCTCCAAAACACACTGTACGTGTCTGGAGCGATCCTTCATTTCCCTTGTGCTTGTTCATTGCCGATGTTAGAAACATATCCGATTCGTGTCATCCACTGGTTTGGTCGGGTCACCCTCTCGACTCCGTCTAAGGAGCAAATCTTCAAATCTACCCTCCAAGGACCAGAGTGTCACTCGTGACAAATACAGCGGCAATCAACGATTGTTCGTCCCTTCTTCCGCAACCCGGAACGTCGCAACAAAAATAAGCATGTCACCATGAGTATCGTAGTAGCTGCCCACGTGAACAAGGCCAGCGAAGTCAGCTAACTGGGGGACCTTCTGTACACTTCCATGCGTTGTTCCCTCTGCTTTTTTTGCTGTCCTTGCTCCTCATGCATAAGAGATCGCCTGTTTGTCCGTCCCTGTAGCCAGACGGAGTTTACTGGTGGTTACCATCCAACAGACGCTGCTGCACAGGAGGAAGCGAGAGTCGTCCCGTAAAGTCTATGGTGATGCTGCAGTTTTAAGTCTGACGAGAAAAGAGCGGCTCATCCAGAGTTTTTCTTCCTGCACTTTTCTCCCTTTTGTTGACGCTTCCAACAGATAACATCGTTCGGAAACCCGGCTCCTGAACCTGTTCCCACAAAACGGAGTCTCAGAGGAATCACCCCACGACGAGGCGAGTTGTGACTTTTGAGACGCAGCACCAGTCTGTGCTAACGTCTTAAACTGACGATGAATGGCGTTCTTGTCAGAACGCTCTCTATCCACGGTGCCTTCACGAGTCCCGTCGCGCATTGCGTTCTCATCAGACTGAGTTACCCACTACACAGAATCCTTTCCAGTAACATGAAGTAGAGGATTTGCTTCTTTCAACCACGCACACAGCAGCAACTGCTGAAGATCGTCGTCTCCATGCTCAGTTGCAGAACCGGAAGCAACTTGCATTCCTCGGTTCTCGTCTCGTGTGACGGTTGCCTCCTCTTCCATGGGTGCTTGTCGGTCACCCCCATCCGTGGAGGAAACGGTGACGTGATGATATTCATATGGTTGGAAAGCCTTCTTGTGTGTGGAGGCGACAAGCAGCTGTTTCCACAGTGAGGCAGCGGTTGCATTGCTTTGTCCGGAGAATTTATCGCAGTTCTGAGAAGGTGCAGGGCAGTTCCACCTCTGCTCATCGTGGTCGAGCAGGCGGCAACCCCCAACTGTTTGCTCTGGTGGGCGACGTTGACTCCAACTTTCCGGAGCGGACGCGCCTGGCTCCTGCTCCTTCAAGATTCTGAACGAGGGCGGAGCAGGGTGTAGGGACTCAGATGCCTTTTTACTCGACTTCTTCGTCGTGCGCACCGAGGCGGCAGTCCCCACACAAACATTCTCACATTTTGGGCAGCTGCCGCAAGTCGTGGTGCTACTGTCGCTGAAAATGCTACCCCAACTCGCGTTGCTGCTGCCACTGCTTGCAAGTTCTTCATGACTTGACGAAAACGAGGAGACTGTCCTCCCTGAAGGGCTCTGTCTGCTGCAGGACAGCTGTTTTTGTAGAGGCAAACACGAAGGCGTGTCTTCCTTGGATCGTTGCTCCACGCCCCGCGACCCATACTCTGGCGCTTTCTCGGAGGCTGGCGGGGTCGAAAAACCAGCCCCGTTGTTACTGGCCTGAAATTTGTGAGAAGGCCCAGACGCCGCCTCCACGCCAACAAGCGGAGGTGGATCGTCATGGCTCGCTGGGATCTTCATTGCGATGGTGAAAGGCATACCATCTTCCTTACACCTGTATGGCTTTGGCGGTCTTCCTTGGGAGTGTCTCGTGGAAAGCTCGGACCGTTGCGACGCACATAGCGACAGTTGGAAAAGCCGCTCTTCGACAGCTTCCCGGTCTGCAATGTCTCCACAGTTCGTTGAACAGCTCACGCTGCCGTTTCCTCTCTCCATCGCGTCGTCGTTCCTGCTACTCGGTGACTCCGCATGTAGGATATCCTGATCCTGTGTGGAGGCCCCTGCAACGGTGCTAGCCAGGTGGCTCTGACGGGATGAGTACGACGACGCCAACCACTGTTCTCCTTCTCTCAACCAGCGACCCTCATCTGTCGCTCCTCCCGGACGGGGTACCGAGTCGGAGGGAAAGCGGGGAGGCGTCGTATACGAAGAAGAAAGACGCGGGGACTCCTCGTCCCGCGGCCCTGTTAAGTCTCCCAACGTCAACCCTGGCGGGTATGGCGTGTCACGATTCGCGCATCTTTCCCCTTCAACCGACTTCAGACACGCTCGGCCCTCCTTGTTTGTCTTGTCACTGAATGGGCTGCTGTCATAGTTCGTGACAAGCCTCAACCCTGCATCGTTGCTTCTGTCGTTCACGGTCGCCGACAGCTTGCCTCCAGTACTTGGGGTATCGACATTTTGGAAGTCCTGAGTGGATCGCGGAGGGTCAGGCACCTTGACCGGGAGAGGCGGCGGAGGCGTAAGAGCTTCAGCGGCGGCGGGACGGCCGTTGACCCATACAGTCGCTCCAAGGCGAGTGATGATGTCTAACAGCCGTCGCTGTTCAGCCTGGGGGCGACACTCGATTTCCCCCACCACATATTGCTCCACCAGGCGCTTCTGTTGCTCTCGAGTTATCTGACTCTGTGTTTTGAGGCGTACCTCCCAGATGTCTGACAGCCAGTGAGGGGCGATGGAATGACGACAGAGTTGCCCGTCAGGGGTTGTCAAAATTGGTCTGGTCCCGATGCAGTACTGTTCAAATCGAGGATCAATCTGAAAAGACAAAGCGCCCGCACAAGGGGAGTAGGCTTGTGTCTTCTGGCCAAGGCTTGGGGGAGACGAGTTCCAAAGAAACCATGCAAATGTGAGGTAGTGAAGGCACCTCGCTGCGCTCGCCAGACGCAAGGGCGAAACCACCGAAAGAATGCCAAACGGAACGCAAAGAAATGGGACCCAGGATGTCGAGGTTTTTCCCACATAAAGGCGATTCGCAAAAAAAAAGAGTCACCGCTTGGAACAGAACCGACGCGTGAACCGGCTCCAATAAACAACTTTGACAAAGTCAAGAGTGCATAAAACTCCATCACCAGTTCGCTGTGACAAACATGAACATACTCATCCGAAACATCACACGTGCTGAAACATCCCTTTCCAAACGTACCTCGCAGGTCATTCCGGGAATTCCCCTCGTCGTAACGAGGCGGACTTCGCTGACGCAAATGTCGCGCACGACGAGACGAGCATATTCACGAGGATGTTTCTCTAACGCTCTTGTTTCAAAGGCTCGGACCGTTAAGTCCAAACAACCACCAGGTAGACCCAAGCATCCCCACAGTCCACGCCCTGCAGCAGATCCCCCACTGTTGCCTCCTTCGCAGGACAATGCCAGCGGTCTTGTCGAGCCACATTCCCGCTGTCTATGTGATGGAGAAGCAGGACTCTCTGCATGCATGCCTCTGGATGCATATGCGTTACCATCGAGGTGCTGGGCACCTAAATATCCGGAGACAAAGTCGTTTGAGCCCGAGGCAGGCGTGGAAGGCGCATGCCATCCTGGCTGGTGGAAAGAGCCGATTTGCGAGGCAGACGACGACAATTCTGGAGGTGGCACGGGAGAAGAAGGACCGGGGAGCACGGACGAGGGCACGCACCCCATAGAATAACGCCAGACGTTGTGCTTGCGACCTGCGACGCAGATTAATGAGAGCAGCCCAAGAGAAGAAAATATACTTTCAGCCGTTTTGAGCAACACCCATGGAGCTTCGGCCTGTCCTCGACGCATTCGTTCCCGCCCACGATACTTACCGAATGCTGCCGCTCCTCCAAAGCCAGGTGGTAACCCAGAAACTGTAGAGCCCGTGACGCCATCGCCTACATCGCCCGGCTGAGGGCCAGGGGAACCTTTTGGCGATCTGTCACAAAGTTCAAAAGGCCCAGCTGCCGCCGTCACTTCTCCAGATGAAGATGAAGTTGTACAGTGTGTATTCGGGCTCGACATTCCTGCTTGTCTCATGCCTTCTTGACCTCGTCCCGTGCATCTCCCGTATGCCCCGGACACCTGCTGGGACCCTCGTGTCCGGGTTGTCGGATGCTGTAGCGCGTAAGCTCGCAAAAGATTCTCCACTTCACGTTCGAACTGGGAGAGAAATTCCTGCATGCGCTGGAACTTTTGCCTCTCGCCGGCCTGAACAAAATTGAACAGAGAGGAACAAGCAACTGTGTGGAAGTGAGGGAGGCAGCCCTGAGAAAAACAGTCCAGAACGCTCACATCGGATACAAAAGCTCACACTCGTTCTCCGGAAGAAAGCAAGCGTAGAATACCATTGCTGACTCGAATGTGTATAAGGCTCTCGCTTGCAGTCTTTCTGTCCTCAGAGAGATGGTAACGCCGGAACTCCGAACGACGTCAGTGGGTCGAGAGTTCTTTCCGAAGCGACGCAAGGCAAAACGAAAGATATTTTGGGCTCCGTTTTTATACTGACGTGGGCATCGGCAACTACAGTGACAACATGGACTACGCACCTGCCTGATGGCGCAGCCAACTGTAAGAACTTTGCCGCCGAGTCTGCCAGGTGCATTTCGCTCCTGCAAGCCTCCACATTCCAGCTTCAGAGGCTCATCAAAGCGAGGCAGAAAAGTAGCCGTCAGATGATTGAAAGCTGCACCGACCCAAGGAAGTATCGCAGGAGGCAGATATAGAATCGCCAACTCCAGATGGAGAGAAGCTGCAAATGTATCGCAGATGCCACCGGCGTGAGAAAGGAGCGTATAGGCAGCTTCGTGAAGCAGTGGCGAGAAGCAAAAGTAGCTTTTCTTTGCCCCCAGAGAGCGCACCGACGAGGTTGGAGAACCACCCTGAGGATCGCATGTGGACCCCAATCTAGGCGGCAGAGTAGGCGCTGAAGGAATGTTGTTTCCATCTCCCCGACCACCTCCCACACGTTGTTTGCGCAACGACAGCGCGCCTCGAGACAACGCGGGCTGAGAAGACCCGGAGTCGTTCAGGTGCGCCAGCGCTGAGGGCACGCCAAATTTGATGATTCGGCCAAACGGCAGATTGAGAGGCAATGTCAGCAACAGCGAAACCGGTGTTGACGATACAGTTGGGGGAAAGGATACCGGCACGGGGGTGAGAGTCGGCATAGGGACTGCTAGAGGCACATGCCGGGCAGCGCAAGATTTTGGAGGAGCAGGGACGAAACGCTCTGGGCAACTCGCAGGGTAGGACTGTGCATATCCATTGCAAGATGTCGCGAAACGGTTACCCAAGTCCGGATTTCCACGTTCCCGCTCTGGAACTACCTTCTGTCGCTCATAGATGTATACATCGTTTAGTTGTCCTTGTGCACAGCCGTTACCGTGCGGCGGACTGCTTGGAAGTACGGGCCGGGTCAAGACTTGTGTCGGCGAGGTCGCATTCCTATCGGTTCCCGAATCGACCAGGGCCTGTGCCTTGCAGAACGATTCGATCGGAAGGGACTGGAATGCAAAAGTTCTTTCGGATGCAGTGGGAGGTTCTCCAATCCGCTTCTGGTGCAAATGCACTGTAGCCGTATCGCCAGAGGCATTGGGGACCAAGAGGGTTGCGGACTTGCCACAGGAGAGCCTCTCGGAGGGCGGAGGCACCGGTATCACACTCTCTTGTTGGCCGTGGGAGCAGGGACGCGACAGAGATGACGGACATCGAGGTACAGTTGAGACACAGCCTGCCGACGCAGAGTCACAGCTGCAGGGTGTCATTCTACCTCGGGCCGCGTGCAGCGACGATCCCAAGGTGCTGGGGGTGAGGTCACCTGTGGGCACCACGTCTCTCCACGCACATTCATCAGAGGCCTTAAGGTCGCATGTCTCATGTTCTGAAGGCTTCGAACCACACCACGGACGGCTGCACGCCGGCGAGGCTCCAGAATGGTCGGCTCTGGCGCAGGCAGCTTCCCCGACTCTACGGAAAACTTCTGGAACCGACACTGTGGCCTCTTCCGCGTGTTGCCGACACACCCGTTCAAACAAGTGTGTGTAGCAGGCGTTCTCTACTGTACTATCATGCGAAACATACACGCTCTTCGATGACATAGGAGAACATTGTCCTTCCGGATCCTTCGGTGACCATGTAGTTGCCACGCAACAGCTGTGAGTTGCTGCATTCTCCAGGGGTCCCTCGGGTCGCTGTACCGGTGGGAGTCTGTGCAGTGGTGATCCATATTCCACCGCAGTAGCATTGAGCTCACAATTTTGGAGCGCTAGGCCGCAATAACGGGTGAACGAGGACGCTGCTGGCTTGTGCGGCAGACCCGGAGGCGGCTGGGGAGGTGGTGCGCATCCGCATCGTGCTGTCGGAACCCCGCCAGCAAATGGGTCTACAGTATTCGGGCGTTGAGAGTTTTCTGTTGTCGTACTCCAAACAGAGCAGGGAAGTGAGGAAACTCCGGCCGCGCCGCATAGCGCCCGGTCTTCTGTTGGAAACCGACACAGTTGATCCGCCCGAAGATTCTGCGAGCAATCCGCCGCTCCGGCGCACGGAGCAGGACTCGACGCGCTTTGCTGGTCTGCAGTTGGAAAATGTGGAGCTCCCATACTTCCGGACTTCTTTGTCTGGGGTACTGCCAAGTCAGTGCATCCTTCTTCATTTGAAGAGGGGCTTAGTCCATCCTTTGATAGCTTTGTCAAAATGGCAGGATACGACGGCCCCTCGGAGACCGACGGAAGAGACAAAGAAGATGCGTGGGAGCCACTTGAGAATGTTGGTTGCACATTGGAGTTGCTCAAGCTTTCAGAAACTAACCCGAGCCGTCCAAGGCTATTCAGCGCTCGGGAACGACATGACGAAGGTGTCCCTGAAGGCGATGTGCTCAGGCTGCTCGATGCAGACCATGTGGAATCATGCAAATCTCGTACGTCTACGCGCTTTCCGTCCCAGAGAATTTCGAAGGGCGAGAAGGCAGGAGTTGGACGTGAGGGGGACAGGCCATCGTGCAGTTGCTGCGGCTTCACAATCTTATCCGTTAAAGCAAGTGAAGGAGATGGGACATCCCCACCGGGAACAAGGATAGCCTCAGTCGTAGACGACAGTTTTGCCTGCCGCATGTGGTCAACCGCAGATACAGTTGCGGTGGAAGGGGACGTTGTACCACCTGAAATTGGGAACATAGTACCGCGGTCGCTGCTGTTCCACTCGGAAAGGACTGTGGGCAAGCAAATCTGTGAAGCGGCACCCCGTTTGGTTGTCGATAGAGAGGCATCTATCCCAACTCCCGACGCAGTCGATGTGAGTGAAGCGACCTCCTCCTCTGCCTCTGCGCCCTTGGTGGCTTTCATCGGCCTTGACGAGTCCGAGACCAACCAGCCAGCTGGCGGTATTTCTTCGCGTGGCTTTTGCAAGACATCAGACTGAGTCGTGGTATCCAGCAGACCTTCTACGGAGCCACTATTCGTTTCGCCGTTGATACCAGTTCTCGGTGAGTGAGGGCAACACTCAGCGAGAGACCGGGTACGGTCGGATTTCCCTGCTTGGGCATCCATGGGTCGGGTGCAGAGACATGCGACTGCAATGTCTACTTTTGCATCCGTTATTAAATTTTCTGCAGTCCGCCCATGCGGAAGCCTGCGACTCTGCTCTGCCTCGTGTTCTCGTCCTTTAGCAAACCACGATGTTTCCGATGCAAAATGTCGGCCACTTTCTGCCGACAGAGAACTTGCTGTTGCACCGGGACGAAACGCACCGCATGGCAACGTTGCCTGCTGCGGCGCCACGTTGTTACCTTTGGACATAGCGGAAGAACGTGACGAGGAAGTTGCAGCCGAATGAGAGGATGGCAACTAACGATTTTTGCAGAGTTGATTCCAATCACATTACGGTAGCTGATCGCGACGAAAGTGCCAGCGCCGACAATGTGGTTTCCGTCGGCGAACCTCTCCGAACAGAGATAAGGATGTGGACTTATCAAGTCTTGGACTTCGGTCTCCACGTCTGACTCAAAAAATTACATTATCCACGTAGGAGTTCTTCATCTGACCGCCAGAGCTTTATATCGCGTCAGACACGGCGGATAGCCCGGATGAAGTGGGCACACAAGCAAATTACAACGGTGCCCGATACTTCTTTTCGTCTGACTGGTCCGATGCACGGGATTCAAGATCAGTTGTGCAGATGCAGATTCGTGGAAACGGGTTCATAAATAAAACGTTTGTCCTTAATAATGCGGACATCGGCTTCATGCAAGGGTAAGAGAATAACCGCGACCACACATTTCACCCGATGGATCGCCACAACCGTGGCTTTATGGAGAGTTATTTGGGCTTCGGATTGAGTGCTTTTAAACCAGCCGACATGGATGCCGCCGATTTAGTGTCCGTCACAACGACCGCAATCGGGGGTGAACCGAGAAAAGCTTGTGACGAACCCGATGCAGCGCATTGCTCTGATCAGGTATAATCCTTCTACACAGAAAGCGTCGTCGACTTATTCTGAGTTCTCGTAGAAAACGGAAGGCAAAAAACTCAAAACAACGCCACGTCATTGACCGCGGAATGCCGCCACCGGTGGCAGTGCTAGGTCGGTCCTAGGACGCATGACACACGAGCTATTCGAACTCGGTGCTTGGATGTGCTGCAATCCGAAGACTATGGTTTTTTCTCTAGCATCCAGAGAGGAGAGTCGTCCTGGTAAAGCACTTAGGCAAGACAGTGTTCCTGTGAACACTCCGCACGATGCGCTACCAACACTGCACAAAATGAGGCAAAGCATGAAAGTGCTCTTTGACCTCTGGGCTTTCACGCCGCGGTGACCGAGTACATCGTGCTCTGGAGTGGGAGCTGCCGTTCACAACACGCGAGCATTTCAACTCCGCATGGTGGAACTTGCCCCTGTTCGCACTAGGAGTTGGCACAGCCTTTCTGTCTGTACACGTAGCTTGCGAGGCCAACAGTAAAAATGGAACAAAATCGCTCACCGCCAGTCCGGCAAGACGTAGTCCGCAATCGACGGGCCGACGGCCGCGCTTGACGTCGTGCAGTGACCCAGCAGGAGGCAGCATGAAAATGGGCAACTCTTCGCACTGTCGGCACTCTGTTGAAACGTACACCAATATCAACGGACATACATAGCCACTTACACATGGACTAGCGGCAACGCATTCACTTGAGGGAATGCCTCTTCCCCAGAAGATACATACACATGTGGGGCCACACGGGGACACCGAGGAACGTTGCTCGGGTCGCCGGAAGTTCAGAAAGACAGATCCTACGGAGACACAGCTCTTTCTACCGCCCGATTAGCTTTGGGGCGAGCAATGGCTCAGTTCTTTGGTTCCCGTTAAGATCTGCCTGCCTTCGATTAAGTGGGTTGTTCCAGCTTCCTCTCTACGACCGTCCACTCAGACAGCTGGCGCACACCGGTGCACGCGGCGCGCTGGCTCGAATTTGCATTGCGCATGAAGATCGAGGAACAAGCGGAAAACGCACGTCAAGACGATCAATTTGCCAAGAGAGTACACCAACGTGAATTTGTGTCAGCGCGCAACAAGGAGTCTCTCCATGAGATATTTTTCCCAAGTGCAACAAAGCACTGCAGCATTCTGAACGCACTGTGTACTCTGTTAAACTTGAGCGGCAGTGTACTGCTCGTCCGACCGGCCAAAGAGATCACTTTCCGTACATGATGCAGAGTGATCGACAAAAAGAGCAAGATCGGACTGGTGGAGAAGACCGAGAAGGTTTCCCACAAAAAGGGGGAGAAAAACGTAAGTGACTGATTGAGGAGGGCGACGAATGTCCTCCCGTAGACAACAAAATCCTTCCGTCCCGAGTTTTTTTTTGCACACTGCGGGCACTGCGAGACGGTTGCACTGGGACGTGGTCGAGCACAGTGCGTCGCTGGATCCGCAGATAGGTCGAGCACACTGTCGCCTCGGTGTCCAAGAAATAATCGAAGAGCCCAGTGACCACCCCACGGCCGATGACAAAAAGGATTTGGCAAAAGTGGGAGAAACGAAATGTGTGCAGCCTGACGGTACGCACTATTTTCCGAGACACAAAATTCGAACTGGCTCCACTAGTGTCCTTGGATGTCTCGAACGCCATTGCGTAGTGGGGCTACTACGCCCCGTACCAGGCGTGGTCGACGTGGAAAACACCAACAACAAGCGATCCCCGTAAAATTGGATGCAGAGACGCGGAGTCAAAAGAAGAAGATGTGGTAAGCTTCCTGACAGGACGGAGGTTAGAGACCTGAAGGCGGTGGCTTCGATCTGACAGGAATCCGTTATTGTTCCGTACGGAACTTCGCTTGTGCCTCGTTTACGTACCTCCTCTTCGCCTCGCTGGATTACTGTGAACTACCATCCAGTGCCCTTGCCTTTTCAAGTCAAAAATCTGCCTGCGACATGCCGCGGGTCGTCTTCCTGGGCAGTTTCGCCGGGTGCCGGGTAAGACAACGATCATAACCTGGAGGAAATTCTTTCACCATCCAGTGCCCTTGCCTTTTCAAGTCAAAAACCTGCCTGCGACATGCCGCGGGTCGTCTTCCTGGGCTGTTTCGCCGGGTGCCGGGTAAGACAACGATCATAACCTGGAGGAAGTTCTTTCACCACATTTGTAGTGCTTGCTGCTCCATGAATCTACGCGTGGGAAAAATGTTTCCCAAATGTAGTGCTTCAAGCCTGTCTCCTTCAGAGCGCACAAGGGGATGAACAGGGAGGGCGTCAGAAAGCCGCCGTTCAGGAAAAAAGTTCGAACTTCAGCATGAATGCCTGAGGTATTACAGGTAGCTACACAGCTCAAAAAATGACTGAGTGGTCGCTCTCGTCGGTCAATCTCTTACTCATTCAAGCCAAAACCGGAGAACAAAGGCACAGACGGAAGGTGCAAGAAAGCAAAGGCGCATATATGAGTGACGAGTTGCGGTAGAAATTGTAGATTTTCCTCGAATGAAACAGTTTAAGGCCATTGTGGGAGCAAGACACTTGCAGCGAACCGGGTCTTCCAGTGTTTCACTGATTTGATGCTTTGGCGGTGTCGATAACGCCGCCAAGGATGTGTTGAAAACGTCAGCTGTTACCAACTTTTCCTTTACCATAACCAGCAGCCATGTCACACGGGCACTTGGGACTCTGGGTAGGGAAGGAACCGCCGATTCGGTCACTCTGCCACAAAAGAAAGTGTCTTGTTTCAAAGCTGTGCGAACCGTCGTAAGAAACACTTTGTAAGGACTTGACTCCCTGCGGAGTTCGGTACGGACGGTGAAATTGCGCTGCAGCGTATCGTAGACGCCAGTAATTCAAAGCAAAGGAAAGACACAAAACGTTTTCGAGGAGCTTGTTACTCGGTACATCGGAGTACGAGAAAGCGAATGCAGAGAATGCAAAGCAAAAAAAATGATTGTAGCTAACCGTAAACCCCCACAGCGGCGTCCTCGAGTCAAAACCGTCACGTGTGTGCTAGTGGGAGAGTCGACTCCTCGTCGTCGATCATCCCCTCAAACGTTTGCAACAAAGTGTCAGAGACGGCTGGCTGGCGAAGAATAGCCTCTGTAGCCATATGCAGAAGAACCAACAACGCTGAATATTAGTGGTCCTTCTCTTTCCGGTCAATACTTTAGTTCTTCATTGATCAAACTCAGTGATGGTGCCGTCCCGAAGAACAGGGGGTAACGCTCGGTGGTCCCGTGCCTGCCCAATGCCCGTGGACACCCAATATAAGGCATCTGTTGAATACCTACACGGTCGTTCGGTGTCGGAATCGGGTTGTCCCGAGTCTGCCGTTCGCCCGCGGAAAGTCTGGCAAGAGTTGTCTGTTACTAACGGGTATCGACTGCAGTCTTTCTGCGCCTAATGGCTGCACTTCCTTTCCTTCAAGGCAACACACTTTTCCAAGGGGATCCAGGTTACTGCCGAGGAAATGTGATTGTATCCTGAAGGGTGGATCTGTAGTTGCCTAGAAGATGCGCCACAGTTTAGGCACCCTGTAACGCGGAAAACCACGCTGAAACAGCTGTATAGTCGGCAAATTGTGCGAGTTTTGACAGACGATTGCCAACGGGGTTCTTTTCCTCAGGCGACATATGGAGGCAAAGTAGATGTTTTTTTGTACGTTTCACGGCATATCGTTGGAAGCAAAATGCAAGGTAACCCGCAGTGTGCAACACTGCAGATACGGGCCTTTAGTCCATCCCTGCTGTTCCCCGGTGACAGCCGCTCGGTGGTAGTGGGGTATGAAAGGGTACCCTGTCTTCAGAGGAAGTTACTGTGTTCGTTCGTCCGCACATCACCGCAGAATCGTGCTCTTCAAAGTATCTCTTTTGTGGTCCACGAAAATATTTTGTCTGTCCTGTCGGGCAAAACATGAAGTAACAGGGACAAAACGAGCTGTACCCGTCGGTGTGTTCTACTGCATTATTGCACTGGCGCTGTTCTGTCTGCGGCACTGAGTGGGCGTGATTCCAAAACTGCGAAAACAGTTGAGAACCTACGCTCCTGAGCTGGCAAAAATCAAGGTCAAGACCAACAGCGCTACGGTGAGTTTCTAAAATCATTACCAACTTTTCGAAGAATTACCGGGTGTGCGGACCCAGCTCCACTTTGCATCGCTGGGGTCTACCGGCGCGTCCCGTGTTGATGGGAGGCACTGACTAGCGGAATGCACTTGCGTGCACCCTCCACAGACAGTAGGACGGCTACAGGAGCGAAGTACGCCGACGAATCGCAATGTACAGTAGTTGTTGGGTAACAGACGGCAGAAAAACTGAAGGATGACTCCAATCGAAAGCTGCCTCTCAACCACTCGATGAACTAACGCCTGTTGAAATGGACGATGTTCATCTCTGAAGCCCCAATTCGTCGCAGTTGTCGAGCCAAAGTTGCCCGAAATCTTCGATGTTTTGTGGGCACGAGCGCTGGAAAGTTATCGTAGTTACGCGAGTTAGAGAGCATCAGCGGCGCACGATTTTCCTGCTAACCTTGGGTGATGCACGAAAATATGTGCTCGCCAAGGAAGTTGCTTTATGCATGTCTCAGCGGTGCTAGTCAAGTGGTCACACGGTGGGGCAGTAGATGCGGGGCTTAAATTTAACATACGGCTTTATGAGCATCCTCTTGCAGCAATGTGCTGGTGGCATAGGCCGGCGCAAGCGCTTATTTCTATGCAGACATTGTCGTGTAACACTTGAAGGGTGGTGCCAAGAATCAATCTCGGTCGCAGTCCCGCAATAGACAGTGGTCCAATGGCCGAGTTTATCGAAAGAACTTGTCCACGTGAGAATCTCATCGTCTCCGAGCCTCCGCCTTGTGGTTGTGCGCAGCACTCAGCAAGTAGTGGGCATCCGCCTAACTCCCTGCGCAATAGGAAGGCAGGTAAATGAGGCTGGTGGTCGAAAATCTTTGAATCTCCGTTCGCTTTTGAACTCAGGAAGAGGTCTTCAAAGGAAGGAGCAAGTTTCCGAATTGTCGGCATCCTCTGCCGGCTTCGCCACCGAAGCACGCAACGTACTGATTTTTGCGGTGTGACAAAATGGCCAGTAGAAACGATGAATAACGAGGGTGTGTACACTATCGTGGTCAGTCACTTGATTCTGAAATATCTCGCTTGTTGCTCCCAAATGAACAACTGGGCGGACAGTCAGCTCCATTATCAGGCAAACATTTCCTCTCTGTCATTTCAAAATGGTAAGGGTCTTTGATTCCACGCTGCCTAAACGCTCCTCTGTGACAAGGATAGTCTTGTGCAGGTACGAGCAATGTTCTTGCGCACTCAGTGTCGTCCAATAGTTCTTCCAGTTCTATCGCTTGAAGCCCCTTGTTCTGGTCGCTCGGTCATGCGCCGCAGAAATCCAGCGTCCGACGCATAGCAGAGAGATGTGTGGCATGGGGTCACCCTCGTGCACAATAGGTGATAGGCAGAAGCGGTTCAGTTTAAAACTGGCGATGAGTTCTCAGTGGCCTGCATTTTTGTCACTCGTGTCTCGTCGCAGATCATAGGCGGAGATGCATCCCTTCCATTTCCCCAGCGCGCGGTAAGCAGGCGTGTTCGCTATGCTCACCGCTTGGAACGATACGGGTATATCGATCGCTCTACCATGTAGAGTAGAACTCCGCTGGTGGAGAGTGCCTCATCGACTGACGGCAAGCCTAATAAAAATGAGTTGGAAGAGGCGTCATTCACAAGAAATTTCGCTTCAATTTTCAGGAGAACCTCTGTTTCGCGCCACTTAGTCGTGGACACTGAATCAATGGGCGTGAACATTGTAGTTCTGTTGCATATATTTACACATTTTTAGATGGTAGGTATGACGCAAACTGTCTTCAGACGTTCTTAACCCCGCTCGCATCTTTCATCTGACGGGGAACTATCGTGCCTAAGATACCTACGGAGAGGCAAGCGAAGAGCAGCTGGCGTATGTGTCAATCTCCAACGTCTTCGCCCACCATTGAACGTTGAGACACTGTCCGTGATTAATGAACTTTGAAGAAGTCGCTAGTTGACTATGCAACATACATCTTCTGGAGGGCCACTTCGCTTTGTTGATAAACAGGATTTGATGTACCTGGATACGCTGAAGTCAAAAGATGTCCCACATGGTAAGTCTGTCGGCAAATTCATGTCTTCTGTAGGATCCCCTCTCGCACTCAAGTGACAAACAGTCTGCACTGAAGGAATTAGGGGGCACATTTCTTCTACAGACATATTCTTTCTGGAGAAGCTGGCTGATGTTTGCAACTGATTTCTTGGCCAACGAAAAGATTCAACTTTCTGACGACCTGTGGTATTATTGTCTATGTTCTCTCCCGAAGGCGAACGGAATCAAGTTCTAGGCTTGCTACCTTCCAGCAGCGTCTATACTCTTTTGACTTTCTGATGATGCTCAGAGAGACCACAACACCCGAATGGGTATGTAGTGTGTGGGTTGGCAGTCTCTGACCGAGATACTAACTTTTTTTTTTGTTCGCATTCCACACTTCAGGATTTACGCGGAAGGGGACGCGACAATGTGGTTCTCTTATAACACGAGATATTGAAGGGGCATTTCCGGAGAACCCTTATGAACGGTACGTTGCCTGATGAGATGTAACCTGACATTAAATCTCGGTAATCTACGGATTAACTGAATTGGTGTAGCCAGCGAAGACAACGTTGTCAACAGGCGGGAGCACCATCTGTCCCGCTATGAAGCTCTGTTTCCCCGGTCTGCAGGCTGACAGCCAGAAGAGACTCGTCTTTTAAATCGGAGGCAACATCGTAAGGAGCTCTAGACAGTTTGGTGTTCAAAGAGAGGCAACGATGACACTGTCCGACTGATGGCACAGGCTGGCTTCGAGTTAGCAGCCTGGAGCCTCGACCAAGTTTTTCACTGTTGTTTCCTTTCCTCTGTGACTCAGTGCCCGGAATGTGACCGGTTCCCTGTCCACACTTCCGATTGTCTTTGAGAGGCCATTTTGTGTCAAAATACTATTATCGTGCAATCTGTACTTCACAGGGTCCTCAATAGAAGACCGCGGGAAGGTTCCAGGCCGACTGATTTGTCCCTGCAAACGCGTGACATCGAGGTGAGTCGGCGGAATTGGTGCTGACAATCCAGTAGCAACCCCCTCACGGTAGCTCTAAAGCGAAGTGCTCCACCGTACAGCGGCGGCAGTGGCTCCCGTTCTCAAGAGTACGGGGATATATGGTGGTTATTGAACGAGCAGTTTTGATATGCAACTTTCTTACCGTTTCTTCGAGGCCAAGCAAAGACGGCAGTCACCCTTGCCTGGATCACTTCCAGAAATGCAGGCAGTTACAGAGGCATTAGTTGACGCCTAAGCCTTTCTGTATCGGATCTTCCTAGCGAGATCGTCTCTGAGGCACACGTCTGTGATAGAAAGGAGTGTATTACACAGCGTCATTTGTCTAGTTCTGCGTTCCTAGAGGGGAGAACCCAGACACTTCATTAACCGACGACAGAATGCAATACGGAGACGCACAGAATAGCTAATCTTCGACAGCCTCCCGCCTTGCCTTCGCACATCCAGAATTCCTAAGGGTCTTGTGAGCCGTAAATGCATGTGCAACCTTCGCCACATCCAGTTCGCCTATCCGAAACCGACAGGGTTCAAGACCAATCGCGTCGTCAACCCTCTGGACCCTGAGGTGGGCAGGTACCGTCGTATCGAAATTCCTGCTGATTCGCAGCTGGCAGTAGAGCATAAACACTGCCACTAGTGTAGGTGAAATTGTACGGTCAGGATCAGCAAGCAAAAAGTCGTTCCTGTTTTCCGCCAGCACTGTGAAACATTATAGAAATTCACGTACGCGTAGCAGGATGCTACAGAATGAGCGGGGGGAGGCACGTGCCTGCGATGAAGACTTCTTGTGGGAAAGATACTTGCGAGCATGAAGAAAAAGCTAATCTTCGTGGGACCCACGCGCACACGAACCGCGGACTGACGACTGTTAAAGAATACAGGTGAAAGGTTTCACATGACGTAAATTTTCTGCAGATAAGACTGACGCCTGCACGATGGTATCTCTTTTGTCGTATTGTCAGTACAAGCTTCCGTCCTACAAAGAGGAGAAGCCTCCACCTCTTAAGTTTGTTAGAGACACCCTAAATGTCAGTGATATCAGCAGGGCCATAGAACGCGGCCCAAGGAAAAGACGCGGAAATGATGAGTAAGCTGGGATTTGGAGTAAGGCAGAGCCTTCAGACAGGTTGAAGGAAGGCGTAAAGACATGCCTGGCTATGCCAGGCACTGGATGCGAAAAAACTCCAAAAAGCACTTCTTTATGGAGACGGTACATAATTCTTTGGACGCAAACGGGAGACATAGCAGCCGAAGAGGAACACTGTCACACGAGATTAGCATGGCAAGAGCTTACCGATGCCTCTCAAAGTGGAACCGAACGATGGAGACACCATTGATCGCTTGAAGCCTCAAGGATATTCCTGTCGCAACTGCAAGACGAAACTGTCCTTGGTTGTTGTTGGCTGCCACAATCGTGAATAAGGAACGGCGGCTCCTCTTCTGGAAAAGCCGACAGCATATTTGACACCTTTGATAGGCTACAACAGGTCGGTTGATATGGTTTGTGTTTGTGCACGATTATATGCGCTCTGAGTAACGGAGTGCCGAACAGTGCAACGACAAAACCATCCACAGATAGCGTCGAGCGACGGATGACGTAGAGATTGGATTTACAATAGGCTTCACAGGACGTACCGTAGCTATTCACTGTGATGACAGAATAGGTGACTCAAGCATCGACAAGATTGAGGGTTCCACACCCAACCAGCTTGTTCTGCGGGCCAGTTTCTTCCGCCCACCCCAAGAATGCAGACTCAGTTCGTCTCTACATTGTCAGGTAAGCCATCCGCCTCCCGCGAAAACTCCGCAGTCACTGGCAGGTTACCAGCGTTCGGGATGTGGCGACGACGGAGAGTACCCTCATACGGCAAGCTGCTTAAGACAAGGTGATTCTGCGTGGGATGCTGACAGGACATTAACGGCCCCAAAAGACCCCACCACGTCGTAGCGAGGCATAATAACCCCAACGACCCTGTGTAAGTTTCGATATGTCATCATAATAACATCCTGGAAGTGGCTCACTCGGCAAAGCCCAGAACCTTACCTATGCATGAGAACTCGATTGTGTCAGGGTGTTTGCAGCTACATTTTGCCGAATTGGACGGTCCCATCTCATATTTGGACAGAAGAGTCTATCGCCTTGGCCGAAAAAGGCGAATCACAACATCATGGCAAACAGCTTGTCATAGGTTCGTCTAAACCGTCCACCACCTACATACCATACTTCTCAGCGAACTGCACTTTGGTCGCACACTGCTGGTAGCACAGTAGGCAGCTATGGCACGGTGTGTGCATCACTCCAGGATGGTTACGGCTACTGGTGACGGTCGATTGAGTTTTGCCAGCTAGCTACGAAGTAAGTGAGCCCTGAAAGCGGTATACAAATGTCATATTCAGTTGTACTGACGAAATCCTTGGCGGTGGAGCCGAGGCATGACGTAATTGTACGGCGACCGACAGAGCTCAACCATGTGTACGCGTATAACAGGTCATATTGAGAAGAGCCGTCCCCGGGTGCACGCGAGGGCTGTACGATCTCCATTCTACCCTTTGATAACAGAAGATATCGCTGGTGCAACAAGCTCAAGGTATTTCTGACTCCGCCTTATCCTGATAATGCCGATAACTATAGTAAGAGCAGTAGGCATCTTCGGGGGCGATACCGTGTAGTGCTGCCAGAAGCTATGGCTGGGGTGGGACCAAGCAGCTGAGAAGCTGTTTGTCTAGAGGCGTTCAGCTCTGAGCTATGACTGGCCACTTGGACCTAGATGAGGAACTTATGGAAACGTAAGCGACCTAATCAAACAATCGCGCTTTGCCGGGACTACACAGAAACGGCACAACGAGTGCAGTGAAAGCTTAGATGCTTGCAGATAAGTCGAACGTGAAAGGCTGTCGAGAAAACGCTTCACTCAAACCACAGTGTCGGATAGAAATTAGCATTTTCCGGAAGCTGTTACTGGTGGTGCTGTTCCAGTGACCCAACGTCCTACAGTTTCCAAAATAACTGTGAGAACTGAAGAAGAGCGGCAATTGTTTCCGATCGTCAAACGATATTTGGCATGTCCGCACACGAAATAGGGCAGCTATTCTGACGGACCAGTGTATCTGTCTCTCTCCACGGTGCGTTTCTTCGTTATTCCTGGACGACCTCAAAACGGCAGTCGGCGGCTGGTCATTGACTGTATTTTGGAACGGACTGTCACAGTGAACGTAGCTACCGGAGTCCCTGGCGGCTTTCACAGCAGCCACTTGCGTTTAGTGCGTGCTACAAGCTGGACGACGCATCGATATATAACTGCGTGCTCTCCGAATACAGGGTAGTATGTCTACTGCGTTGGATTTGTACTGGCTGACAGGTGCATACCCTTGAAACCGAAGAAAGGAGGGGTTGACATATACTCAACTGCCGACATCCAGGGAGCTCAGGTGATTGCCAGGCATCTGCGGTAGCATCACTCGCTTAGGCTTGAAGTCCTCTGTCTTACGATATGGGTAATGACTCATGAAAGACTAGAGAAATCAAAATTTCCAGCCGGGTCGACGTACTCTCTGCCGAGGTGGGGCATTGGAATGGGACTTCCAAGTTGGCATGTCGTTCTTTCCCCCTTCGCACAGGCAGATACGCAGAGAAACGGACTGAAGACCAGGCGTCATGTGAATCCTTTGCGACCGTCCTACAACTGGGATGTCTACCAGACACAGTTTCTTGCTGAGGCGGTTGGCCAACCCGCTCACCAGCAAGTCGAAATAAACACGCCTGGAAAAAACACTGCCGTAGATGCTGCCACACTGTTGCCAAGTGAACCAAATTTCCCGCCAAGAGGCTCCTCAGAGAACTATTTGCGCACGGCTGACGTAACGGCTTGCAATGCAACAGCTACTGTAGCTACCCAAACGGCTGCTTCGGCGCTGCAGCAAAGAATTCAACAGCGGATTGCTGGCATGATTTCATCATCGAACAATGGCTGCCAGCAGGACCCTGACAGCAGCCACTATTTGCGTGGAGCCGGAGAAGAACGCCGCGTCCCTCAGAAACAAGGCACACTGGCATTTACCTCTTCGGCACCGGTGTCACTCGTGCCTCTGGCCTATCACAAAAGGATATATGAGTCAGCCTCAAAGGTTTGTAAACAGTGCGCGAAAGAGGCCTCGTCTACAAGAACTTGCAAGCCGCTAACGGCTGCCGAGAAGATCTCTATGTTCGTAATGCCCTGAAGCTATTTTACTTTCACCACGAGTCCCCCGTCGAAGGGGGATGGTGGTTCTTAGTGAGGGCAGCTAAGACGTTCCGGACATTTCCAAAGGCCGGAAGCGCTCATGAGCTGTTCGGCACTGACAGTGACCGTGTGAGCAACCCCGCAATACAGCTAACTTATTGCAGTATTTGGGGCGATAACTCGGTGGCGTAGAAGATAAGCGGGCTCAACTGGTACGTTGAATGTGTCGGTTTCCCACCATTCCCACAATCAGCGAAACCCAGCAGTGGAAAGGGACCTTGTGAATGAATTTTCAGTTCATATTACCTTGGCTTATGTTCCACCATTCCCTCGGTGTGCTATGTCCAGTCAGAATATCGTATTCTGGGTATTCGTTTAGTGTGTGGTAGTTGAGGCGGCGAGTGCTACGGATTAAACAAGAAACGCGAGTGATAGTGGATACAAGTCCGGTAGTACCTCAGAACTCGAGAACCACCGTCTTTCCCACATTGGCCTAACACGGCTAAGAGGCCTAGCAAACACAACAAGTGTCATGCGATGGAAAACAGGCGAGACATATTCAAATTCAGATGCTAAAAGCCCTCAGGAAAGTCGTCGCGAGTAATCTGATTACTCTCTGAACGGCATATCTACAGTCGCGAGCGACCACCGAGAGCTTTCGCACGACTGACGTTGCTGGACACGATGATATCCATCGTAGTAGTATTTCGCGCTGTATCTTACAAAGGCATTGCGACCATTGTACATAGAGCAGGGACCGGCACGCCTTGCTAGCCATTTCGGCATTGGGTGCAGTGGCAGGCGCCTCCCCGACCACTGCGGCCGCAGGTGACGAATCTTCTCGCACTCTCGGGTTCGTGAGAAGGCTCCTGTCACCGGAGGATGAAACAGGGAAATACGCAGTTTTTTGCCCCTAGATTCTCGTAGCAAGAGTGTCGAATGTAATGTGGTCTTTCTACGACGTTCATTGCGAGGGTCTCGACTTTTCAACGTAGTGTAACGGTTTCTAGCCATACGTAGGTGTGTGCGGCTCACTTGAGCTTCGAAAAACTTTTGGCCTTGTTCTCTCGTAACTTGTTTCTCCGCTATTTGCGGTCATATTGTGCCTCCCTCGAAGACAAGTCTGTGATGTCTTCCAGCGAAAAGCAGTCCGGCGATAGTTAAAAATCGCTTCTGAAGGGACAGATGAGTGTCGAGGACGTTGCTGGGTCTGTAACACTCGTCGTTACTGTTGCGTTGTCGCCACGTAGTTCTTTGCCCTGCTTGCTAAGTCATCAGTGTGGCCACTCGCTGCGCCTTCAGTTGGTGCAAAGCCAGTGACACTCATAAGCAGTTTCTCGAAAGTTCGACTGGGGACAGCACCATGTGGACATCGTCGTGGCAACGAGCAAGCTCTTTCGGCGCTGTGCGTGACTCTGGCTCGGTCGCCCGTCACCGTCCGTACGTTGTCCGCGTGGCTTCACCAGCAGTTTCACCAGTCACGAGTCGGGCAAAATTGTGCACGCCGATGACGCTGACTGCAGTGCTGCCTTCAAGTGTTTCCCCTCTTTCATATTTCCAGAGACGTGAAACCCGACTTTTGAGCCATCGCCACCCAGGAACGAGAGCCATGTCCACAACCCTACGATCACTGCTTCCTTGCATGAAAGACGGGAAAGTCCCGATGTTCATAGACAACGAGTTTGTTACGAGCAAAACAAACATCGCCAATAAGGACCAGGTTCATCTCGTGCATTGCCCTTCAACCAACGTAGGCGCGGGACTCATAACCTAGAGGAATCTGAACGTAGGGTGAAATGTCGAACAACTGTACACGCAAGAAGTGGGGAACTAGGATGGCTAGGATACAAGATTTCGGGGCAGCACGTCATCGCTTCCTCTTGCTCCTTTGAGAAGATGTTTCCGCTCTGTAGCATCTAGGCTTACGACTGAAACAGAACAGATGCCGTATTTGTAGGGATCGGCAGTGTCAAGTTAATTTCACTGTTTTGGCTTTGGATGTGGACACGTTTACTGAAATTCAACTGTGGGTGGCCGGGAGCGAAAGCGAGCAAAAACCTATATGATAGTGACGGTTGGTAGAAAAAGGCATTTCCAGTCTGACACGAAGTTATTTTTGCCTTGTGTGTAGCGCGTCTGCTTCCAGTCTAACTGTTGTCAGTAGGGTATCAACTTGATTGGAAACTCCCACGGCCAAAATCAGGGGAACTCGCAGCGGAGTTGCACAAATTCGTGTTTCTTGACGGTGTTGAAATTAAACAGGACTTGCTGGCGGTGAACCCCCAACCCTTGGACGCCGAGGTTCACACTGCGATCCGAAGCTGCCACTCAGCCCAAGCAGGGTGGAGGCAGATGAGTCTGGCGCAAAGGAAGAAGTTTCTTCTCTCCTTTTTGCATGCTTTAGAAAACGGGAAGGATGACCTTGCTAACATCATCACTCGAGGTGCGCACGATTCAGGGGTGGAGTCATAAAATTGCAGACTTTCTTGGTCAAGCAACGGCGGGGGCGTCAAGCGCTCGAGCCTAGGATGTGTGAGCCAATTGCAAATGTCCTGTGCTCAGAACACGGGAAGACGCTGCTCGATGCACAAGGTGAAGTCAGGCGTGGAATTGAAGCCGTAGAAGAAACGGTATCAGCCTCTCCTTTCCTGCGAGGCGACAATTTGCATAACATAGCTGATGGTATGGACTGCTTCACATACAAGCTCCCACTTGGCGTCTGCTGCGGCATCACACCTTTCAATTTTCCCGCCATGGTAGGTGGGAAAATATACGGTGCTCCATTGTCCAGTTCTTCGTGTGCCAGTATCGTAGATTCTGTAATGTTAGAGAGTACCTGCGGTGTCTGAACATGCTCGCAACACGTGGTATTATTTCTCGTGGCTCCTGCGGGGTTTGCAAGTGGACCTACTGAGCGGGCTGGAGGCAGACGGGCTGCATATTGCTCGTAGTGTCCTAAACATGCGCAGGGGCTAAGAGTTTGCAGGACGAGTAGTAATCGACGTTGTGTCAAAGAACATAAATGATTTTCTGAAATGATCATCACAATTTTTGTGCCTCGCAGATTCCACTATGGATGTTCCCAGTCGCGTGCTTAGCTGGAAACACATTCTTGCTAAAGCCGTCCGAAAGGACTCCTCTGGCGGCAGCAAAGCTCATGAGTTTCGTTCAAGAAGCTGGCTGGCCAAAGGGTGTCGTTAACGTTGTGGTAAGCCGAAGACGATGTATCCACGCTTGTGTAGTTTCGAGTAATTCCCGAGGAGTGCTGCATGGTGCTCTCTCTACAAAGAAGCCTGAGCGCAGGAAATCACAGCTGCTTGTAGGCTGCCGTCGTTACAAATTCTGGTACCCTTTGTCAGGCTGAAGTAGGCGGGGTCATACATGCTTGCCCATCTGGCGTGGACAGACCATCTGGTTAGGCTTGTTTCCAGATTTCGTTGCCTCGTATCAATTCAAGGACACCATTCTTGTGCTTGCAACAACATATATCTCTTTTTGAGTCGGACATGAAGAGCCTTGACGGCTTTGACGTGTGCCCCGCTCTTGATCCCGGGAGCGGTGGGTGAGTCCTGGCTGGAGGCACTATTGGCTTCCACGTGCTAGCCCGGGTGAATAGGCAAAATGTCTTTGTCCAGAAGACGTCTGTGGCATCGAAGCTTTCTGCTTATTCAGCACGGAGACGCACGGACTGCAAACATTCTCTGCACGGCACCCAGCGTCGCTGCAGTTTCTTTCGTAGGCAACAACAAAGCAGGTAATTGTATTTCAGAGGACTGCGTTATTTGTCTGGTTGTGTGTGAGGCCAAAAACTGTAGGGAACCCCTTCTGAGTGCGGGCCTGGATAACCGAGACTGGAACTGCGGTTGCTAAACTTGCACCGATGGTCTGAGAGAATTGTGTGAATTGTGTGCCTCTACTGAGCCTCTTTCTGGATGAAGATTGTATTTTCTTGATGCATTAAGAACTCCAAGACTTGGAATGGTATCTTCTCCGGGTTGTTCCTACGTTTTACCAGGAGAATTGATTTACAAGCTTTGCGGAGAATCCGGGAAACGAGCACAATGCAACATGGGGGCGAAAAACCATGCTGTTGTCATGCCAGGTATGAACCAGCCGGGTTACGCGCCCCCAGAAAACCCCCGCTTCGATGTGACCCCTCAGGGTCATACTGAATAAACATTCGTGTGTGACTGTGCTTGCGAAATATTAAGCAACAAGCTGACTTCCACTTGTCGCGGTTCGACGACTGCACAGGGAACCGGATTAGGTTCACTGGTTCTTCAGGATGTTTGCATACACGGATGAGTAATTTCGGTAAAGCAGCGAATGATCCGTCCATGCCATACACTAGGAGAACCTGTCTTTTGCGGTCACACGGAGGCATCGGTGTTTTCGCACGTCATGTTTCGATGGTGTGGATAACGCAGATGCTGACAAGGAAGAAGCTCTCAATGGAGTTGTAACTGCGGCGTTCGGTGAAGCAGGCCAGCGGTGCATGTCTACTTCAGTGCTGCTATTGGTTGGCGATGCCGGAAACTGGTTGGAAGACCTCCTACTCGTTGCAAGTGCTTTAAAAGGCAAGTCGTTCATGCTACCTTATAATTCAGTAGAGGTGAGCTTTTTATTTTGCGTATGTCTAGCGATTTCCCGTGTTTTCTGGCAGCAAAGAGGAGATGGTTACCAAAGGAATTTCTACTCGTCGTTCGTCTCCTGCCACACACTCTCTCGTGTCCCGTGTTCGTCACTTTAGTTGTCAGTGACTTCTCCGTCGATATGATGGTGCCAGTCGCCACATCCGACTGTCCTCAACAAGGCACGGTTGCGTCTCCGGACAGCAGCACCTGGCCAGTTTCAACTGTTGAGATGCCGTTAGGTCTTCCACACATTCGAGCATACGACAACCTTGAAGTTCAAAGGAAGTACTGGATCCCGGCGATGAAAGTCATAGTCTGTTTTTTTTTACTCAGTTGGTCCGGGCAGCGACCCGAGCGTCGATGTTGGGCCGCTGATTTCCAAGGAATCAAAGATTCGAATCAAAGCGGCGGTGAAGCAGAGCATTCGTGAGGGTGCAAAGCTTCTACTGGACGGTCTTCATCCTGTCGTGGAAGGTTTTCCTAACGGCAACTTTCTCGGTCCCACAGTTTTGGAGATTCCTCATCTGAACATCACTGCCTACAAGGTAGTCAAGCAATATCACCCTGCTTTAAGAGACCTTTGGTCTTTTCCTGAGAGAGCTGGGCTCCTCAGAGCAATGTCGCCGCCGTTGACAACATCAGACACAGTACATTAATCTTGCAAGATGCTGACATCTGATTGATATTGCATTTGCGTTGATTGCTCGAAATCACGTGTACTGGTACGAAAGACCGTTTGTTGCCTGTGTTCACGTGCAGGAAATGACAGATATGAAACCGCACTGTATTCGAATGGCACACGGCATACAAAACTGTGGAAGCTGGTCATCTTTTGACGAACATTTTTGTTAGGGAATAGGATGTCGTCGTCCGGTTCAACACCATGTACAGTGAGCTGGCATTAACCGTTGGAACTGTTTTCTCTTGTGTGTTTGTCTTTCACCCAGGAGGAACTGTTCGGGCCAGTTCTCTGCGTTAAGAAGGTCAATTCTATCCAAGAGGCAGTGGACCTCGTGAACACAAACAAATACGTGAGTCCAGGATTTGCCGACGCCACGAATGCATGGCACAGCCATCTGTTCTTGTACGCGTCTGGTTCCTCGAAAAAACTGTCGTTTCTGAGCACCGTTAGGACATTCCTGTTGCAATTGTCAGAAGCCAAAAGAAAGTGACGCCCCTGACGTTTTTCAGGATGCAAGAACCACATGTTTTTTGTCGACATGTTTCTTCCTGGGGTTCAGGGGAATGGCTCGGCTATTTTCACACGAAGCGGTTCAACAGCTCGCTTCTTCCAGCAGTCTGTTGCTGTCGGACAAGTGAGTGAGCACGGCTTCCGCATCAGTTCTGAATAAGATTTACGCTCTCTCATTAGCAATGCAATCCGGTGAAGCATCCTTCGAGCCTGTCAATTATACCTGGGTGTGTTGGCCACTGTCCCGATTGTCTTCGTTTTCCCGTGGTGCTTGACTGTCTGCTGCAAAGGTGGGAATAAATGTTCCGGTACCCCTTCCTCTCCCAAGTTTCTCCTTCACCGGCTGGAACGACAGCATGCGTGGAGCTCTTCACTTCAACGGCAAAATGGGCGCCGAATTCTACACACGGACCAAAACGATCACTGCCCGTTGGAGGGGGAGTGGCTGTCACTAGTTTCGGGTGCGTGCCGGTTAATCGACTAAAACGGCGATTACAGCGCCTTACGGCCAAGGATCGACTAACCAGCGGCGACGATTGTCAGGAAACACTGATGTTCTGTGTTCACTCGAAACGAGCAACGCGCAGTTTCAAGGCAGTCCTGCATGAATCAGTGTTACTGGGTGTTGTACACGCGACATTTGGGCAGTTTTACCGGACCAAGCAGCCTCAAACGTGACCCTGCCGAATGTGGTTTCGTAGTGTCCTAGTAAGGATAAGATGACGAAGGACTGCAACAGGACAAAAGCCCTGCATATTTAAGGCATACTGTTGCGAGCACTACAGCAGGAGGGTAAGCAGTCCGTCACGCGCCCCCCTCGTAATTGCCTCTGTGTAGCGTGTCGCGTTCCATGATGTCCGTTGGATGCTGTTACCAAACACGGCGTTCAGTCCACCGAGATTGCAGACTACCTCCGGTAAACAGTGTGTCGTTTTTCGCTTTTACGGACTCGCAGTGATTAGCGATTTCTTCGCAGGGGAGGTATGCGAAGTCCGTAAAATGGAACCACACGCAGCCGTGCGACCGATAGCGTATCTGTCGCATGATAGTTGTTGTTGGTGGAGCCAACTGCCCGGCACAAAGTTGTAGACATGGCCCCTCCGTCATCAAAGGCAACACGAGCGGTAAACGCGGAAAGGTGTTGCTGGAGCACTGGCAGCAGAAAAAGTGTCACGTAGTCGTATTGGAGCGGCTGATATTGAAGGGGCACTGTAGGAAAGACTGGGTGGAAGAACATCCGCTGATGCGTGAAGAAATTCTATACGACAATACACGGAATTGCGATCTGAACGCTTCCACCTACAGTGCACCTGTCGATACCAACACCAGCATCTGCTTCAGCAGCTCGCCTTGATGCAGGGATGGGCTTGAGCAGCATAAGTACCATAAAATCGAAGAGCCTCCTCGTTAGTTGAAGTTGATGTGAAGAAAACCTCTACACTTCAGTTAGTCAGCTGCAAGCCGCCGACACCAAATGCTGTCTGGTGGATGCAGAATCTCTTGAGAAATTCCACCATTGGGAAGTTTACTGAGGCTTCTCACAATTAACACTGAGAGTCGACGAATGAGATGGAAGGCAGTCCACGAATATCACACTTCTACTAATGCAGTGCCCCAGTGTAGGATATCTCTCATTGTACGGTGATTTGGAGAGTGGCAAGGTAAAGATGGTCGCTTGTTTCTCCCCCACAAGCATATCATGAGAAACGACAGCTGAAAACTCGCAGGCTACATAGAAAAGCGGGTTGGTAGCTGTCTCTGTCGCCACTTGTTATTTATGGCGGTGCAACGGAAGTGAGAAGCCCACCGCGTCTGTTGCCATCGTCTGGTTAGAAAAAACATAGCTATCAGGTTGCCCCGTACTCTTTTGAGTTTCTCCCAAGGTGATCGAAAGTTTTCGTGGTGTCCCAGCTGGATGGTACACTTCTCGGTGTCGAGGCGTGTTTCCTGACTTTGAGTGGGTCAGTGCGTGACTGACGAGCAGGACTACTGCAAAAGCGAGGGGCACATCAGGAGGTGAATCGCGCTCTGGCTGCGTCGAAACAATACCCACGATCTTGTGTTGTGTTTACTCCACCTTGACGGCAATAACGTCGGGACCCTGTCTAAGAGCGGCCGACGGCTGTGGGAATTACACGTCTAATCTTATTTACGCCTGAACCCTAAACGAAGATGTAGGGTGAAGTCGATGTGATGTACATGTGTTTCAATGGCACATGACAACCATCCTTACCTTGGACGGTTCAACCTCTCGCTCTTGCCAACAGTTGCTGGACCAGTGGGTCTACGCTAGGCGCTCCTTCATGCCCACTGTGAGTGCGCCACTGAAACTTCTTGAGTAGCCAGACTGCACCGCGGTGCGTGTGAGTCTGATGACCGTGACTGCGCGGGAGGCCCTCGTCGTCTTCCCTTTTGTGTTCTCCCATGCATTATGCAGGCTGGGACACGTGTACCGGTGTCCGTCTCACTGATCATCTTCTTCACAAGTAGGAAGGGTACCCTGCATGGGGCTCTTTCCATCGCCAGCCCAAGTGACACTGAAGTTCTACAATCAAGCTACGGTCCAGCCGCGGTAGCCTGCACTCCTGGGAACCACGTTCCACCATCAACTGGCGCGTACCACTAGCGGCTGTTCACTAATTGAGCCGCTTCGGTAAACTACCGCCTTTCCGTTCGAGTCCCTCTGTTCTTCGATCCCCAATTTGTTCACACACGTTGGTGCCTGCCTATCCTAGTGTCCTGCCGGTTGTGTGCAAAGCCGAACTAGAGGGTTTCCGCCAGATGTTCAAAATCGGCAAATGGCTCCTCTTGGAGAGCGAGGACTGACGGAAACGGGCACTAGACTCGTTCATGAAAGACCACCAGATGTGCAGAACGGTGCCTTCGAGGAGACGGAGCAAAAGCACATCTCGCCGAATCCCCCGTTGCAGAGACCCATGTACGCGGTACTCGTAGAGGGCTCTAAGAAGTCAGACAGAAGTGGCTTTCTATGTCGTCCCCAAGGCCGCTGGGGCCCCCTCAGCTGTGTTTGCGAGCGGAACCGCTTACGAGGGAAGTGGGAAACAGGGAAGACAAATGAAGTGAGCGAAAGCCACTTCCTGTCGCCTCCCGCGTAACGTCTTGGGGTCCTCAGCGCTCCATTCTTGTAGTATATGGTGCGGTGTTTCGCGGGTCTCGGGGACCACTGCTATACGTTTTTTTATAGTGGCGCAACCGGAAGTTTGCGGACCCCCGTTTTTCCGCAGCCGTCCTGCAAAGGTCGGGTCTTTTATGCCGTCGCTGCTGTTTCCAGAAAAGAATCTGACAGCCGAACTCGCTGGAGGAATGCGCGGCGCGGCTCCGCTCGGCAAATCACAAAGGGTGTCTGGGCTGGTCCCGTCGTCCTCTCAGCGCTTGGGGGCGCCCTCTGTGTACAAGAGGGGGGTTTAGACGCGGCACCCGTCTTCCTGATCACGCGGCTGTTTTGGGAGAGAAAACAGTGGCATTTTGAGGCTTCCTTCTCTTTGCGTGCCTCGCCACACGATGGCTTCTGACTAAAAACAGTCTGTGGGGGAGAACTCCGTTCGCAGTGCTCTGAGGCAGTGGACGACACAGGACAGGATGTAGTGAAACTGCGTTTTCGATATCCAGCACTCCACAAGTAGTCGATCCTTTTCGCACGTGGTCTCCACGCGAGTTTGCATCTGAAACGACACCCGCGTCGTCACGTTGTGTCTCATTTTCGTGGTTCTCCCACTTTCCCACTCTTCCCCATCCTCGTAGCAACGAACGCGTTTCCTCGCGTTCAGCTCTTCCGAAATTCGGCTGCTCTCGTCGGTGACGTAGCTCCCTCTTTGCGAATGCGCGTTTCGTCACTCTGGACCTCTGGGCTTTCTCGTCCGATTTCCCCGCTCTTTTCCTCTACGCTTTCCCCGCTGCCGTCGTTCTGCCAGATTTCCCGGCCGTTCTTGTTTAAACCAGGCTGCACCACTTTCGCGTGGTCATTCCCCGCGCGGACGAAGCAAAGCCGGCAGCCTCTCGATTCGATTCTTGTTTTTGTCTGGCACTTTTATTGTCCGCTTTTCCAGGCGCTCTTCGGTACGTGCAAATGTCTGTTTCTGTAACTGTCTGTGCATATAAAGTTGTGCAGATGTAGAGGCATGCGTAGGTGGATGTCTATGGCGTCAAATATTAGCGCTGTCGTCTCTCGTCCATCGGTTTCCAGTCGCCTTTTTGCCAGAGTTCATGACATCTGGTGTCACTTTTACGTTCGCACTCAATCCCTTTGTCGCTTCCCCTGGTTCCACACCACACCTTGCGTTTTTCCTCGGCCGCGTCCGCCGCGAGGCGTCTCGTATCAGTTGCCGAACACTCCACCTTTCCGCGCTGCTTCTCTCCAAAGAACGAGGCGGCTTCCGTCTTTCCTGCAAAGAGACCCTTCCCTTTTGTACGTTTTTTCGCGACGGCTTTTTCCACGAGAACCGACAGTGGTACACACTTGATGTCTACGCTCTGCGACACACAGACGCGTGCACGGATACAGACGTGCGTCGCCTCCTTTTTGCCTCGGAAAAGCTGGGAGCAGCGAGAGCACGCGCCTCTGAAGCAACCGCGCAAGGAACGCTCCGGTAGCCACCCGAAGTCGCTTCGCTTGCCTGTGGACACTCGGTTCATCTCGATTTCTGCGAGGCTCGACGCACTTTGTCTCTGCGGACGCGACGTGCATGCGCCACGCGCCCAGGGAACTTTGCTCAGCCTTTTCTGTGCGGCAACTTCGAAAATGAATCGCACTGCTTCCCTATGCTCACCGCCCGCTCTCTGTCTCCCTCGCCCACTCATGGCTCTTCGTCTCAGCTCGTGCGTCGGTTGACTCTCGCAGTCTGTCTGCTCTCTCCGTCAAGCTGTGCTGTGCCTGTTTGTCGCGGGTCTTTCCCCAGAAAGGCGACGCACGCGTAGACACGTGCTTCTCCCAATCTTCCTTCGAGAGGTTGTGTGGTTGGGCCTTTCCACCTCCCTACACTGGGGCGCCAGAAATCTTTTCGCGGGACTGATCGCCCAAGACAGGGACGAGTTTCTCCCGTTCAGCAGAGCGGAGAAACGCTTGAACGCAGCGCGTCTGGGCGACTCTCCGAGCGACTGCTCCCGTGTCTTTCTACCACGTTTTCGTGTGCTTTCAAGAGTGCCCTCTGTGGTCGAGCGGTAATCGCTCTCAACCGACACAGGCTCGTCGTTTCCGGCTGTACAGGTTTTCTCGCTTCTCCCCGTTCTTTTCCCCCTTTCCGTGCTTCCTGTATTCTCGATCAACAGAAAAGAATCCCTCCCTGGACTCGCTGCTGGTCCCGCGCCTCGCCGTCTCACGTTCTGCGCTTCCTGTCGGAATCGTTTGCCAGCTTTTCCACTCCACCCTTTCCGCCCTCGCGGTGTCTAAACACTGCCGTCTACGCTGCCTGCTTTCTTCTTCCTTCGTCTTCTTTCTGCTCCGCACACCTCGCCACTTTGCCGTCTCTTCGCGCTTCTTTTCCTCTGCCTCAGGCTCCTTGTCTGCACGAGCACACACCTTTTCTTTCGTGTCGCTTCCCCGGCTTTCGTTTCTCCCTCGCACTCGTCCCCTCTCTCTCTCTCTGCTCCGTCTTGCACTTGGCGGCTTCGGCGCTCGACTCTCGTCTCTCCCCGTCTGCTGCGCTCACGTGGCACCTCGCGCGCTCTCTGGCTGGGAACTGACGGGCGCGAGCCAGCAGCGACTGCCACAAGCCTCTCGGCTTCTAGGCGAGAGGACACCGCGTACCAGCGGTCCTCGTTGTCTCTCCTCGCGCGAAAATGGGCGCTTGCATTTCCAAAAATAGTTCGGCTCGCGTTTCACGGTACGCAGATGCTTTTCGTGTTCACTGGTTCGTAGCGCCTGCATGGAAACCCACAGCTGTCGACGAGCTGTACAAATGCCGTACTATTCACTTTGGTTGTCGCAGCCCCCATGCTAGTCTGTACGGAGTACTTGGGTGTGTGTGTCACTCCAATTTCTGCCGCACTAGGCACACCGGCTTCGGGTGGGTGAACTCGAAGCAGATGGGCTGCGCTGTCAACTCGAAGCTGCTTGGTCACGAGCTCGTGCGGCCGAGCTGGAACAGACAAACGCTCGTTTCGAGCGGTCACTCTTTTTCGTTCTTGGGGAAAGCCGACGTGAAAGCAGAGAGAGGGAGGAGGGGAATGTGGAAATCTCGCTTCTTCGGGAGGAGTGTGTGCAGTCTTGCGGGATGCCGACCTCCCTTAGAGCGCACATGGTATCTCCTGTTCCGACTGGGGACTCCCTCGAGTGTACGTACAGCTGACGTAACTGGGTACTGTATGTTCCGTGTGCGCGTCCAACACAGACTCGTTTTCCTTTGGAGCCTTCCTCGACGAAGGCGTTCTCTGGGGTGACAGGTCGGTCCTCTGTGGTGTGGCTCACTGGAAGGTTTATTGATCCCTTCCGAAGTGTGCCCGCGTCTTCGCGTCTGGCAAACACTCGCCCTCATCTGTCTCCTTTCCTCCGAGTCTCTTTCCTGCCCTCATTTGTAGGTCTTCTGCTCTGTCCGCCTCGAAACAAACAGTTGCGGCCAGTGCACCGCCAGGAGCGGCAGGCGACGAGACCTCTGCGACGGGTGCTGCCGAAGAAGCTTCGAGGAACTCCCTTGCCAGGTACGTTGGGTTTCTTCTCGTGTGTGTCTCTGAAAAACGTTGGTGCGTCGTTCTGTCTCTGGTGTGTCAAGAAAGACGGGGAACGCATCCTGCAGACGCGGAAAGCGAATCGAAGAGATGATGCGTTTTCTGGCCGTGTCCGTTTCGGGAGACGAAAGTCCGTGTGAGGGAGGGCCATGTATCGAGAGCAAAACTCTATAGGCCGGAAAACACGCGGGCAGGTATGAAAAACCACGGATTTCGAGGAAGAGATGACAGGCCGTGGATGCCCGCCTTCCCTTGCTTCGTCGCTTTGGTTTGCTGTCCCTCCCTCGCTGCCTGTGGTCCAGTAGTAACGGAACCGCTGCGGCAGGTGAGGACATAGAAGAAGCTCGAGAGAGTGTTTCCGAGAGTGAAGAGACGCATGCGTTCAGCCGCATGCAATGTGCGGGACGCCACGGATCCGAGCATTCAGAGCAGGAAGAGACGGACTGTGAAGACGCAGCTGCACAGAGGAAGAAGAAAGGCAGTCGTCCTTCTCATTTTGGTCGAAGAGAGACTCGCGCAAACTCACAGAAGACCTTTGGAGAAGCGTGTAGCCGTTTTACGACTTTTCCGAGAAAGCGGGGCTTGCCCGCGCCTCTTGAGGGAAGCGCAGTGTCGGGGTGCTTGCCAGGTAACCGAGAAAGGCTCTGCAGATCTCCCGGCCACTCGAGGGAAGCGACTGGAAAGGCTGGGCCTTATAGAAGACCGGACGAGCGCGAAGAGAAGTGGGTTCAGAGCGCTCGTGCTCCACTTGGAAAACAGAGTTCTAGGGAAACGACATCTCTTCTCCGTTCTGAACGCGGCTCGGGCTCTGTCGCTCTCCTCAGTATCCCCTCTGATCACTGTCAACTGCACGTGAGTCGCCACGCAGATCGCCGCACTTTGGAGGAGCCTTCGGTCGTCCAGAGCTGTCGAACGCCGCGCATGTGTGGTGCCTCGCCTTGCCTGGAGAAGGAACACGAGGAAGACAGGCAGGGAGGAAGTGAGTGCGAGAGAGGCAGGCGCATATGTTGCTCTCCAAGCCTCTCTTCTCCGAGACGAAGAGAGCCAGCGGAGAGAAGAGTGAGACAGCGGAGAGTCTCGACGCGTCTCTCGAGCTCGTCTTCCCCGTGTGACCCATTGCGAGAAACTCCCTGTTCCTCGCCGTCTCCATCACCTCGCGTCGTCGAAAACGCTCTCTCTCGCCGCAAAAAAGAAGCCCAGACCGCGCCCGTTCCGCTGGACATACACTCGGCGAGTTCGCATTCCAGCTTCCGTCCCGCAAGACGGCCAGAAAGGGAAGTGAATCGTCCCCGGATCGAGAGACGCCGCTTCGGTCCACAGTCTGCACAGAGGAAAGCACAGGACCGAAGAGAAGCTGCGAGGCTTTCGCCGAACGCCTGGAGGGGGAGAGAAAAGGCTGCCCAACGAGAGAGAGAGGAGAGGGAGAAGGAAGAGAATGCGGGCGAGGCGAGAAACACGACGGCTTCGTCTCTCCAGTCTGTGGTGGAGGCCTTTGAACGTACGGTGACGCTTCTGGTGTCTCTCCGGGCAGGAGCGCAGGACGAGAAGACTGGATGCGACAAGAATCCTGGAGAAAGCGGCCAGTTTGAGGAGGCGGACAGTGCGTCTCTCTTGAGAAAACGGAGACAGGCAGAGCTCTCTTCGACTGCCGCTCTCACAGTCGGCGCAGTGTCTGCAGCAGCAGCGACGGCGACAGCTGCGAGCGCGCTGCAGCCTCTCTCGGTATTCTTTTTCTTCGCTCTTTTGCTCTTCTTCACACTCTTCCTCAGAGACGCAAACTGAAGGCCGCTCCTCTCGGTGGGGTGAGAGACCCTTGACCAGAGACGTTTGGGATGGAAACACGGAGGCGCGAAGTGGAGACGAACGTGGAAGGATTTCCACTTCAGTTGCCTCTTCTTCTTTTCTTAAATACGCGTCAGCCAAGGAACACCCGGAGCGATTGGTGAGAAGACGTCGGCACCTGCGCTGTCCGGCGCCGGCATCAGGAGCGCCAAAGTCATCGATACTCGATCCGGCGGGACGCGGCAAACGTCGCTTCTCGCGACAGGAGAGAGGCAGCATGTTTGCTGTTCTTCGTCTCGCCCTTTGCTTCTGCTCCGACGCTGCGAGCAGCTGGGCCGCGCGGTCGTTTGTCGACGAACTTCGGCCGCGTTTCTATCCTCCGGTTTTAGGTGACTCGGAGAAGACGGTGCAGGGCAGAAGAGCGCGGGAGGTTGCAGGGGCAGGAGGCAGAAACACAGAGCGCGGGGAAGAAGGACGAAGAAGCGCAGGTTGCGAAAGCCGAGGAGGAACACACGTTGGACGGGAGAAGAGAGACGGATAGGAGCGGGGAGGCCCCGAAGCACGAGCGAAAGGGAGGGGAAACGGTAGACATGGCGAGGAGTGAGAAGGGAGGAACGAAGGAGAAAGTAGAGAGAGGAGAAACAACGGAAAGGGTGCAGCACGGGGCAGGGAGGCCCGAAGAGAAGGCGGAGGCGCGAATTAGGAGGGGACATCAGGATTTTCGAGAGACGAAGATTCCCCTGATTCTCCACATCTGGAACACTGAACTCGACTCCAGTTGTGAGATGCAGGAAAGAAACTGGAGCCCTCTGTATGACTGATGGATACTTCGTCCGTTCTCCGTTCTGCTGTCCATCTGAAGAAGGAAGTTGAAGAACGCTGGAAGAAAGAGTCCGAAGAGATCTGCGAAGCGTCGCTTTTTTGTCTCCGAGAAGAGCCAAGACCGAAAGCTTGTCCGTCTCTTTTCCGACGCTTCGCTCTGGACACACGTCTCTCGGGTGTTTCCTTCTCCCCACAGCGAGTTGAGACCTGCATTCTTCTTTGCCCACTTGCTGTCCCTTCGCAAAACTCGTCTTTCGGGCACTCTTCTCCTCGCCGCTCGCCTCGTATCCGTTCTCTTCCACCGTTCCTCTTCCCTGTTCGCAGTCAAGCCTTCCGTTCCGCGGATTCGTGCTTCTGTCTTGCGGCTGCGACTTCGTCGGCGCCGTTTCTGCAGGCGCGTCTCCTCACGTCTGTTTCTTGTTTCCAGGGTAGACGGAACGCGAGCCTCCGCAGCGGAGTTGGAGAGAGCTCCGGACGGTGTGTGCCCAGACCGCGAGGAACCGGGGACGGCGAACGCCGAGCAAGGAGGCGTGACAGAGAAGAAAGACACTAGAGAGACACTGGCAGGGATGAACTCTCCCAAGACTCTGGAGGCGGAGGCGCAAGAGGACGACCTCAAGCGCGAAGCGCCGAACCAGGACGTTCCCTCTGAGGCTCCAGAAGGCCCGAAAGAAAAACCGTAAGTTTCGATTCGTGACTGACTTCGACCTGCTGGACTCACAGACGCAGACTCACCTTCCAGTGAGGCAGCATTCAGTGCGACCAACGTAACGACATCTCACTTCTCGCAGCTTGTGTCCGCCTTCCCTTTTTCACACACATTCTCCATTTGTTGAGTCACATGCTGTGTTCCAAGTCAGTGCATTTGTGTATACTTTCATGTGCAAGTCCATGCGTATCTGTCTGTATATACAGTCTGCTAGAGCTGTATCCATCAAATCCATCCATATCTCCATCCATCCATCTACTCATTTGTTTCTAGATATCTATCTAGATCTGTATCTTGGGTTTGTGGTGGCTGCCGTTGGGGACTCGTTTATTAGGGTGTTTCTTTTCTGGACGTCTTGAGTTCGACGGAAGAGCCGTGTCTGTCTGCAGCGGCGGAGACCGGAAACCGGCGCAGAAGGCGATTCTGAAGCAAGATGACTCGCACACGGAGGAAGAGAAACTCAACGTAAGCGGCTTCTCTACAGAGCGCCGACTCTGCAGAACTTGAGTGTTCTGACGTTTTTATCCTCAGGGTTTAAGGTGTTTCACAGACTTGAGCAGTTTATACGCAGATCTGTCACCCTCTGTCCATATATACAAATATATATATATATACAAATATATATATATATACAAATATATATATATATACACACACAAATATATATATATATATATACAAATATATATATATATACAAATATATATATATATATATATGTATATGTCTAGGGGTTGGTTTTGAGTCAGAAGCGTGCGTGTGTTTTTTCACGGGGAAGAACACCACATCTTCAGGCAAGATGCGAAGACACATGCGTTGTTTCTCTTCTTTCTCGCAGAAATGGGCACCTGGATCGACATTCATCTTTACCTTTATGCACGCGTGTATAGTCCGTGCTTTGTTCCTCCGGCGGACGTTTGTGGTGTCTTCTGAACGCTGTCACGTTGAAGAAGATGCGTTTCTGCTTTTTTTTTTCAGGCGCACCTGGCATATCGCGAGAAGACGCCTGCAGACTTTGCGCTGATCCAAGACAGCCTGAAGGCGAATCTTGTCTGCTCCTCTCTGAATGAGGGAGAAATCGACGCTCTCGCAGTCGCGATGCAGTTCTTCACCTTCAAGAAAGGCGACGTGGTGACCAAGCAGGGCGAACCTGGTGAGTTTTAGCAGGGACTTCGACTTTCTCCGGAGAACTCGGAATTTCCAGGGTGTAATGAGTGTCTTTGGGCCATCTTCAGAAAAAAACAGCTCGTCGTGTATTGGGTCTATCACCATCTTAGTCCGCCTACGCCTTCACGCAGTTCGCCGCGCGTTCAACAGGTGGAGACGTCTGCCTCAACGGGGGAGGACCCTGTGAATTGGACGCGAGAGACAGATCGGCTTGAGAGTGTCCGAGACCGAGAAGTGCATATCTGAAGTCGAAAAGAGCCTTTGTGTGACCTAAATACTGAGCAGGACTCCAGTTGTGAGGTGGACAGACAGCCCAGTTCTTCGCGATTGGTGTCCACCATCACTTCACTCGACTGAGAGAGCGAGAAGAGCGCTGACTTTCAATATCCCGCGACATCAATGCTGTTCCATTTCGATCCGCGTCGCCTCGGCCTTTTCGACTCTTTTTTGTTCTCTGTGGATTCTCTGTTCCGTCGTCTCCCTCCAGGAAGCTACTTTTTCATCATTCACAGCGGGACGTTTGACGTGCTCGTCAACGACAAGCGCGTTAATGCGATGGACAAGGGAAAAGCCTTTGGAGAAATCGCGCTCATTCACAACACCGAAAGATCTGCGACGGTTGTCGCAAGCTCCACAGAAGGTGCCCTCTGGGGTGTCCAGCGTCACACTTTCAGGTGCGAAAGAATTTCAGGACACCCTGTGTCGGTGACGCAAGACACTGCTTTTTTTTCTACTTCTGCCTGGTTCTTTCTCTCTGTATCAGCGTCTCCTTCTCTCCAGCTCTGGATCTCTATGTACCTCTGGCATGCGTTGACGAGCGGATAAGAGCATCTCCGAACGTAGCTTTACCGGAAAAGATGCGTCCAAACGTGCAAGTGTGTATTTGCTTCCGTTCGTCTGAGAGTTGAAAGGGAGGGAGCCACCACTGCTGGAGAGAAGAGAGGGAGGAAGGCGAGAGAACACGGTGAAGAGGAGGAGCAGTCGATTGCCTTCGTGACGCCTGTGTTGTCAGCGAGAGACACACAGAATCAGTCAGGTGCGTGTCAAGGGAGAGGCGTGGGGTGAAGTGAATGCCTCCTGCCTTTTTGCGTCTCCTTTTTTTCTTCATTTGCTGTTCTTGAAACTCCGCTGCCTCCGGCGGAGAGAACAAGCAAAGGGATACGCGTTTCCGCGGCGTTGCCGGTTTCTCCAAAACACACCTTTTCTCTTCGAGTGGCGGTGTCTTCTTCCAGAGAAACGCTGAAGCAGCTGAGCAGCCGAAACTTTGCGGAGAACAGACAGTTTTTGGCCTCCGTCAAGTTCTTCGAAATGTTGACAGAGGCGCAGAAAAACGTCATCACCAATGCGCTGGTCGTGGAGAACTTCAAGCCTGGACAACCCATTGTGAAGGAAGGCGACGCAGGAGACGTCCTCTACATCTTGAAGAGCGGCAAAGCGAAGGTCTCCATCGGCGGACGGGAGATCCGCATGCTGCGGGTGAGAAGAAGAAACCTTCAGAGAAGAAGACGGAGGGGAGAATCGGGAAGGAGAGGAGGACGGACGGAAGAGGAAGACGAAGAAGGAAGGGTGTAACACAGGACAAAGGAAAAGAAGGAGATAACGAGAGAGGACATGGAAGGGAAGAAGAAAATGGCGTGGAAAACGCAAAGAGGAGAGGTGAACAAAGCTTTCAAGACTGGGGTTGCGTCTGTCATGCCTTGCGTCGAGTTCAAAGGTCCGGCGACTCGCGGGAGTTGAAGATCGCGTTTTTTCGAAAAGTCGTTCTTACCACACGAGGAGAAAGTCGTTCGTTTTGGTTGAAGATCCTGGTGATACCGTGGAACAGGCTCGGTAGTTGCCGGACGCGAATCCGTCGTCCAGCTTCCCCGCACCCCTCTAGTCAAATCGAACGCATGTCCTCGAGATGTAAAGACGTACAGTTCATCACGGAACCGCGAAAAAACTTCACTCGTCGGGAGTCTTCTGCTTTCCCCCTCCCCCCCTGCAGAAAGGCGACTACTTCGGAGAGCGCGCGTTGCTGTACAAAGAGCCGAGGAGCGCAACCATCACGGCAGAAGAGTTCACCGTCTGCGTGTCGATCGGCCGCGAGCTGCTGGATCGCGTCTTGGGAAATCTGCAGCACGTTCTGTTCAGAAACATCATGGTCGAGGCTCTGCAGCAAAGCAAAGTCTACGAATTGTTTCAAGGCGACCAGCTGAGCAAATTGATCGAAGCGGCCGTGGTGAAGGACTACGGCGCAGACTACGTCATTCTGGATAAGGAAAACAAGACGAAGGTGAGTGCCCAGAGATCTACTCGATGTGCATCTCTCGGTCTTAGTGAAGTGACAGAAAGCGGAAACTGGGGACAGAGGATGTATGTACAGCTCTCTCCCGCCTGGCGTTTGGGCCAGTCGATCGTCTTCTCGCTCGTTGCCGGTGGTGACACTCCTCAACACGAGGAGCAAACTTTCCTTGTGGCTGGAGCTGCCGACGTCGCAGAGGCTCGCGCGCAGATGGCAAGAAGCGGGGTCTCTGCGCAGCTCGAGAGAGATGGGGGTGAAGTTAACCGGCAACTCGACGATGAACAAAGTGCATGCGTCGACGTGTCAGTGCATGCGCGTGCATGCGCGGCAGGCTGAGTACGCAGAGCGTAGCTGTTAAGATAGAAATGCTCGCTGCACACATGCATGTGGAGCAGGTTTTGAAAGAGGGGAGATGCGAATAATTGCGCCTGGGAAGACGACGCCGTTGCTACAGAGGGAACTTTCCTTTTGTATCGCCGGTTGCCGTTCTTCTGTTTGTCGGCGATTCCTTCCGATGGCTTATTCGTTGCACTTGACATCTTCTGAACTGCTTTTTACTTTTGAAAGGCTCAAGGAATGTCGATCGAGTCATAAAAGCAGATAAGGAACGGAAGAAGGTTACGGAAGAAAGTCGCATGACATCTTCGAGGACGCACCGTCTCGCAGAGAGAGTGTAGAATCCAGCTTTGACAAGAAGGTTCAAAACAGCTTCGCAGACGACACTCTCTCTGGCTTGTCTTTCTCTTTTTTCAGGGAATTCGCTTCTTCTTTGTCCTCGAAGGAGAGCTGTCGGTGTACGCCTACGCACAAAATCCAGCGACGAAAGAGGAAGAACGGAAGCTCGCAGCGACTCTGAAACGCGGCCAAGCATTCGGTGAAGAATACGTCCTTAATCCCACTCGACCTTTCAACCACTATGTCAAAAGTGTCGGCCCTTGCAAGGTAAACAGAGGCTTCACGTCTCCCCAAAGGAAACGACCTTTTCTTGAAACAGTTCACCGTGCATGCACATGCTTATGCACAGATTATATATATATATATATATATATATATGTATATATGTATATATATATATATATATATATGTATGTATATGTGTATGTATGTGCATACATGCCAGTACAGGTATACATATGTATGGCACGACTGTGTATGGTACACATACAGATGGCGTAGGCACGGTCGAGACAAATGAGTCGATGCGTCTGGAGAGGAGGAGTTGTTTTGAAGAGACTTCGTTTTTTGCTTGGTTTCCCGTTCAGCTCGCTCTGTTTACTTCGTCCGTGTTGACGGCGACTTTGGGAGGCGAAGACATCGATGAGACGCTGGACTTCAATAACAAACGCGCGATTATTCGGAAGATGTACATTTTCAGATATCTGTCAGATCACCAAATGACGATGCTCATCAAAGCTTTCAAAACTGTCAGGTGAGGACAGCTGCAAACTTCTCAGCTGGACTGGGTGAGACAGCCCAGAGTGCTGGGAACTTCAACATCTTTCACGCGATCTATCGAGAAATGCCAGGCTCTTATGCCCGCGAGAGATTTCCGGATCGCACAGCGACGTGGAGACAAAAGTGTGTTCGCTGGGGCGGTTCCCTCCGAGTTTCTCTTCTCTTCATTCCGTGTGTCGCCCTGGCCTTGCGCTCCTCGCACCTTGTTTCTTTTCGAACTTCTGCGTTCCCTGTGGTGCTCTGCTTGCACGCCTCTACGCCGCTTCAGTCTGTCCTCTCTGCGTTCTTGTCTTGCGAAAATCGGCGGCTCTTCTCGATTCTCTCCGTGTCGACAGATACATGTCGGGAGAGTACATCATCAAAGAAGGCGAACGCGGCACACGGTTCTTCATCATCAAAGCCGTAAGAGAACTCCGGACTTCCCCTGCATTCTCTGATCCCAAGAGGTTCCCCTTGCCAACACAGAGGCCTCACGTTTTCCGACATTCTGCGTCCCCCTCCAGCTTCACTCTCGTCTTACTCTCTCTTTACGTACACAGCTTTCTGTCGAAGCGGCACGTGTATTTTCATAACTATACATAACAATAGAGATATCCATACATATTTAAATAGATATTTATAAATATAGACACATGTAACTATAACGATGTGTTGCATGCAAGAGGAACCTCGGTCCGTCTGATGCGCGGGGCTGCTGAAGAAGCAGATCTACAAAGGGACATCGTTTTTCACTCACACAACGCTCTAAGTGAAATTCCTGTACAGAGACACCTGTGGCGTCTCTGTGCTCGTGTACGCGTGAAATCCGTGCAGGCGCCCAGGTCGAGATGCTATACATATACGTATATGTGTATATGCATGTATATGTATGTATATGCATGTATATGTATGTATATGCATGTATATGTGTGTATATGCTTGTATATGTATGTATGTATGTATATGTATGTATGTGCATATGCATATGTATGTATGTGTGTATGTGCATGTATTTGCGTGTGCTTGTGGCATTTGTGTATGTGTGTGATTAGGGTGAAGTTGCGATTCTGAAGAACAACAAGCGCCTCCGCACCCTCGGCCGCCACGACTATTTTGGGGAACGGGCGTTGCTGTACGATGAGCCTAGGACGGCCTCTGTGTGCGCCAATTCTGCGGGGGTCGATCTCTGGGTCGTCGATAAGTCGGTTTTCAACGAAATCATCAAGGTAAGGGAGATGCGTTCAGAGAAGCGACGGGGGGACGATTATGCCGCCCTGCACGCCTCTCGACGGAGCGGCACATGCAGCAGCCTCTGGGCGGAGAAATGGAGACACGGAGAGGAGAAAGTGGTGACAGAAAAAGGCAGTGGAGGAGGAAAGATGTCGCAGCGGATTGAGTGAGAGACTCAGAAAGAGCATAGCTAACGCAGAGAGGTGGAAACCACTAAATTCAGAAAGGAGACGAATTTCCGCAGACCTACCACGAGTCGGTCTCGCCTCGTGAGGAAGGAAGCGCTGGAGGTAGCGGTCTTCTTCTCACGTCTTTTTTAGAGACGAGACGAAAACTCAGATTGGAGCTCTCTTGAGAAGCTAGCGAAAGACAACCACTGGTCTCGCGCGACCTCAAACACTGCCGGCGTTGTGCCGGACGCAGAGGGACAGCCAGACTGGAAACGCGACCCGTCCGGTCAGCGAGCTCCCGTTCGAACAAAGCGGCCGTGAAGAGAGAGGAGAGCGAAAATTGTGTCGGGAAAGGACGCACTTCTTTTCTTTGCAGGGGCCTATGCTTGCTCACTTGGAGGAAAGAATCCGCATGCAAGACACCAAGGTCGAGTTCCAGGACTTGCAAGTGGTCAGAGTGGTCGGCAGAGGTAGGTCTTGTTCTGTCAGCGACTCCCCTGCGGCTTATATTCGGGTTCCCCGTTCCGTCGTTAGTACGAGCGGTAACGGGCAACCACACCTCCCAGTCGTCGAGCGTGGTGGAAGAAGTGGAGAACGCGAAGGTGAAAGGAGGGAAGTCTCGTCTTTGTCATGCAACGCCACTAGATCCCAACAGAAGCTTGACTCTCTGCTCCACTTTACAGCTTGGGGTTTCTTCTCCTCAAGACCGCAGCTGTCCGTTTGTATCGTCCACGAGCAATAAGCTCCAGCGTATCACGCCGAGTTGAAGGTAGCTGCTCACAGGCCGTCGCGAACCTCCAGAGCGGCTTCGAAGGCTTCTTCGTTTGTGGGAGCAGACTGAAAGACGCCTTCGAGGGCGGTGAACATCTCGGCTTTTCCTGCTGGGCATGCAGTGTTTAAATGCAGTTTGCATGCGCAAGTGTGGAACACGCTTGTGCGTTCTTTTCCCTGTTCCTCAGGAACCTTCGGCACCGTTAAGCTCGTGCGCCATGTGCCGACAGATATTCGCTATGCGCTCAAGTGTGTCTCAAGGCGAAGCGTCATCGCTCTCAGTCAGCAACAACACATTCGCCTGGAACGAGAAATCATGGCGGAAAACGACCATCCTTTCATCATTCGGCTAGGTAAGACCATGCATGCCTCGAGCTCCCCCTGCACGACTCCTCCGTTCCGTGACGGGAGAAGGACAAAATCTTCCCTTTTATATTTATTTATACACGTTTATCTAAATTTGTCTACATCTCGCTCTCTGTCTTTCTGTCCATATATATATATATATATATATATGTATTTGCAAGACACATGACGAGACATGCAGGGGCGCCGCATAGTTGAGACAGGTGCACGCGACCTTTGCAGAAACATTTTTTCTAGGCGTTCTTGTCGCAGACGTGTGATTTGTGGTTTCTGTCTTTCTGCTCCGTCCTCGTGAGGGCGCTGCAGTTTCTTTTCCACTTGTTCTCGTCTTCAACGCCTCTCGTTCCCCGCCGAGTCCCCGCCAGTTCCAGGTGCTGACGCTCGGTGTCTGCGCAAGCCGCAGTTGGCTAGTCGTTTGTTTTTGTTGGCTGCTCTCGTGCCACAGAACGCCTTTGAGGTGCTCAGCAGGAACAAAGACCTTTGCCGTCGGTTTCAATCGTGACGGAGTTCGTTTACCTCCCCTCTTCGGAATAGGGTACTGCTGCTGTTCTCTCTCCTCTGCATGCAGTGAGGACGTTCCGCGACAAGGAGTTCCTATACTTCCTCACGGAACTCGTCACAGGAGGCGAACTGTACGATGCCATCCGGAAGCTAGGACTGCTTGCTCGGTCGCAGGCCCAGTTCTACCTCGCCTCCATTGTCCTCGCCATCGAGTATCTCCACGAACGAAACATCGCGTACAGGGTGCGAACGAAGTGACCTGCTCTTCGACTGTCTCTGCTCGTGCAAAGAATACGGAAAACGCTGGAATCTGAAAAAAATCCACTTGAACTCGTCCATCTCATTATATATATATATATATGCAGGTGTATGTATATGTATGTGTGTACGTTCAGTGTCTGCACATGAATGGGTATCTATGTTTATGCATCCGTATACATATATACATGTATATATATATATACATATTCGTGTATGTGTTCATTTGCACATGTATGCATGTATGTACGTATATGCGTGTATGCGTGCTTGTCTTTTCTGGAGGGTAGGGTGGTGGACTAGTCGATGGTTTGCGAAGTCCTTTGCTCTGGTATTCCCCTTTTATCGGTTTCCTGGATTTCTTGTGTGTGCGCAGGACTTGAAGCCTGAGAACATTCTCCTCGACAGCCAAGGCTACGTCAAACTCATCGATTTCGGCTGTGCGAAAAAGATGCAAGGTCGCGCCTACACCCTTGTCGGCACGCCTCACTACATGGCTCCTGAAGTCATTCTTGGTGAGAAAAAACTCGCATGCACATTCTGTGCATGCACATCTGTGTATTCCATATATATGTATATATGTGTGTATATGTAGGCATATTTTATGTTTGTATACAATATGTGGAGCGCTCTATTTCATTCTGTGTCTCTGTTTGCGCACATCTGTGAACCTCCTTGTGTCGATGCGTATTCATAGTCCACACACATATATGTGCATACATATTTGTGTATGGATGCGTATGGAAACGTAGATTTGTATTACTGCATTTTCTGTGTATCGCTCTGCCGACGCATACCCGTTGATCTTGTGTATCTTTGTATTTCGAGAACGAGTACGAAAAGAGGGACTTCTGAAACGCTGCGGAGACAACTGCTGTGTTTTTCCGTAAAGTGCAGATCTTTCCATTTGAGAAACGAGAGACTTTTTTTTCGCTGCTCCTCTTAGGCAAGGGGTACACGCTGACGGCAGACACTTGGGCGTTCGGCGTCTGCCTGTACGAGTTCATGTGCGGACCTCTCCCCTTCGGAAACGATGCTGAAGATCAACTGGAAATCTTCCGAGACATTCTCACAGGTGAGCCTCGGATGAGTGTGTCTCAGCGGTTAAGCAAACAAACTTGCGAAGTTGGAGTTTTCAGTACCCCAGCCTGCGCTCTGGATAGGACGCCTTTGTTTCTCCGACAGGCGCGAAGCCGCCTTCGGTTGCATAGATCGAGCGATGCATGACAAGTCCCGTGTGTCTGAATGTCTTTGTTTTTTCAAGGGCTTCTTTGCTTTCGCTTCATCTAGCAGTGTTTTAAAGAAGAGGAAACGGAGGCTGCGTCGTTTCCCTGGTTCCGTCTGCGGTCTATGATTTACACAGACTTCAAAAGAATGTCGTTCAGTTGGACTCTCCTAGACGAACTCTGTAAAGAACTGCACTGTGAAAAATAGCTTTTCCTTCCGACGATTGCCGCCGTTCGTCGCTACTCGTTATCCGAACGCATTCTGTCTTGCGGAACCACCCTCGTTTCTTTTCGTCTTCCGGTTTCCAGGAAAACTCGTTTTCCCGCACTATGTCACCGACCAAGATGCGATCAACCTGATGAAGAGGCTTTTGTGTCGTCTCCCTGAGGTCCGAATCGGATGCTCCATCAACGGCTACAAGGTGGGTGAAGATTCGCCGTTCTGCCGGGCTACAGAGAGTCCGGGGAACTCTGTATGCACGCTGTTTGCCGCGGAATCTGTGTAAAGAATGTGTTTCCCGTTCCTCAAAGCGAAGCTTCCACACCGCTTTTGGTGCACATCAATCTTCTCCCGCTGCCTTTCTCTCTGTCTCTCTCTCGATATATATACATACATGTGTATGTATATGTATATATACGTATGTGCATGTGCGTGTAGATGTGTGTGTGTATATGCAGGGCGGTGCCTGTGCCAACGGTGTGTGTTTGTATCTTGTCATGCTTCGCCTTACATAAGGAGGGGCGCGGGCAGACTTACGTTCCGTTTTGGCGAGGACTGTTCTGGCTTTTTAGGACATCAAGGAGCACGCATTTTTCGGAGACTTCGACTGGGACAAACTGGCAGGTCGTGGCTTGCCGCCACCCCTCGCACCGAAAGGCGAAACCTACGCAGAAGATACTGAACAAGTGAGAAAAATTCCATCTCTCTCCTCATTCACAGGAGTCTCCCACACACACTCTTTGTATGTACAAATAGATATGCATATATATAAATAGGTAGATATGGACATGCATTTTGCCGCATACACACGTAGATGCATCGTATACATCGACGTACATATATGTATGTATGCATGTACGTGTGTGTATAAGTTGTGGTCAGTGTTTTTAACGGAGATGCGCTATTCAAGGATATCTGTTCCTATATACGTGCATAGGATGACTTGATTTTTTGACAGCAGGTTGTTCAGAAGAGATGCAAGGGGGAGGTTGTCGGATTTTTACAGTTAAGATAGAAATGCGTTTGCGTTTTTGTGTGCGTTCCGGTGTGTATGGCGTTCAGTCCTCTTTCGAGCTGGACGAGGATGACACGATCGTTTTGGAAGACGAGTATGACTGGGACAAGGATTTCTGATTTTTCAGCTTAGGTGTTTGTTCCCCGTCAGTGCTGAAAGTGCCGCTCCTTCTCTCTTCTGACTCTTCTGTGGACCTGCAACTTCCTGCATGACGAAACGATCCGTGCATAAGCATGAGCGCGATGTTCCTCGCCCGAAATCCTTCGGCGAGGCCGGAGCCGGTGTCGGGACCGGACAGACGCAGGCAGAACATGAGAGACACACAGCAAACGACCGAAGAGGGAGTCCGTTCGTCCGCGTGTGCGTGAATTAAAACGAGAAAGGAAAGAGACGGCGCTCTGTGCAACCTAAGGAGTCTCGTTCTTTAGCTTTATTCGAGGAAATAGCGAATGATTCCTCTCTCGTGAGAGAAAGTGTGAGAGCACAACGTAGACGTACGTGAGGTTTTGCGTTGCTCCACAATCTAGCGGGAGAGAACATCGGGCATGAGATAGGTGTACGTTTCTCGAAGTCACCGTTTCACGCCATGTTCCCTCTCGCTCTGTTTTCGTGAAAGCGGGCGTGGTCTGGGGAGCATAAAATTGGAGTCGAAGTCTGATTCGATCTGGAAGGACTTTGCTTACCGGACTCAAGCACTGCTTTCTGTAGATACTCATTTCAAAGTTCGTTCCTACTCGTTTCCTCAGTTCAAGTCAACAAATCCTTTGTTCACAGTTTGCGCCGTTACCTTCAGAGGAGCGTACTGACAAGCATCTCTGCGTATTTAGCGGTGCATAACGCACGCACAATAAGCATGATAGGGAGATACGTGTGTGTATAGTATGGGTGACACATGTTTTTATACATATTTATATTTATGTATTTGAGTTTGTGGCCACGGTGCACTACACTACACCAAAATAGCGATGCTGCACGCGTAAAAGACGTCGCTTTTCTCTACGATGGGAGAGTTCAGGAGTGCTTGGGAGGGGCAACTTCGAGGCGAAATCGGATTTTCGGGGTGTGGAAGGCCAAGTTGAATGTGTCGTTTTTCTACAAGGAGCAGAGTCGCAGAAAAGCAAGCCAGCGATGAATTTAGATGTTTGTGTAGCTTGTTGGAATCACAAAATGGCATCTTCGCCAAACCATCATAGAGAAGCAACCATCAAGAATGGAGAGCTGTTTGCCGTCTGCACCGGGAACACGCGTGCACTTTTTCACGCGGCGCGGCACCGCCGTGCAAAGACAAGATTGCGTTCCTTCATCCCCAATTTTGAGCGACATTTGTCTGCACCACTTAGAATGCGCGATCCAGAGTAAAGAGAAACCCGCCAAAACTCATCAGCTTCCACAGCAGCCGTTCACTGGAATTTCACAAAAGAAAGAGTTGAAAGGGTAGTTGAAATCTGGAAATGCTCCCGCTTTCGGGAGTCTCTCAAGGTGGACACGAAGGAACGCTGCCTCTCTGAACACAGTACAAGGAATATAGTCTCTGCAGTTGTGGTTTAAAACTCCAGAGAACTCGAGTGTTTTCCACACCTACACCAAGTGTGAAAAGTGGCCATCCCTTTACCCGTCTTGGTTAACGGAGTTATACCATGTCTTCAGGCCATCAATTAACGGCAAACTCTCGAGGCGTGCCGGTCGCGGACACACGCATGACTACACAAAAAAGGATTTCCCAGGCTTTTCTTGCGCTACTTTCTCGTGTCCAGCAGTTCTGTATCCACGCGAGTACTCATACGGATGACGCTGCAGGCCTCCCGCGTCGTTTTCAGAGAAAACAACTTCGAGAGCCTCTCTGCTCTGCATACGAAGTCCCCTCCGTGTGCACCATCATCATCCATGCACGAAACCCTTTTTCACTTCCGCATTTCTGTCCAGTTCGTAACAAGACCAACAGAAACAGAGGGTCCACTGATGTCCACTTTGGTACTAATAGCTACTGCATCTATATACATATATATATATATATATATATATATATATATATTATACATATGTACATACACGTATAGGTATCAGTAGAGGCCGGTGATGAGGCTGGGGAAGCGTTCACTTGTAGACGGAGATGAATCTCAAATTTGGTTTTTGTGCGGTTTCACTGTTTCTGTTTCGGCCCCTCAACTTGGAGGACGGCTGCCCCGGACGCAGCCAGTAAACATCGACTGCCAGTTTCGCTTGCCATGTGCAGGGAGTGACTTTTGCTTTCCCGAAGTTCTCTCTGTTCGGCGTGTCACAGGCGCCAGCGTGGTTTGCCGAGAGTTCCGCGGTTGAAGTTTGGTGTCGGGGAGGGTGCTCTCGAGAACAAAGAAAAACCAGAAAGTCCAGCGGAAAGAAGTTGATTTTAGCATGCTTTCAGACAGAGAGAGGCCGGCACATAAAGGGATGTCTAGAGGCACACGCACGCGCAGGCGGCGCGTATTTGCATGCACCCATTTCAAGTCTCCGTTGCTCAGTAGAAAGCTACACACAGTTGTCGAAAGAGAAGTGCAACACAACCCAGCTACCGTACATTTGCGTTAAAACTTCTCCACAGACCACTATTCTATGCAGTACAGGATACGCAGGTACAGATGGGTGGAGAAAATGTTTTCTCTACAGTCGAGTTTGCAACTTCACTGGGTGGGCTCGTTCATTTGTGACCGTTGATGCGCATCGACCGGTAGTTCGAGATACAGGAAGTCTACAGAAATGATTTTCTCCCTTTATCACCTGCTCAAATGCCTCGGCACGAGTCGATGGACTCTACCAGGAACTCGCAGATAAGCCGGCGCGGGCTGGTGTGTCGAAAAACCGGTTCTTTCGTAAGGGTTTAAAACTCGCGAGTCCGCAGACGAAGTGCCTGGTCCTGCAGGTGCAGTGGAGCGAAGAATGAGAAGACCAACATGGTAGAAACGATCGCATGCAGCAAGCGCATGAAACTCTTAACCGAATGCTTCCTACAGAAGGCGACTTTCTACAGAAACTTCTGCAGCAAGGCCAGCCTGCCTCGCGTCAGACAACCGGCGGCGGGCAACCGCCACCTTAAAGATATAAACACAACGCATACAAACGGACAGAAAAGCGCCCTCACTAAGAGGTGGGCAGTAGATGAAGAACGTGGAACCAGTCTGTAGGTTTCTGCTCGCACACAAGCTGCTGCCGGCTCTACGAAAAAGGGAGGGGTGTACACAGGCACACACAGACAGTTCACCGTAGAACTTCATTTCCAGTGACAGTGCATGAACATTTCTATCAGAAATATGTTCGAAATGGACCTTTGGTCCTCTATACATATCTTGCATTGACACATACAAGAACACAGACTGAAGGCAAAGACCACCAAAGAAATGGAGGTTGTTCAAAGCGTGTCTTTCCGCAGTCGAAGCAACCGACCCTAAAAATGCAGTCTCCCCAACACATACTCCTCATCTGCATATATGTTTACATATATATGCAAATATATATATATATATATGCAGATGTAAAATACGCACCTGGCCATTTATATGTTTATGAATATGCTAAGAGAATCTCTTTGTCTCTACATGCGCTTCGAGTTTCACGTGTAGCAGGATGGGCGCGCTTGACAGCGTCATCAAGAACCCCCTTTTTGTCTGTGTCGAGCGAAAGACTCCTCCCCATGCGTAGAAGAAAACTGCGTCTAGAAGAGAGTCACACCTGGGGACGACTGTGATGGCGCTGACGCCCGGGCGCTACGAGATCGACTTTTCTCAGTCGTGTACATCTGGAAAAAATGCTTGTTTTCTTCGCTTCTGGTGCCCAGAGAAGCTTTCGCGCGAGCGGCAGAAGCCAGCGTCGGTGCGAGAACGCCTGGAAAATCGATTGCGGAAACGAGAAAGTCGAGACGTTATCGTGAGTTAGAATCGGCTGCTGCAGAATATTGTTCAAGGGCTACTTAACGGAGTTAGAGACGGTGCATGGTTGAACTGTGTAGCGGTCGTTGTGTTGTGTTTCGGTCGCAAACGTCTGAGGTAATCGAATTCGAATTTTGGGCTCGTGGCCGCAGCCTTTCGTTGGACGGGACAAGACAGCGACTTGACGCGGAAAGCCGAAAAGAGCGAGACTGGACCACATGCATGCGAATGCACCACCCTCGGTAAAATCCGCAGACGTCTGCTTATACGTATTCGCCCGATGAGAAACGCATATTTGTTCCCTTGTGCTCAAGCTCAAGCGGATTTGTGTCTGCAGCCGTTCCTGTCGTGGACTCTGGTATACTATTGAGATTTGCTCGACCATTCGCGAATAGCCAGGGTCGTCATATCTGTCGCCACTTATGTCTGTGTTTGTCGTTTGTCTCTCCGGTTGAAAGAGAATTTCTTCGTCTTCCAGCCGTTCTCACCGCCAGAAAGTCGCGCCGTCATCAAGTTGTCCCCCGCCGCAAATCCGCTGTCGTATCTCTTCGGGATGGGTTTGTGCGCCAACACGGCACTTATGTACGAGGAAAAATCTTTGCCGGATCTTTTCTGAGATCCTTTCGCCTGTGACAATAGGAAAAAAGGACTGTCCAGAAGAAACGAAAATGTACATCGCCAGTGTCCCGCAGTGCCGGGACGTCACACCCGCGACAGAGACGTTTTCTTCAACGCTCAAGGATTATCCTACGTGTTTACCAGTTCTCTAAGAAAAAACTGTGGGCATCCTCGTCTGTGAATTCGGTTTGTCTTTACACGCTTTGACAACCCAGAAAGCGGAAAGCGTTCCAGGCAACTGTGGAGCTGGACGCGTATCGTTACGACATACATCTCTGTGTCTGTACGTGCGTTATTCCAAACTGAACATGCCCATATAGACTACCAGTTTGTATCTCTGTGCATGCAAACTGAGTTGTCAGTGAGGCGATACAAGGACTTTGTCCCATAAAAGAAGACATGCGGAAAAAAAGCGATGAACGATATGTTTCCAGGCTGATCGGGTTCACACAGCGATGCCTGGCACTGCGCATGCAGTCGCGATGCCTCTGCTTTCACGAATTCTCTGCTCTTCCCGTTTTTGTGCGACCCACAGCCTCTTCGTCTCTCCGAGCTCCTGAGGAAGAAGGCCTCCAGCTGGTGCCCAGACACCTGACAGTTTTTTCCAAACAGACATATCTTCATACACAACCGCTCTTCTCGATCCTACGGGAGCGAACCCAGGTGCTCCTCGTAGCGAGCAGGGGCGCCTTAGAGGCAGCCTCAGCGTTCACTCCTTTAGAGAAGAAAAACGAGTGTGGTACACTGAAGCTCACAATGAACATTCACAAGTAGACAGCCACACAAGCGAGAAAATGCAAGGAAACTTCTCTACAGAGGTATGCACATCTACCGCGTACATGAGTGGACACACACACTGCACGCGGATTCGGGGCGAAACACGAATGGAAGGACACTCAGTTCGAAGAACTGTCGGGTGATTCCATACATGGAGAGCAGAGAAATCCTTACTTAGCATTCGCCTGCGTCTTCTTGAGAACCTCTGCTTCTGCTCTCTTAAGAAGAAATACACCGTACAGCGACACATACATGTACATGCGTGTGCATATGTTGACAGATGAAGATGTATGTGCGTCTACACTGAATTCGAGCATGCGCGTGGTTGTTACAAAGCTTCACATACACAAAGGCACCAATCTGCGAGAGCGACTGGCGTAATGAGTTCGCAACCGGGTCGACGAAACAGAAAACAGAGCGGTGACAGAGAGGACGATGGAGTGAACTGGAGTTCGCTTCTACATCGATTAGAGAAGCACATCAAAGCAACGCGAGAGGAAGGGGTCTGCGCTCTCCTCTGGATGTGAGAAACAACAGAATCATGTAAAGACAAGCGTCTCCATCACACCCACCTCCTCCAATAGAGGTTCATCTATTTTTCTCTATGAGCAGTGCCATACACATCGACATATTTCCGCATACATGCATACACGACCACACATGCAATTGCACAATCATATAGATACACAAACATGTAGACACAAATGTATCTATTTCTATATATATATATATATATATACATATAGGTATCTTCACACTGGCAGTGCAAGGTGTGAGAACGGGAACTTCGTAGGGCATGTCGTGCCTGTGTGTGGCTCGGGTTCATATCGAACCGGTGGCACTCTTAGCTTCTAAAATCTCTTACAGCTTGAAGTGCCTCAGCGAGCAGTGGGGAGAAGGGTGTTGCTAAAGCAGACTCGCAAGACCTGCAAAGGATAAAGACATTACACAACCGGCACCCACAGCTTCTTTCAGCACCCTGCCTGTTTCATCTGCACACACAATTACCTATCTCTCTTCTGATTATTTTCGTTTCGGCTTTGCACCTTCTCTGGTCACTCTTTTACCCGTGCCTTTCTCTATCCTTTCATGCGCTGGTGCACCAGACATGTCTCCGTTTTGTGTCTCCGTTCTCGAGGTATCTTACTCGCTGGCCAATGCAGCAACACTTTTCTACTTGTTGGTGTTTATGGTCGATCGCTTTTGCGCATCTATTTGCCCTTACACATGTCCACGCTCGAACAACTATCATGACCTATCAACTCAAATCTATCTATCTATCTATGTATCTATCTATCTATGTATCTATCTATCTATCTATCTATACTTGAATAAATGTGCCTGGAACTACTTGCGTAGGCTGCGTTCCTTTTTGTCCACTCATTTATATTGTCATCTACGCAGATGTCCCTCTATGGGCCGTTGCCTGTGCAGGGCACAGTGCCTCTGCATTTCTGTCCTGGACGATCTCTCGCTGCCTCTCTTCCGTCTCCTTAGTTTACTTGACACTGGGACTTGAGTCTCTTCGCAGGGATTTGGATCGAGAGAATGGTTCTGTCGCACTGGCTGCGAACAGAGTAAATCGGGCAACTGTGGGAGATGGCATTTGACATTCTTCCGCGTTCCAGCGTCTTCTGGCCTAGGCCCCCATGTCTAGCCTGTCCCCACTGAGCCTTGAGCTTGACGCTGACTTTCAGAAGCGAAAACGTCTCCACACCGTTTCATCGAGGGCAAAGAAAAGCAAGTGTGTTTCGTTCTTCCTCGATTTCCTGTTCCCAAACTTCCACCGAGACGTACATGCAGAGCGAGACCAGCGTATGAGAGACTCAGCCCCGCTAGGCACTCCAGTGTTGTGGCGTAGGTCTGGTGCAGAGTCTCGAGTTTCCGATAGACTCAGTGAGGTCGAATCTGGAAAAGCAGGCACCTTTGAAAAGCCCATGTGAAAGTTTATTCTTCACCTTCTTCAAGCATTTAGGTTTGAGGACGATGTTTTGCCAACAAGAATCCCAGGGTGCCCTGATGATTTCTGTCTATTTCGACAGTCGTTTTTCCATCTTAACTACCTCTGCCTACACAGCAAGAATTGTCCATACACCCTAGTCTCAGAACCCCGTCTCGGTTTCAGATACCTATTCGTTTCGAGAAGGAAACAGCGGAGGAAACGAGCTGCCATCGATGAAAAAAGGGCGTTTCTTTGCTCTGCAGGGTCAAGCACGTTTAATAAGGGGTGTGCTTCGCGCTTGTCCGCATCCTTTCTTTCTCTCGGAAAAAAAGCGTGAAAAGCAGTGACACCACATTCGCCGTCGCACACTCAGGAAACAGAGAATGCTTCTCGTTGTTTTGACATCGGTTTCACTTGATAAATTGATTCTCCACGCATCAATGACAACCACAAATATAAACATACACCTGTACATACAGGCATATGAATCTGTTTACCCTGGTATGTGCGTATCTATATCAGCACATGTGTATATATATATATATATATCTACATGTATGCTTGCATAAATGCTGCGAGCAGGTGTGGAACATTGGAGTCTCTTGCATGTACACACACATGTTTCTATATATCGGTGCGGAGAGAGGCAAGGAGGATTTGTGCACTCTGTAGATGGCCCCGATGGCCCTGCTTACGACACAAAGGTGCAGCTGGGTGCTGTCGGGAAAGGTCTCCGTATTCGGGTGTCAAAAAAGCACTCGGACTGTCGCTTTTTCGGTTGATGACTCCGTGCGATTTGTGACTTTCCGTGGGCCGAGAGGCACTTGCGGCCTTTGAGTGCAAACCGAACTCTTTCTTCGTGTTTTCTGCGATTTCTAGTTCGTCCCGGCTGCCAGGCTTCTTGAGACTTCCCTGCGCCTGTGGATTCTGTGCCACGGGGCACGTTCGGAGGCCATCAGCTTCGAAAAAACAGAAGAAGAATGTTCCGAAGGAACCGAACGAATTTCGACATAAGCCTTCGCGCTTCAGAAAACGACATGCGCCTCCCCGCAGAGGACAGAGCAACTCGAAAAGCACATGCCTGTGTGTCTGAGTGTGCATGCATTTCTGCAGATGCACGCATGCATGAATGCATGCAGAGGGTTTAGCAGAGAGGAGTGGCGATGCAGGAACTGAACTTGAAATGTAGACACGAAAAGAATGTCCCAGTGCTTCTCTGAGAATCTCACTCTAGGTCGTGCGCTGGATGTTGTAACAAGACAAAAGGGCCAGTGAAGCGTTGCGCCTATCTGTTGTTCTTTACCTGCGTTCGCTGCACTTGCAAACATCGTGGTCACCTGATTCTGGAGGCCGACATCGACGAGCAAAGGAGAAACGTCAAGTGGATGCATTCCAACACATTTTCCCTGTGCTGAGAGTAGAGAGGCTCTTCAGGTCGTGCCGATATGTCCTCTCGAGGACTGAGGAACAAAGCAAGATGCCTAGGTTTGCCGACAAACGTGTAAGCTTTCGGCTTTAGTGCCGACGTGGGATACACACTGTCACCACATAAGAAAGACTCCTTGCGCATGCAGGAACACCTTGTGTCCTGTGCGTTTGGTCTAATCGTATTCCGTATTCGGGAGCGTCTCCTAACCACCCCACACATACAAAAGAAGTGCATACAAAGGCTTCTCTCTCCGTCGTTATCGCTACGGAAATATTCGCGCCGATACAGGTCTCGACCGTAAATGCAGGCGCATGCACCTTTCTACCTGTGCACATTAGCACAAGCCCGAGCTGGTGTTCCCTTCGCCGTGCGTTGTTAGTCAACTATCAACTGTACCGAGTGAAATGAATCTGAGAAGGCAAATGACAAATTCTCGTCTCTGAGAACTGAAGTGGAAGATGAGAGAAACGAAGAAGAACAGACGACGAGTGACAACAGCTTAATTTTCACCAAGATAGCCTTAAGAAAAGCGCGAAGTAACACAGAGCACCAGGTCCACCTGCCTTCTAGATACTTTCAGCGTCCGAGGCTTCCCTTCTGTTCACAGCATGGTCGAGATCTCAGACGGTCGTCGCTCAAAGCCTCTTCGTCTGCTCTCGGATTCATCCTTCTGCAAATGAGCATCTCTGTGTGAGTAACTGTGAAAAGTGCATTTCCTTCCTATTGCTTCAGATACGCAGGCGCGTGAACAGATCTTCCTGAACTGCTAAGGAAGGATCAGTGAACTGAATGGTGGTGTACAGCAATTCGAAAGAACTGGTTTGTCTATGCATATCGTAACTGGAGCCACCTTCAGTATATCAAGTGCTACACTGTCTCTGCCGATTCGATCTGTGACAGGTTTAACTCTGGTTCCCGAACTCTCCATTTTTGGCCGTTGGACTCGACAGAAACGGTGAAGAAGCATTTCAGGGGGTGGCCCCATGTTTCACACGCGAATCGAAAAACTCTTCCTTTTTCTCGGAGGGAGACTCACTTTGAGGATTGAGAGTCTTGCTCCTGTCTTGGACTTTCTCCCGGCAGATCTGCAGGACGTGCTGGACGCGTCGTCTTCTCCGTCTCGCCACTTCAAAGTGCGCTTATTTGCAGATGCTGACACACAAAAAGGAACTAGGAACTGTGGAAGGCAAAGAATTTCCCAGTTAAGACGACACTCGAGAAGCCGAACTTCTCCTTGTTCGCCATAAACAACCATGCCCATCTAGGCGCTGCAGAACTGCACACGCTTGCGTTCTTCGAAGAGGCCTGGCCGCTGCCCCAGTCCAGCAGAGCGTAGAAGAAAAAGAAGATGGAAGCCACTGTTGTTCGACGGGGATCACTGCTCTCGTGATAGCGACTCACCCCGAAACGATTCTGCTGAACGAGATGAACCAATGGAGGGGAGAGACGTTGACGAAACGGCGGACACCTCTGCTGCACCGAGAGAGTTGAGGTAAGTGTTCGAAACGAGCATTTCTTCGTCAGAGCGGTGAGATACATCTGAAGGACGAAAGAGAGAGAAACAAGGAGAAAACTCAGCAGGTAGAGAGAGATACGCGCTTGCCTACGAATCTGTACATCCGGAGTCGTTTAAACATTTGTCGATATGTGGGAAACATCCGGTCGAAAGCGGAGAGACGCGCTGCTTAGTATGCCCGGTGCAGACCCTTCTCGCTTGGCTGATCCCTGAGGACAAGGCCGCCAAGAGGGCGAACATTCGCTGTACAGAAATCGAGGTTTGGAATGATAAAAATGCATAGACAAACGCTTTTTTCTTCTTGTCTGTCCGTATGGACATACCTACCTCGATCTCTCTGTAACGCCCTCTATCCCCCGGTTGCCCTTTGTCTAGCTGTTTCTCGGTATGCAACTATCTCACTCTCTCTGTATGTGTTTGCATCCACTTCGTTCCCTTTCACAGTGTGTGTCTATGTGCACTATCTCCGACGAGGAACTAGAACGCGTGCGCTTCTGACGGTCCACCTGTTTGTTGCTAGGCAGTACTACGGCGTTCGATTTCTGTATCTGAAAATAGAAAATTGACTTTCCACTTTTTCCTTTCCCTCTCACTGCTCCACGAGCGCGACAGGGGACCTCTCGAGTTCCAGAGACGACACTCTAATTGCTGCAGCTGCATCCAGTGTTCGGCGTTCATTTCGAGGTCTGGTCTTCTGGAGACTAGAAACTCTTTCGCTTTTGAAAGCGACCAGAGATACCTGAATTTGACGGAACACAGGAGGAGAATGGCCGAGATCTCTACGCCCAAAAAATCAACTGCAGCGATGCACGCACGAACGCGACACTCGTACCTCCTGATCATGCTCCTCCCTTAGTCCTTGACATATGAAATTTGACAAAGAGACGGTCAGGTCACCATGAAAAGATTTGAAACTAAATATAACTGTGTACCACTTGCTTAGCCTCTGTGTTTCGTCCCGTGTAACGACATCTTGCTTGGGCGCATGCCGGTTTCTCTCACACGAATAGACCACAGCGAGTTCATCACTCTGTCTCGGCACACATAGCTGGCGACATCTTCAACACACGTTGAAGGACTTCTCCAGACACAATTGTGAATTCGAGCTGTAAAGTGCAAAACCCTGGAAACAAGTACATATATATATATAGGTATCGATATAAACATGCGCGCCTGTGTTTTTATTTCCGGCTGTATACATGAATGCATGCATCTGTGTCCACATTTATGTTGGTAAAGGCGAGAAACGCAGGGTATCTACACGTAGAAGGTCATTGTGATTCTCTGAGATCTGGAGACGTGGATATGTCTTACTTTTGCATGAAGTAGGCAATGAGAACTGTGGCTCCTCTGGATTGACCTCTCGCAGAGTGCACCAAACAACCTTCGCACAGCGCCAGACTTTTTTCAATGAAATCAAAAATCGCCTTGGAGAGGAAGCCGTCTGAATCCAGCAGACGCTCCATCTGCAGTGCGTGGAGAGAAATGCACACAGTGTGACATCGAAAGGTTTTTTTACGCACTACGAGCATCTTGCGGGGCATTTTTCCTAAGGACAACTCGTCCTAGGACAAGGATCCAAGGCCGACCTCTTTCCGCAGAAGCCGTCGTACGCGTCTACGAATATACATCTGAACAGAAGGTTCCGCAGCAGTGTATTTGTCCTTTGCCTCTGTGTGGAGCTATCTCTCGACCGACAAAGGCAGAAACACGTACAGCTACACTTGCGCACGCATCCGTGTCGTTTAATGTGTGAGTCTGCAATTGAGCATGATGGCGTGACTGTCTGCATTCACGAGCGATTTGCCTTCTTCAGCCCCAACGATCGACTCGACTCTCTGCTCCTTTCGCTTTCCTCACAGGTCCTTGTTCAGGGCAGGGCAAGTTGAGGTAGGAGATGCCGCCTGAGTGGAAGAAATTAGGTGTTTGGTCGCTGCAGTTGATGACATGCGTGATTATGTTCGCGACAAAGAACTCCGGATCTTGAGCGACGTAGCTGTCGCCTAGAAACAACCCGTCTTTGATTTTTGCAGCGACGCCAAAGACTTCCAACTGTTCCACCGATTCTCCGTTTCCCGTTGCGAGTCCACCATCAAAGAAATTCCCTACACTCGCTGCATCGAGGCACGAGGCCGCGGTTCTTTCGGTTAGTTCAGAAGGCAAGCGCCCCGCCACGCTCTCTCTTTGACTTTGTGTTTGCACCTTTTCAAAGGCGAGAATGCACCTTCTGCCGAGCATTTGTGAACTTTCTCTCCGTTTCTCCTGATCTCTTTCCGACTGCGGCGGCAGGGAAGAGACAAGACGGGGCTCATGGCTCTTGAGCAGCGCATACGTGTTAGCGTTTTTTGCATCGGCCGAAAAATGCCGTTTTTTCGCTTCGCAGGGTGTCTGAGAAGCACAAAACTCAGAGTCAGCGTCTTCGAATTGACAGAGATCGGGATTTCTCGCGGCACTCCCCCCGCGAGACCCGCTTGCTTTCGATGTCCGACACTTCAGAAGCAGAGAAGCTTCAGGGTCGCCTTCGTCCTCCCCGGCAGCCGTTGAAAAGCTGTCTCCATGGATGAGACACGAACTGGAAGATGGCAAAAAGGCCTTTTCGCCAGGCGGGAATCCTGCCCGTTGAGTGCAGAAAAAGCCTTGAGTATTTGCGGGGGGTGCCTCTGCGAGACCGACTCGGGAGAACGGATAAGACGAGGAGGAGTTCCCAAAAGCGTTTTTTTTCTCACTCATGGTGTTCGCCGACGCGCTAGAAGAGACACCTTTCCACGGTGCATCTACGGCGGTCACAGACTGTGCAGCGAAGCATGCGCTGGGCATGTCTTTTCTGTTAGAACAACTCCTGTCATCGAACGAGGAAATTCCTCCAGGTGGAAAGGTCGAGACAGAAGATGAGGGTCTGGCAGGCTCCATTTTGTGGACTGTGCTTGGAAAATTAGACAGGGAGCTGCACTGCGAGTCAACGAGGTAGAAGAAAGGCAGAAACGTCAAAGAAGGGAGAGCCCGAAAGCTGAGGACCTGCTCTCTAAGACAAGAAAGGTAAGGCCCACTTTGGCAAAAGTCCTTTGGAGTCCACAAGAAGCGACAGCGTGAAAAGTCTTGAAACGTGGAGACACAGAGTTGATGGCTCGTTATAGCAAAGAAAAAGGAGGGGCAAGGCTTGACACATTTAAGGGGCAGCGGCGCTGGCACGGAAAACACGATTACAGCACTGACGAGACACCTAGAAACCCTGCAGGGGCTTCGAACTCATTTCGCAATGCAGAGGATCCCCTCGAAAACTGGATCTTTAGGATAAAACTCGAGAGACGACTAACGGGTGAAGCGCCGTTTACGGCAGCGTGAAACTGAGGTGAAACAAACGAGCACAGCGCCTCGCCAACCGGTTATAGATCGCAGAGGTCAACCTTCTCGGTGCCCACACACAGGAAGAATGACAACAGAGATGCCCCGTAAACACACGACACGTTTCGCGCTGATTCAGTTTTTTTTCGTGGATTTTGTTTAACATCTTTATACATGAATAGCTCTAGTCTGAGCTAGAACACTATAGATATATTTGTATGTAGCTTGACACATCCACGTATACCTGTGAATCATTCTATTTGTCACTCTCGATGTGTATAGATGCGTGATCCGTTGAATGAGCGAAATGTTTTATTCATTTGCCAAATTTCTTACGTAGTTTCTCTGTGTATCGATGTCTCTCCCCTAAGGGATGAAACTGTTGGAACGCGTACAGTGAAATGCTTTCATCCATGATTCTCAAATGTGCCCGTTTCGCGCCGGTCTCCCCTTTGTAGGGAAGCAACTGTTTGTAGTTCTTTCTACAGAGGAAAGGTGAAAGATGGAAAAAAACTGCTTGCCTAGGGAATTGCTTCTTTACCTTCGTAGTCCAGGTGTTTTGTTGCGATGTTTGTGTGCCACATGCTTTCAAGGGACGGTTGATTCTTTTCTTTCTGGAGTCACGCGCTGAAGATCGAGCCGTCATTCTATCAGCGAAGTCTACGAACTTCTCACGATAGAGCGAGTGCCCACGATACAAAGCCACCCACCACACAGCTCTTCCCCTTGAGTGTTTTCTTGTGTGTTTGAGGAAGCGCTTGGAGTGTGAGGAAAAGGCGCTTCATCCGTGCGGGTGCTTCTCTCCAGTGTTCATGTGCGCAACAAGGATAGCTTTTCTTCGATAACGCTGAATCGTGAACGCTAGAAAGAACAAGACGAAAACGCTTTTCACAGGCAAGAGGTCGGCCGAGCACGACACGGGCAGCTGTGTCTCCGTCCCGCGAAACGTTCTACGGAATCGGGGGGAAACGCGAAAACGGAAAAACGAGGGGGTGGAAAACAGATACCTGCAGCCGTTCCTCTGGAGCGGGACCGCTGCCGATCGCGTCCGGGCCGCGACGCTTTGTCGGCGAGCAGAATCTTTGCTGGAAGGTCAGAAACTTGGAAACACCTCTTTCTGCTGGCCTGTCGACTCGCGCAAATCCCTTGGAATAATTCTCCGCAAACAGGCGAGGGCCCCCACAGTCTCACCCCACATGAATGGCCGCCGTCTCGTGGTTGCGGGCTGCCGTGTCCTGAAAAGTGGACTGTGTGTCAACTGCTGCTCGTGCATGGCTCGACATGAAAGCGCGCCTTTCTATTTTACGTCTGCACGCAGCAGATCGACAAAACATGTGAGATGTCGGGCATTAGATGTAGGATTTACCTCTTGCACAAGAATCCACGCCTCTTGAAGCGGTCTTGGCATCTATGTTCCCCACTAGTAAAAATCTTAGCGTAAGTCACCCGGCATGCACGGTGAACGAGACTCGACAGAAAGGAAGACCCGAATTTGAGTTGAATAAAAGCCTGGGGGATGCGTCAGCTTCCAGATGAAGGGGAAGTTGAACTGCAGTCGTCCGATCTAACAAATTCCAAAGTTCTTTAAAAGCAGTCAAAACTGGCAAGGCATCTGCGCCGTCCCCCGTCGGTCGCTCTCCACACGGTCACACACGTATCTCTACAAATAGAGTCAAAAATGTTTTTTTTGTATGTGCGAGTACAGTTCCAGGTACTTACGCGCAAATATACAGACGACCACATAAATCACACACGAATGCATGCATGTTTACCTAAACGAACGTTCCGAATATGTATCTTGGCTGTTGAGCCGCCCAGTCGATCTGGAGAAGATCTGCGACGAACAGGTGCGCTCGCTGTTGAAGACGTTCGTCGCAAAGAAGCTAACGTAAACAGGGAAGTGGAGCTTTTCTAACAGATAACGTGCACCGAGCGATCGGTTTGACATCAAACACAATTGAGTAATGTGCCTTCGAATTGAATCATCAATTTACACTAAGAGCTACAGGTTCAAAGGTAGAACTGAAAGATGACTAAAAGCTGATAGCGACAAATCAGACTCCCCAAGCACAAGGAGAGTGTTCAAACGCCTCATTTCTCTCTGGAGCCTCCCTTCTCGTCTAGAAAAGAATTCTCTGTAGGTCGCCACTTCCGGAACTGAAACAAGATTCCCGTGTTCGACACTCGGCGTTCCACTAAACAGACCAGACAACATGGTGAGGTACCAGTGTCGATTGTTGACAGGTCGCGCTCAGGCTTTCCTCTCACTCACGCTTTACGCAGACTTTTTCTTATGCGCTGGCTATTTACAAATCCCTAAATCTGTGCAGAGACGCATTTACTCTTCGATCACTTGGTGAGAGCATAGCCCGCCTGCTCAGATATGTCCTACATCTGCTGATATTGCGAACTGCATTTGCTACCCCGCGTTCCAAGCACTTTGCTCACTCCAAATGTATGTAGATATAAATAGATGCGAGTGCGCGTGTTGAGGTTCAGAGGAGAAAGGGCGGACGGAATAGAGAAAGGACTGACACAAGAGAAAGTGGAGGCAGGAAAGGCGACGAAACACTGGAGCAATTCACCTGTCCTCGCTCCTCTCATCGAGTGCTCCGGCTCGCGTTTGCGATTTAGAGCGCCGCAGAAAACTATGCGGAAGGGAAGTGACTTCGTGACCGTCGACTCGACAGTGAATGTGCGGAACCTGGAGGAAATTGGGATTAATCCTCTTTGACAAGAATGAACAGAGCTCATGTACAGCGAAACAAGATCAGCGAACACAAATCGTACAGAAAACACGGAACACATCCCCAGACCCAAACACCAACTTAATATATAAATATATACATGCATACCCACACTGACATATATATATATATATATGCATATATATGATTGTTTTTATACACATGACTCCGGCGATACACATTCGCAGCAGAAACGAATAACAAAGGGCGGCTGCGGCACCGCGACCAAACAAGTCTAGACGAGTTTCCCTCGACGTGAAGAAGCCCGCGTTTCTCCGGAAGACAAGTCGTGTGGAAAGACGGAAACTGGCGAAACTTCACTGTCCGTCTTTCCGCGGTCCACCAGAACAGAGTGTATATACACCTGGACGACGATCGCGTCCGACTCGCACAAACCATTTAGAAAAACGTCCCGGTGGAGCTGGGGAGAGCTCTCTTCGGCGTTCTGTGTTCCCTCGCTTCTTCGTCCTCCTTCACTCTGTCCTCGTTCGTCCGCTTTCTGCCTTCTTCGTCTCCTGTCTGTCTCGAGCTGCTTCTACCAGATACCATTCCACCACTTAGACATCTTGGTGACGATTGTGTCTGCCTCGTCCATGTTTCGCTGAACGTCCTTAGTTCGCGTCATTGTCCGCGAAAGCGTTTCCCGCTGTACGTACAGCGAACAAAGAGCGGACTCTCCGACGCCCTCGGCCTCCGCTGCTAGCCGCAGGCTCTCCTCTAGCTGCAGACCGACAGAGAAATTTAGAAAACGGTCAAGTGCAGAGTCCACACCGCACCGGACAACACCTTCGTCTTTGATGACAGCGGCTCATACAGATAGAACTCAGAAAAACAAGAAAGTATAGAGCGTTCGAGACATACAGCGACTCTTTCTTGGCACACCGCTTTCTGTTTCGGCAGGTTCTCAACCTGGACTGAAATACGAGTCGACACTTGGGGAATTCGACCAGGCCTGAACAGCGTCCCGTGCTTCTCAGAGGACGCACGCACACGCAAACGGAAACGTCCAAATTGAAACGTACCTGACTGCTTCCTTTTTTCAGCTTTTCCAAAGTGTTTTGACGACTCTTCGACGCACTCGGTTGCCCGGAACCTCTGCTGCCTTCTCGCAAGAGAAGAGTCCTGAGCAGGAGGAGACACCCGCGCCACGAAAAAGAGGAAACGATTTTCAGAATGCAGAAAATGAGGCACGGAGTTCCTTGTTCCGAGAAAGGTTGTTTTTCCGAGAAAGAATCTGCAGTGTCTCCACATCTACAGACGCACATCCCCCAGGTGCAGTAGTGTCAGGAGCTCTCTGGGACTCGTTCTAGTTGAGCCCTTTGCTTTTTCTATTCACTGTGCAGCTTCGGATCTTCCGCCACTCTTCATCCCTTGTTTTCTCCCGCGTCTGCGCCTCTCCGGCACTCTTCCTTCCTTCTCTCCTCAGTCATCCGCCCTGGTTGCTCTCCGGCCGCTTGTGCTACACCGCGGCCTTCTTCGGATTGCCCTCCGCTCTCCGACCTGACCGCACCTTCTTTCAATGTCGGTGAATTGCCGGCGACAGTTCATCAGCGAAGCTTCGAGAGGCTGGCGCTCGCGGGGCTGCAGGGAGCGAACGTTCATCTCAAGAGATGAGAAACATCCTGAACAAAGACACAAACGACATTGCGCCGCCAACATACAGTCACCCAAGAGACATTCCTCTCTCGCAGGTTCGATCTACAGTCCCGTTCGACTGCATCGGTCACACGGCGCTTCTCTGCACTGGTCGCCAGGGGAGGTCGGAAGTTGTGTCCGGAAAACTGACGCGATCCAGCTTTCCTGGGCATGAAGAGCACAAGAGCACTTGGATCCGGCATATACAAATCTCCAGGATCTAACCAGTGGTTCAACACAGGCTACTGCACCGCATCCTGGCATCTGAGCAGTCGTTTCTGTCGCTGCTGATGCGAGTGATGACAGGGATTCCGACGGTCCTGCACCGAGAATGAGACCCCCCATGGAAGACGCTTGAAGTCGCAGGCCGCTGAAGTCAGGCCTTCAAGCTGCTGGCTTCGAAGCGGTCCTGTACAGCGGGGGAGTACCAGGAGTACAGCAATCACAGAGAATCGACGACTACATCTGTGCCTGACTAAGCAAGGTGCCTGTGGCGACTCCTAGGCTTCTTAACATCACGGAAAGAGAGCGCGAACGACAGTCGGGACTCTGCCTGCAGAACTGGCGCCCGCGACAGAAGAACAAAGACGAGGCCAAGACCGCGCGCCAGGAAGGGAGGCGGCGCAAGCGAAAGAACGGGATGGGAGAACAGGCGAAACAACGAACGAGTGGAGAGCGCAGAGACGCTCGGGAACACGAGCCCCACCCAAGGCGAGACGCAGAAAGGAAACAAGACAGAGAAGAAAAGCGAGAACGATATGGAGACAGGAACGTGAACAAGGCCCAGACACGGGAGAGAACCAGACTGAGGACGAGGAAGAGAAACAGAGGAAGAACACAACGAGAACGGGAGGGCGAACGGAAGAAAGGACAACAAGAGAGAGAACACACGAGAGAACAAAAGAGGAGGAGAGGAGCAGAGAGAAGCCGGGCAAGTGGAAGAAGAAGGAAGAGCGCGGAGGCGGATGAGGAGAAGGAAACGAAAAGAGAAACGGTGAGGCCGTAAGAACATGCAGATGGACATCGCGAGCAGAAAGCCTGTCTATGTCTGTGTGTGGCGAGACGTCGCGCTTTTTCCCAGAGCGTTCTTCTGCGGAACGCACACGCTGCTTCACGTACGCTTCATTTTCTTCATCAACGCATCAAGTTTCTGCTGCCTGACTTCGACACCCTCCGACGGGTCGCCGCCTGCGAGGATGCGCTCGGCGTCCTCGTGAAGGGAGGCGAACTCCGACAAGTAGTCAGCCCACATATTTCCTCTTCATAAAAGCGACTGAGCAGCAGACAGGAGAGAGAGAGAGCTGCGAAAGGACAGAAGAAGCAGCGGACAGGAGAGGGAGAGGGAGGGGGATGCCGAGCAGCGTCGAGACGTCGACGGGTCAGCGGAAAAGCTACGGCTGGCAAGCGTGGACGGAGAAGAAAAAACAAGCAGAGCGACGCGAATAAAAGATGCAGCCAGCGTGTTCCCAGAGAGAAAAACAGTTTCAGGAGAGGCGTCAGCGGAGAGACGAACGAGCGGCGCGAGTACGACGAGGAAAGCCGTTTCTCCGAGTGAAACGGAGATTCGATGGAAAACCGTCACCGCGACAAACACGAGAAGAAAACCGTGCCACACCTGCCTCAATACTCAAACGCAAATGCAGAGGGATAGAGAGAGCAGAACGGCGGACGCGGTTGGCCGGAGAAAGAAACGTGAAAAAGCCCCCAACCTGCCGGTTGTGAGCCTGGGAAGCGACCGAGGAGGAGAACTGCGCAGAAAGAGTGGAAAAGGCAAACCAAATTCGGGCAGCTCTTGAGAGAAAACGCGAGTTTCTTGTCGGGACTCGGCGCAGGAGCAAGACACGCAAAGACGCAGTGTTTCTGTCGACGGTTTCTGCCCGTCCACGTCACAGAGAGGAGAACAGCTTATTTCGTCGTCACCGGTCGCTTGAGAGGAAACAAACAAGAAAGAAATGTTGTTTCCGCGATTTTTTTCGCCTGTTTGCTTCCTGTCGACCGTGGAGGGCACACGCTCCCGTATCACCTCGTGGAGACTCAACAAGAGCGACCCGCCTCGACGAACGCTGCGGTTGAACGCCCGCGCGTTTTTCTTGCTGCGAGGGATGAGAACCTGCCTCTCTGGCCTTTGTTGCTTTTCTTGCGGTCCGGCATGGTCGCGAAACTCTGTTGGAAACTAGAGGAGTCGGGAGTCGTCGAAAAAGAGGGTGTTCAGAGAACTCACGGCATGTGCGTAGTTCCGAACTCGAAAATCCGCGCCCAGCCAGAGACGGCATGGCAACCCACAACGCAGCTTCTCGGCTTGGAGGGAGCTTTGGGGATGAGTAAGACGAGGAAAGATGTCGTGTCACCGCAAGACAACAGCACAACACGCACGGCTGGTGCAAAAAGCTTCCGCAGCAACGCGAGCAAAGGGCACACACCGAAATCGCGGTGGATCGTTCTGCGGCAGACGAGTGAACGCGAGCCCCCGAAAAGGATTTAGTGTGTGGCGCGCGCTTCTGCGTTTTTCTCTGCTTGATTCAGAGGTATTCTACCGTCAAACTCACAGCTTTCCTCTCTGTCAGGTTCTTCGGGACACCGGGTGTCCTCGAGTTGGCAGGGCGCCTTCTTTCGTTTCCTCTCCTTCCCCTCGAATTCGAGTCTTTTCCTTTCTTGTGTCCAAGCCCCGGAGTCCCTTCTGTCACCCTCTCTCGTCACTGCGCTCGGCTCTTTCCTCTGCGAGTCTCAACTCGAGAACTCGCCTGCGGATAATCGTTCGGAAGGAGAAACTGCCACACGCACAACCTCAGATCACCTTCCTCTACTCGACCTACACACACATACACATATACATATATAATACATATGTATATATATATATATATATATATATATATGCGCATATGTAAGTCGATGTCGCCATTCTGTGTTTTGCGTATGCGTGCCTGTCAGTTGGAGAGACTTTTCCCCTTCTGTTTCGTCTGTTTGCGTTCCTTCTTTCCACTCGTCCGCACTCGCTCTGTGTTCGTGTTGTAGGCAGGCACTTTGCTGTTGGTTTGCTGCGCTTTCAGTTCGTCTTCCTCGGACGTTTTCTACCGTTCCGAGCCCGGAACGCCTGGATTTTCTCTAAATAACAACCGTCTCTCTCTCGGCTTCTCAGGATATACGCGTTTGTTCGCGTGGTTTCCCTGAAGCTGTGAAGGAAGGTGGAAAACGCCGAACCGCATCTTTTCCCAAGAGCCCCGCTCCGCGGCCGGTCTCGAGGGTCCCCGCCCTTCGTTCCCATTCGTTGTCCAGGTTTTTGGAGTTTCCCCAACGTATTTCCACTTTCTTCCTCTGCGCCTCGTTTCCCTGCACTTTTCGTCGCGAAATTGTCCGTTTTCTCGCCGTGCGGGGTGAGGGAGCCCGCTGGCGCGTTCTGTCGCGTTCTGTGAGATTTCTCACGCTGCACCAGCAAGGCACTCGTTAGACAAACGCCTTGAGCGCGACCCTTCGAGCTGCGCCCCTCTCTCTGCTCGCGAAACCGCAGAAAATACCCGCGCGTCGGCAGATCGTCAACACCAAAGCCTTGTCTCTTTCGTCGCACGCGGAAATTTACTGGTTTCTGCCCACACGGACTTCCGGAGAGTTGCCATGAGAGGGAGAGCCCCGCTGTGCTGTGACAGGACAGTTAGCTGACGCGGCTCTCTTCGCGCGACACAGTTGCGCAGACTGGACTTTCGTTTCGCGGAGACTTGAGCGTTTTTGAGGTTGCTCACGCGTTCGTTGTGACCTCGAGAGAAAGAAGCCTTTTCTGCTACACTTCTCCCGACGGTTTCCGGCAAGGGAAGACGCACGGATGTGCGGCATTACCCGCGCTCGCGCGCGACGACTGCCCAACTTCTCTCGCGTGTTTTTCGATTTTTGGAACGAACCCTCCTCCACAAAGAGGCTTTGAAAAAGAAGCAAGCAACTTCGTTCCGCCACCTTTTCTCCGCAAGTTTCGTGACCAAAACGCGCGACAACAGGCGCCAGAGAAGCGGCCGCGAAGCGCAAATTCGGCGCGAAGGCAAGAGCGGGAGAAACTCTCGCAAACGTGTCGAGGAAAACGCGAAGCGCGTTTTTTTCAGGTCTGCAAGAACGCATCTGCGTTCCACTTCTAGACACATCTGACCTGCGAACTCGACGAGGGCTCTGGCGACACACATCCTGCGTTTTTTTCCGCCTTCTTCGCCTGCTAGCCGCGTCGCGCTGCTCCTGACCTCTGTTCGGAAAAGAGAGGCGCGCGCCAGGCACTCTTACGTTATTCCGCTTCAAGTGGATCCCTGGAAAACCAGCGGACTTTTGTGTGCTTTGCTCTGTCCCTGAGAAGAGGTGACGGGCCGTTCAGAAGCTTCGGACTTCCGGCGGTTCTCTGGCGGCAGACCAGGATCGCCTTTCTTACTGGTGCATCTTCTTCGCCCCCTTCATTCGACGCCGTTCTGAAGAGGATCGACGGCGACGAACGCTCCTCTCGTTTTCCGTTCTCTCTGCGCTCTTCCTCGCGTCGCTGCACCTCACAGCCAAGCATCTGTCCGTGTTCTGAAGGACGTACGCGCACAGCTCTTCCTCCCCATCTGGATCTCGATCTCTATACATGCAAAGATCCATGTAGAGGCGCATATTTGTATACATATATATATTTGTATATATATATTTGTATATATATATAATATGCAGGTGTGTGCATACATATGTATGGAAATGCCTAGAATGTGCGGGAAAATCTGGCGGCCGTTCGCGGCGTTGCTTTTGAGTTTTTCTTCGGCTTCTCGGATTTCGTTTCGCTAAGTTGAGGGGATCGTCGAGAACAGAGAAGCAAGTTGTCCTTCTCTTCACCTCTCTTCGGCGACTGCGGTCTCCCTCTCGGATTGTCTCTGATGCCGCAGAGTTCTTTCTCTCCCCACACTTTCTTTTCAAAGCGATTCGCTGTCAACGCTTGCCGCCCTCCGCGTCTCCACCAGGTCCTGCCGATCTCCTCTTTCCGTCTTCTCGTATTCTTCTCTCGTTCTCCTCACTCTTTGTTCCTTTCTCTCCTTTCCCTACCCCTCTTCCGCTTGGTCGTCTTCTCTGCGAGCTCTTCTTTTTCTTCTTCCCCATTTCTCTCCGCGTCTTCGCGACTATCGAGGTGGACCTCGCCAGGCTGCGAGCGCCTGCTCCTCACATCCCTCCTCTCTGTGGTGCCTCCCCCCGGCTTTCCGGAAGTCTGCCGAGAGATTCGGGAGGACAGGCAAAGGCGCAGAAGAAGGAGGCGAGAGAACAAGGAATAGGAGAACAGCGAGGGCGCGAGGAAACGCTTCAGTCAGGTAAGGAGAAGGTCCTGTGTACTTGCTCGCCTCATCACAGAAGACCAGATTCGGATGAGGTCCACAGCTTGCAGTGCCCATCAAGCAACAGGTGAAGCTCCGCTCTCCCCTGGCGCGAGGGTGAGAGGAGGGAGGTTTCAACTCAGAGAAACAGGAACTGTCGACGACAGGAATTCTTGTCTTCCGTTATGTCTTCTCAGTCTTTCCATTTTTCCCTCCTTTGTTTATTCTCTCTCTCTGTTCGTGTTTCTCTCGATTTTTTACGGGGGGGAGGGTCCTTGCTGTCGGTGCGCGGTCTTCGCTTCTCTCTCTCGGCGGGTGCGTACCGAAGCTGCTCGCAGCATCCTGCTCCTTTCGAGAACAAGTGGAAACGCGCGTCGTTTCTGACAGCGCGTTGAGAAAAATCCGCTTTTTCGGACTTGCGCGAGACGGACTTCGCTTTTCTTGTTCTTCCTTGTTCAGCTCCTGTCGCATCCGCTTTGCCTGGCACTTCCTCTCCCGGGGGTGTCTGTTCGCTCGCGCTTTTTCGCCGAGCGCCGTTTTCTCTGGGCAAGAAGAGGACAACCCTGTAGACAGCAACGTGGACCAAGAGTCAAGTTGCTCGACTTGCTTTTCTGCGCACGGGTACTCTTCCTGAGTCTCTTCACCCGCCTCTCCCTTCTCCCTCTTCTTCTTCTTCCTCTTCTCTCTGCGCGTCTGTCTTCGTTTCCTTCGCCGTCGTCTGCGTCCTCTGCACTCTGTTCTTCTTCTCCGTTCTCGTTGTGCACTCTGCGGCGTCTTCTCGCCTGAGGCGCTGTCTCGATAGGAGAGTGTCTCACTGAGGGAACCAGAAGCTGGAAAAACAACAAGTCGCAAACCGTCCGAGAAATGGAGCCTCTCGCAGATCCTCTCCACGACCGCGTCGTCACCTCTGTGCAGCCGCCGCCTGCGCAGCCTCTCAAGCATTCGCTTCTCTATCCGAGCGGCCCTGCGAATCCCCCCAATTGGCAGGCAAGCGTTTCCTTCCCGAAAACCTCGCCTCTCTCTGAGAACCTACTCTCTCTCAGCGACTCGAACTCGAAAGCAAAGTCTCCAGAAACTCACAAAACAGGCTGTGGGGGCTCCTAGACAACATGCAAATCCGCTCTCCAGGCTCAGGCACTTCTGCGCTTCAAATGCTTCCGCCTCAGCGCCGTGTGCTGCGCGTTTCCACATGCACAAACTTCCGCGTACCTTCTGACATATCTGCATGCAGATAAATTTCCACGGATAGATACCCACACACAGAGTCACCTGCATACTCTCTTTTGACATGGAGATGCACCTAGGAAGAGTGGTACACATATATATATATATATATATATACATATGTGTACACGCATATATACACATATACATATTTGTATATATATATATATATTTATATATATATTTATTTATATACGTATGTAGTTAAATATACTGTAGTATCTTGGATGGAGATCAGCAGACACTTGAGGAGACGGTCTTTCGCTTCGACGTGCAGTTTGCATGCGGTGACTGGTCTGGACTCTTTTTTCGGTGTTTCAGGAGTTGAAAAGTCACTTGCAGCGAGAAGGGCGGCTCAGCAAAGAAGATTGCCTGGAACTGATCAAAAATGTGACAGAAATCACATCTAACGAGCCCAATCTTCTTCGACTTAACGACCCCATCACAGGTGCGCCTGCAGAAATACCCGGAGCTCCTCTCTCTTCGTGTCTCCTTTCTTCGCCTCTCTGCTTCCTCTGACACCCTTCTCGCTGCTTCTCTTGTGTGGGTTCGACGTTCTCTCTCTCCTCATTTCCTGCTGCTTCCGTCTCGACCTTCGCTTCTGTGTTTCCTGTTCTCCCTGCTCTTCCTTTCTTTCCCCTCTGCCACTGTGGCTGCGAGTTCCTGGCGTCCACTGTGTGTCTTCTCTGCTGCGCGTTTGCTCCTTGTTCTTTCCACTTCTCGACTTGTTCTTTGTCGACGTCGCAGGGAATCTTTTCGTCAGTCTCCCCTTCGCGATGTCACTCTGTGCAGGAAGCCTTGGTATGCGTGATTCGTTTCGACCGACGCTAACAGATTCATTATTGTTCTGTTGTCGGTATCGTCGGGAGAGCCTTCAGCCCAAGGAATTCCTTCAGTGTTGTTCTTTCTCCCCTCTGTGCTGCTGCGAGCGCTCTTGCCTGTCTCCTCTCTTTCGTTTCAGAATTCAGTGCCTTCCGATTCGGCAGGGAACGCGTCCGTCCCTCGCTCTTATTTCGCCTTTGTTCCTTTGCTGTCGTTTCGCGCTTGAATGCTCTCGCACAGTTGTGGGTGACATCCACGGACAGTTCTACGACCTCCTCAAGCTGCTGGACGTCGGCGGAGATCCCGACACGACGCAGTGAGTTCTTGTTGTTCTGTCTTCTTCGCGAGCTCTGCCTTCCTCGCCTCGACTGACCCAGGCTCTGTTCTTGCTGGCAGACCGTGGATTGACCGGCGCGTTGCGAAAAAACTGGCAAATTGCCTCTTGTCACTTCTCCCATATCCCTTTGTGCATCTACGCGTAGACATCTGTGCGGCTGTCCATCGTCTTGTGTCTACGTCTCGATCCATCTGTGTCCATATGCGTCTAAACCTGTCTATCTGTATATGTGCGCGTCTGCATTTGTAGAAGAACTTGTGGTTGTCCTAGATTGTCCTAGAAGAGAAGGAATTAAAGAGTGCCTTGTTGACTTGTCTCTCCAGATATCTCTTCCTCGGCGACTACGTGGATCGGGGCTCGTTCTCCATCGAAGTTCTTCTTCTGCTTTACGCGATCAAACTGAATCACCCGACGCGAGTGTGGCTGTTGAGAGGAAACCACGAGTGTCGACAAATGACTTCCTTCTTCAATTTCCGAGATGAATGCGAATGCAAATACGACATGACAGTCTATTTCGCCTTCATGGAAGTAAGACGTGTAACATGCAACGCAGCAAAGACGCGAAAGCGAACGTCATTGTCCCTGTGTTTCCAAACTCTAAAAACGTGACTACTACACAAAGCCAGGAAAGATCTTCTCAACTTGAGCTTCGAAACCCAGAAAACGCGATTTCCCCAGTTCACTTCTCGATCTGCGTACTCACAACGTCGACATCCGTACATGGCACACACCCCACAAACACGGATCTTTGCGAGGAGAGATTCTGTAAAGTCTCTTCTCTGTGCCTGCAGAGCTCCATGTAGAGATACATGCATCCCTGGCTGCGTATGTGTCTTGTCGACATGGGAGGGCACTCATGCTGATTTAGCATGTAGGGACGCCTCAAAATTGATGCAGAGGCCTCCCCATATTCCTTTCGTCTTCCTCAGGAGACAACAGACGCTCTCGCGATGCAATGGAACAAAACAAACAGCTGTCGAACCATACACACACATTTAGGTACATATCCATACACTTATATATATATATATATATTGATGCACATGATCGTTCTCTTGGCCAGCTTGTGCAGAGTTTTTGAGGTTGTTTTCTGTTTTCAGGCCTTTGATTCTCTTCCTCTCGCTGCGGTTATCAACGGAAAGTTCCTCGCTTTGCACGGCGGTCTCAGTCCCGAGTTGAAAGTTGTAAGCGACTGAGGAGCGCCCTCATGACTCGAATGGCTTCTGCGCTGAATTGCCTAGAAAGAACGTCTTTCTCAGCTCGAGCGCCGTCCCCATGCTTGATTCCTGTCTTTCTTCCCTCTTTCTTTCACCATTTCCTGGCTTTGATCCTCTTATCTCTGTGTCCTTCCACATTCCCCCTCGATGAGTGAGAGTTCTCCTACGGTTCAGGGAAATCCTACGGTTCAGGGAAATCCTACGGTTCAGGGCGTTTCCGTCGAGTCTCAAAGCGTTGCGACTCTCTGCGCGCCTGTGTGTGGGGTCTCTCTGGAGTTTTGAGCTGACGCGGAGAGTCGGAAGGATCTGCGTCTAGTTTGCTGCTTTTTCTCAGCTGAGTCAGATCGGCGGAGTCAATCGCTTTCAGGAGCCTCCGCGCGGGGGACTCTTTTGCGACTTGCTGTGGGCGGATCCTCTCGACGAGTCCAAGGACGACGTTGGCCAGAGCCCAGAAGGTGCGTCTTTCAGCTGTCTGTGAAGGAAGACAGCGACATCGAGGTTGAACAACGCCGTCACTTCACCGGGCGAGGTAGCAGCTTTCTTTTCGAGTCGAAATCCGCAGTTCTCCAGAAATATCGACACCGGCACACTCAGATTCGCTCTGTGTGATGTTGGTCCAGCTCAAGGGAGGTTTGAACGCCTAGTGGCTCTTGAAAATTGGATACACCATGAACACAGATCGTCGAAGACTCGAAACTCCTTTTCTGCCTATTCGTGGTTAGCGACGCTCCACTGATTCGTGAAAAGACCAAGTTGTTGCGAACATGGAGGTCTCTCATTGCGTGCGTTGTCGCAGTTCAGCGTCGTCCACGTGTGAATCTGCTTGAGAACCGCGCTGTGCTTTCCCTGGTCGCAAGTCTGTCTTCCTTTCTCTCTGCCTCTTTCTGCCTGTTTCCTGTATTCCTCTCTTTTCTGTTTCACTCTTTTTAATGCGTTTCCCTCCACTGCGGTGAATAGAGGAGTGACTGGACTCCTTGACGCGCGAGCGAAGAGTGTGGAGAGGCCCACTCTTGTGTGGCTTGTCGCGTCCCCGTAAAGTCCTGACTCGGCAACCGCCTGCACTTTGCGACTCGGCTTTTGCTTCCAGACAGCTTCACGCCGAACGATGTGCGAGGCTGCAGTTTCTTCTTCGGCTACTCCGCAGCGAGTAAATTCCTGGACAGGAACGGCCTTCTGTCTGTGCTGAGAGCACACGAAGCGCAGCTCGAAGGATACAAAATGCATCAGACCAACCAAAAAACCGGATTCCCCACAGTGAGCGAGGAAGCGAGGCGCCGCCCCACAGGCGTTTAGAGAGAACCTGGACGATCTCGAAGAGCCAGTGACACGACCGGCTCCGAGAGAAATCCCAACGAGAAAGACAGAGAAAAGAAGAGCGCGCGGGGGAAATCCACACAGAGACGCAGCGCTACAGAGAGAGACTCCTCGGGCGAGACATCTGGGCTTCCGGGAGGGTCGTCGTGTTGCCTTTCGTTTGTTCTCTTCGCAGGTCTCCGGAAAGTACGTCTCCTTTTCTTTTTCGTCTCCACCTTTAAGAAGTGTGTGTCTTTGTGCTTCCTTTCTTCCCCCGGTTCTCCCCGCTGCTTTTGTAGGTCATCACCATCTTCTCGGCCCCGAATTACTGCGACGTCTACAACAACAAGGGTGCAGTGCTCAAATTCGAGGTTCGTTTTTCAAGTCGACAGCTTGTTCCTTCTCACTCCAAACCTCCTCACAGGAGCTCCCCACATCACTTTTCGCCTGCGAGGGCGCTGCCTTTTGCACCCTGGTCCTTCTTTCTCTTCGTCTTTCGCTTCTTCTTTCTCTCTCCTCTGCTTTTTCTCACTCTCCTGCTTCTCCGTAGAGCCACTGTGTTGCTTGGGGACAAGTGGTCGCGGCTTTCTTTCTCGTTAGCTGCTCGTGTCTATGTCTTTCTCGTGTCGTCGCAGTAGTTCTTCTCTCCCTCGTTTCCTCGTTCGGTGCCTCTCATGTTCACCCTGTTTGTGCGCGCCTCGGTCTTGGAAGAAGAGAGAAGCAACTGGAGAACACTGTTTCCTGTGTTTCCCTTTCTAGAACAACACCCTGAACATTCAACAGTTCAACTTCAGCCCTCACCCGTATCACCTTCCTAATTTCATGGACGTCTTCACCTGGTCGATTCCCTTCGTCTCCGAAAAAGGTAAGCTAACGCGCTGGTAAAATCATATTCACATCGCCTGTGTGCGGATGCCCTTCTCTGCCCATTCACCAACACGCTGTCCATGCATATATATATATATATATATATATATACGTTACATATTGTATGCATCATATATATATATATACATTATAGTGTATACATGTATAGAAAGAGAGAGGTAGAAGGAGATGCGCACGCATTTATATACCTGTACATGCCTATTGATGTATACTTCTGTCTGGTGGTGTATTTGTATATATATATATATATGTACATATTTTGTTAGAGCGTTTTTTCTTTTCTCAGTGACGGAAATGCTTTACGGGATTTTGAATCCGTCCATCGACGACGATGAGGACGACGAAGACGTGGACGACGTGGAACTTCCTCCAGCGGTGAGCAGCCGAGAAGAGTTGCCCGACTCGGGCGTTTGCTGTTTTCGTAAATATGTACCCTTGAAAGAACAAGTTCTCATTATTTCAATGTATGTCCGAAAACGCGCTTCGTAATTGAAAGACAATTTGCGGTCTTTTCTCCCAGTGTGGAGTTTTGTCTCACACCTGGTCACGACTTCAGCCACGATTTTGATTAATAGTATTACCTTTCTCAGCTCTTTCCAAAGTTCATGTCCTGGCTTGACGGGGGCGGTGCGCAAGGCTCAAATAAGCCGTCTAGAGCGAGATATACATATAAAATTCGTTTCTGCGTCTGCAGAGATGCGCGTCTGTTGTTGACATCTGTCCGTGAACGTGGACTGGGGCGACGAACCGTTGCACACAGGATTTCGCGATTCCTACTTCGCTCGTCATGTTGCGTGTTCCGAGCGAGAGAACTCTGGCCGCGACGAACGCCTGGAAGAACAATTTGTGTTTTCTTTGATCTCAGGTCCTGAGTATCATGAAGGCTCACCTCCCTTCCGACGAAGCCTCTGGGCAACGCCACCCTCCCGCAGGTGCTGTGTCTTCCCTCCACCTCTCGCGTCCTTTGTCGCGTGTTCTCTCTCATATTCTCGCCCTTCTGTTTCATCCTTCTGTTCTCTGTGTCGTTTTATTACTTCGTACTTCTCTTTTTTTGAGAAAACCTCCTCAGGTTTTCTCGCTCCTGTTCTCCCGCCTGTTTTACTTCTTGTTCTCTCTGTTGGCCTCCTCGCGGAGATTCTCTGTCTCCTTCGTCCTCTGTTTCTGCGTCTGTTTCTTCGTCTGTTTCTGCGTCTGTTTCTTCCCGCGGGTCCTTCGGTCGACACGCCGTTCGACGGTGCATGCGCATCTCTTTTGCATGCTTCCGCGACAACGCATCTTCTCGCTTGCTTCGTGCTCAGGTGACAATCGCTTGTCGAAGGAGCGGGCCGACGCGCTGCGGAAGAAGGTCCAGTCTGTCGGCAGATTGATGCGCGTCTTCAAAACTCTCAGGTTTGTCACAGAGAGACAGGAAAGCGAAAGCCGTTCCTGAACACCTTGTTTCGATTGCCGCCTTAAAACTCATCTGCATGTGATGCACCAGGGCGTCGGTCTCCTCTCCCTAGTGCAAGAGCCTTCGAGTCGTACGAGCACCTGCAAATCGAGAGGCGAACGCGTAACGTGTTTGCGTCTCTCTTCACCGTTGTCTTTTCGTCTGTCTCGTTTGCCGTCTCTTCAGACAAGAGAACGAACTGATCGTCCGGCTGAAAGGGTGTACACCTGGACATCGCATTCCCGTTGGGCTCCTTCTTCAAGGTCGAGAAGGCATCGCGAACGGTGAGTCTGTTTTCTCCGTTACTCGGTGTCTCTTCGCACTGCGTCGTGTTTTTCTTTCTTTCTTCTCGCTGAAAGGTACCTTCCGTCTTGCGTTCGCAGCCGAGTTCGGCCCGGCGGAGTACAGCAGACACAACGCACTACTGTGGAGTGTGCGTACCACCCATCAGACCGCAAGAGCGTCGGAGCCGTCCTGTGTTCCGCTGCATGAAGCTCGCTTCTCGAGGGGGACGAAAACGCATGCAGAGCAAGACTCAACTCGTTCTCGCCGAAGACTGCTCATGCACAACCCAGTGCAGCTGCTTGTGCTTTTGCGTCTGCGTACATGCCGTCTGTTGCGTGTCTTCTGCGTTCACAGGACTTCTTCATGCCTGCTTTGTACATGCGCCGCGAGTAGGAGACAGACTGTGCAGTGAACTTTCGTGTGAAGTTCCGGGCATATCGTTCCAGGAAGAGACGAGCCGCTCTGGTGATCTCGTGTCTCCCCGCCATGCGGCTGTCTCGTATGTGTGTGTGTGTGTGTTTGTGTGTATGCTTCCTTCAGAGCTGGATAAATTCGAGAATGCCAAGCAGATCGATTTGATGAACGAACGGAGGCCGGACGGAGGCTCGAGCTCGCGCTAATCGCAGAGTTGCGGGAACACATGCTTGAGGGATTCTGAACAGAGGACGAAGACTCTCAAAGAGAATGCAAAGAGAGCAACAGAACAGACGACCTCGACGCTTTCCACTCTTACAACACAGCCGGTGGTACCTGCGCTCTGTCTATTTTTTCGATTTGTCGTGTGTTAGGGAGGTTACTTTCACCTCAGCTTTCGGTTTGCGGGAGTTCTTCTCTGTCGCTGTACATTTTCTCGGAGTCACCTCATCCCACTGGTTCGGAAGCGTTTTTCAGTCGTTCTCCTTTCTCTCTCGCCCTCCCCTTCCTCGTCTTCTCTTTGTCCTGTCGAATCTGAAGAGACCCCCAGAGGAAAACGGTGGAGAGGGCATGAATGGGAGCGCGCCCGCGCAAGAAGACAGGAGGTCCTTCCTTTGTTATCTTTTCGAAAGGTTTGCTGCCTCTCTCGGTCCTTTGTTCTCCCTCTCTTGCCCTACGTCTTTTGTCCTTACCTCGCCGGCGCTTCCTCGCTGCGTTCTGGTCGCGCTGAGGTGCCTCGGGAGGATAATCGAACAGCAAGGAGCAGTTTCCTTGTGTTTTTGACGAACGGGAAAACACGGGGTCAGCTGCTCGTGTGTGCATCTGTCTGCATGCAATCCGTTGCATGCATTTTATGTGTTCATAGGGCACGGTATCCACATTGTATATATGCCTGGTATACATACAAACTTTGTGTACGTGCCACTCGTCTATACACGTGCTCGCGTGTATCCCGTACAAGCTCTGGTCAGAAGGTGCGCACACACACACACACACAGCAGGTGGGTGTTTTACTGTTGCGCGCGAGCCCTCCTGTCAGAAACGCGCTGCGAACGGTGCATCCGTATATAAGCCGAGACAGGGTTGTGAGCATGTGTCGTCTCTTGGACCCTCCGTTGTGCGTCGACCCATGCTCGTCTTCATATGTGTGTAAAGACCGATAGAGAAATTTGAGTGCATGCGTGCGAGCACGAGACAGACAGGGCCAGCGAGGAGGCATGAAGCAGGTTTCGTTGACACCCTAGAGGGCTCTCGACGTGTCGGATCAAGGTGGGAATGCCGGAAATGCATCGTTGTCTTTTCAGAAGCAGGCGCGAGGGCGGAGACAAACTTTTTTCTGGATTTCCCTCCCAAGGAAGCTCGACGCTGCGAGAGTGGCCTACGGGCGAATCGCGGTTGTAAATCGAAAAAAAGTATGGAAACGCGGCAGGGCGAGGTCCCGAAGTCGCGACTGAAACACGCAGGTCGCTGTGACGAACGGAACCCTCTGAAGTGAGAGAGGTACACCTGGTACCGCGCCAGAGTGTTTTTCGTTTTTTCGGTTCAATGGGCGCGTTGTGTGCTGTTTTCGTTCGCTGCGCCGAACCTGTGTAGAGAGATGTGTCTGTGGCCAGGTGCAGCGCGTGCACGTGTGTCTTTGCGTTGATTTTCTCTCGTTCGCGGCCGATCCGCCGCCAAAAATCGACTTCTGAGCGGGACGCTTTTGAAAAGCTATGGTTTCATACAGGTGTTTCTTTGTTCTCGACGCGCTTGTGGCTCGAACGAAAGCGGCGCCGTGACAGAGGGACGACGTCTCGGCAGACGCTTCTTAGAACGCTCGAGGGCGACGAGTGAGCGCAGGTCGTTTCGACCAGGGAAATCAACGAAGTCCCGCGTGCCGCCAAACACACACATTTCCACAGGGGGTGCCTTGCGAAGTCACCCTGAGTTGCCGGTTCAAAAAAAGAGAGGCATGCATACGCTGTGCAAAGCCGAAACGCTTCAGACCGGAAACCCGGACATTGTGTGGTAACGTTTTCCACCATGGCTCCACGGTGGGCAGAACACTGCGAACGACCGAGAAAACGAATGCTCAACCGTGAAAACGCAACCCCTCACACACGCTATCACCGTGTCGCACGCGATACAAAACACAGTCCTTACAAATCGGCCCGCGTTCAAAAACAACAGAAAAGTGCTCAAACAGAAACTCGTCTCACACAGCGCCTCTCACACAGCAGAGATAACAGAGCTAGTTGCACGATCTATATGCTTGCATGTGGAGGTTCATGATGGTCACACTTCCAGCAACAGACTATTGTGTAAACTTTGTCTGCAAACTACTGGCGAGGGCCAACATGTGTAGTCGTATACATATATATATATATATATATATATATTGCACACATATATGTTTGTCTGTATATCCTTTTTACAAATACATCAGGGGCCCAAATTTTAAACCGCGAACATCATGTTTCAGATATGAGCTCCAGTGGTACGCACGATTGTTTCCGGACAGTTCGGTGTCCGTTCGATTTGTAGAACATAGTTCGCGCACCTCGGCTTCCTGGGTAACGTGAACTTTTGCTTTCTCGTGATCAGCCGAGGACTTCTTCACTGAGCTCAGTACAAGTCGAAAAGCTCGCAAACACGATGAACAGATGAATGAGGTCTGTCGTTTCTGTCCATCGTGGCTCCAAACTTGTGTATGCGTGCGTCGATTCTTCCGGTAAACGAAGGAATGCAAATAAAGTGAAAGCAAATGAGCGGCGGGAAATGTGTGTTTTTACAAATTGGAGGGACATCTGCAGACAGGTAATGACGCTGTCGAAAACATAATGACCTGCAAAACCCCTTCTTCAAGAGCCCTACCTGTGCCGGCATCTGTCCTGAGTTCCCACAGGTCTACAAGTCACTATACACGTTATTGCCGTATTCAACATCGAACGGAAATGCTTTAGGACCATTTCTCTAGGTCCCCCCGAGTGTAACGCTGATTCGGCTTGTGTTGTTTGCACTTGTGTCAGAACCAGGTGAAATTCCGCGGAAAGTCGCAACGCCTAGTTGCCGGTTCCGAGTTTCGCGTTCACTTCCCTGTTCTGGACTAAATTTTAGACAGCTCGCATGAACCTAAAAACTGGTGGTGCGCCTTCGCAGTCATCATTGGTAAGACTGCTTCTATCGGTCCCGTACACCGTTGTGGCTGCCGCGTTTTTCACCTACTGCCCCCGCATCCCCGACGAAAGCAAGACTTTCTTCCATGGACATGGCGAACTGACAAAGAGGACACCTGTACAGAGGCGGTTGTCCGAGCCTTTCCCACGGCAGCGTATAATCATGGGGAAGAAAATACCGTTTTCGCTGCTTCTACGTAGTCCCTGTTGTAGCGGCCTGGCTGGACGTTTCGGGATAGATATCTGAGTGGCAAGAACTGCTGATTCGCTAGAATCTGGGTTATCTCCTTTTTCAATGTGCACTGAAAAGCACTTCGATGCTAAGCGAAAATACTTGTGGACACCGGGTTACGCATATTTTTTTCAGCTGCCTTTTGATGAGCGACTCAACACACCTGCGTAATCACCAGTATGCTTGCCAGTCAGTCCCTCATTAGATGCTACTCTTTCGAGACGTCTCTGTTGAAACTGCAGTTGTATGGAAAACCAGATTTGAACTTCCGGGCTCTCCTCAGGATTCCCGTAATCCCACAGAGAAACGCTGATATTCGCAAAACCCGAGCAGAAATCCACTTCGCGTAAGCTTCTAGGTAAGAACACGCTTCTGTATGCTGTCTGCTATGCGGCGGTAACCCCAGTCTTTGTGCATCCGTCGAGGAAATGTGTCTGCTTCGTGTTCGGAAAGGATTTTTGACGCAGATGGGATTTCTACCCAACGCGGGCACACAGTTTCTGTGCGTGTTGCTAGCCCCACGTGCCCACACTTGCATCTGAGTTGCTTGTTTCGAGTCGGCGGGCGATTCAGAGAAAAACCTGGAAACGCCTAACCTTTTCCATGGCGCTCCACCGCAAGATGCACGGGCTTTCTTTTTTATGCGAAAAATCACGAACGCTAGGTCGACAAGACGATTCTCATCGTCTCGCATCCCGGTTCTGAATCTTTTGGGAACACGCGCTGCGTATATTGACACAGAGGGCGGAAATCGAGAAAGGAAAAGAAAGACCGGGACAGTCACACCAAAACGCCGGGAGAAAGAGCTCCTCTGGAGAAACTAGATCTCTCTCTCTGTCGTGAGGCAACATTTTCCGCTTCATAGTTCCAAGCAAACACCGAACACGGGAAACGGCTGCACCAGGCGCATCGTCGACAACGACCTCACCCGCAGAAAAAAGATACACAGATGCTCGCATACCTCTTTCCATATTGGATCCATACACGTTGATGCCAGCAGGGGCCTTCGACTTTTTCATCCACATGTGTATGCGCATGTGTGGGAAGCTGCCGTCAAAGCGACTGTACGGCGTCGACTAGCGGGAGGTTATTCTGTTTTAGAATCTGTTCAACCCAGTCGGCGAAGTGACAGGGCTGGTGAGTCACTGTAGCGACATCATTTGACGTTTTCATCCCTTTCCCTGGAAGCAACTGCTCCCTTCTCCACCTCCAAAATGGCCGGTGCAACCGCAGTGTACCAAGAGTACATCAACACCAAGTTGAACCCCGTTCTTGAGGGGCTCGTCGTCGAGGTTCTCCTCGAACACCCTGATGACCCAGTCACCTTCATGATTTCTCGGCTTTGTCAGCGCGCTGGAATCCCCGATCCGGTTGCAGGTACGAAGACTCAAAGCAACATTGCTGGTTCGAGAGTATGAACTCGTTTTCCACCACCTACAATAGATTCTTTCTCTCAGGTCCCACCTCTCCCTATGCGGTAACACGCAATATGTGTTGCAACGAACAGTCTTCTTGTGTCGCCCACACACACACACACATACACAGACACGTATTTTGGCAGCGACTCACGTTTTCTGCATTTTTGCTGACGAAATGTTCAAATGACCGCATGGTTCCGCGAAGATACACCAAACAAGCAGAAGGCAAAGACAACGGAGGCACCAAACTCTTCCAAGAAATCTCTCAACCCAGGAGAATCCCGTGTGTGATGAAACAAACAAACATCTCTGAACAGATCCATAACAACTGGGAGCGAGCCTGGCCCTTTGTCGGGACTTGACAGTCCACTTGGAACGGATAATGCATTGAATCCCGCCATGACCCACCCACTAAGAAGCATCTGTGCAGAATGTGTAGATGTGTGTTGCATCTGACACACACAAATGCATGATCTCTATGCAGAAACGCTCTGTTGAGGTTCCTTGTTCCTTGTCGTTTCGACATCCACGTGATCTCCTTCCCTCATCCATCTCCCAGGGACTCCAGGCGCGGTCAGCCACTCAGCTCCTGCGTCTGTCAATCCCACTTGACGCCTCCATGACCGTTACTTAGACTTCCTTTCTGTCCTGCGCATATACTTTGCGCTTCTCTTTCCTTCATTTCTGTCTCAGGCGCGGCAGGCGGGAAGAATGAAGCTGAGGAGTTGAAAGTCGAGATCGGCCTGTTGCGCGAGCAACTGAAAAATCTGCAGAAAAACGGCGTCGACGGGAGCCCCGCAGAGACGCACGAGTCGGACGACTCTGACGACGAGCACGACGACGACGTCTTTGACGACGACGAAGCGGTGATGTCCAGATTCAAGAACCTGAATAAAATGCGGTGCTCGGTCTCCGCGGAGGTGTATGGCGAGTGGAACAAGAAGAAAAACTTTGTTGCACCCGTCTATGAGAAGGATGAAGGCCAGAAGGAGCAACTTGAGGTGGGAAGAGCGAAAGAAACACTCGGAGTCGCGGAAGGAAGCGGTTTGACGCCGCTTTCCTCACTAGCGTGTTCCCTTCGCTGATAATCGAGAAATCTGTCCAACAAACACACAGGCATCAGAGGCAGGGATTCCGCGTCCGACGGACTGGGAAACACTCTTGTTCCCACTCTCTCTTGTTGCATCAGCTGTTTCTCTCTCTCCGGCGATTTTCTGCTATGTCTGTCGTTTCTCTGTGGGCGTCCTTTCTCTATGCTGTCTCCGTACGACAGCACACGAGTCCTTGCATGCGTACATTCAACTTGGAATTCCCCGTATGCATCTAAGCCCCTCCGTGAGTGTATCACTGCGCCTCATGAAGGAAAACGCTCTCGCTTTGCTCTCTTCCTGCGTGCTCACGTGCTCTGCGGTGTGTTTTGCGCGAAAGACTTTTTCAGTGGACTTCTCCGGTATGTGCCTGCGGCTGTGCAGCGCATTCTGCGCCAGTCGTTCCTGTTCAACAGCCTGGACGAGAAGGATCTGAACACGGTGATTCTGGCAATGCAGGAGAAGAAAATCGAAGCGAGCACGTGCTTAATTCGCGAAGGCGACGACGGCGAGTGTCTGTACATCGTCCAGAGCGGCGAGTTGAACTGTTCGAAGCTGATCGACGGAGAAGAGAGAGTGGTGAAGGTCGTCGGACCAGGAGACGCGTTCGGCGAACTGGCGCTCCTCTACAACGCGCCTCGAGCTGCGACAGTGACCAGCGTGAGTGCATGCGATTTGTGGGAGCTTGGTCGAGACACGTTCAACGCCATCGTCAAAGACGCGGCGACGAAGCGGCGATCCATGTACGACTCTTTCCTGAAGAGCGTCCACATCCTCGACGGAATGGACGCGTACGAACGCGGGAAAGTCGCCGACGCTCTGCGCACGGAAATGTTCACCGATGGAGCGTACATCGTCCGACAGGGAGAACTCGGAGATGTCTTCTACATCGTCGAAGAAGGAAGTGCAGTTGCCACCAAGTCCTTCGGCCCTGGACAACCGCCTATCGAAGTCAAGAAATACCAGGTATTCGAAACACTTACTCGTCTATGCGGAGATGTCCAGAGAGATATCTGTTTTCCAGCGCCGCCGTTTTCTTTCATCATATGCGTCTCTTCGTGGAAATGCATGCATCTACACGAACAAGACCGAGACTTCGCGCTAGTCACGGACAGCTACGGTCAAGTACTCACGGCCTTGTAGAGACCTCAAGGGGATTAGTGATATATAGAGAGATATATATGAATGTATCTGTAGAGAGAGGGAGCTGCCTCTACATATTGTGTGTGAATAAATCCATTTATGGAAAGATTAAGATGTCTTGATTTTTCTGACTTTCTGCGGGGAAAACAGGAAGACTCTGACTGGGAGTTCTGCTGTGTTTCTGTCGCATCGGACGGCTAGGCTGGCGACTACTTTGGAGAACTTGCGCTGATCAACGAGGAGCCTCGCGCTGCGAACGTGATTGCGCATGGCATTTGCAAGGTCGCGTGTCTCGAAAGAAAATCTTTCAAGCGTCTCATGGGATCTGTCCAGGATCTCCTCAGCAAGAAGGCTTCTGAGTACAAGAGAGAATCCGACTGAGGGAACGCACGGAAGGACGGGGCAAGAAAGCGAAGAGCGACAACACAGAAAGCCCAGAAGGAACGCCATTGAGAAGCGAAAGCGTTCTTCGAACTTTCTTCCCCATTTAAGTGCGACAGATTCTTTTCAGCAACCGAACGCAGACGAAACAAGAAACAGGCGGACATGCGTTGGAGCTGTACACGCATACGAAAACGCTTGTAGAAATGAAAAGAAATCACAACTGCCTAACGAGGACTCTTGCGAGGAGAGACACGCCAAGGCAATCGTCTGAGGGATGAAAGAAAGACAGACAAGCAACAAAAAAGATCTCCGATGAGAGGAAACATGCGGGGAGCAAACGGAACAGGAGACAGGCCGCTACGCACCGCACACAAGATTACTGTACATAAGACACAAACACAATACACTTTTCTCCAGACATGCCACAAATCAAAGTAAACGCGACAGCACATCTAACACTCACCTTCGAAATGTATATATATAATATACGTGTATATACATGTATATATATATATATATATCTTTGTAGCTTTGGAAGGCCATCCATACGTCTGCATCGAGGCATACACAAATGAGCGGACGACTGTTGTTTTCTGTAAAATTTGGCGTCCGCCAAGCGTGTCAAGCGTCTGCTCACAGTTTGGAGCCCGCGAGTTCGTTTCCATCTCTTAGTCTCTCTCTCTCGAGAACGCCGCGGAACGCTTCTTGCGTTGTTCCCTTAATGAAATTCCACCGGGTTCCCCAAAAGCCATCTCGGCAGTCATCTTCGCCTCCCGACGTTCCCCCTTGCCTTTCCTGCTTGCACATCTCGACTTCTCTCTACACATTGTTATACCCGTTCACAGCGAGACGCATGCGCTTCCATTCAGAACTCACCCCTCTGCACTCATGTGGTGAATGGCACACAGTAGACGGCCGATTGTTTGTGTTTGCAGTGTGATCTTTTTGACCATGATAGATAGTGTTTTCCCACAGACGTAGGCGCATTTCTGTATCTGCACATATATATATATATATATATATATGCGTGTATTTGCAGATATGTACTCTGTAAGCCAGTCAACAGACACTTGAATTCGTGAACGTGAGGGCGTCTTTGCCCAGGACCTACTCGGAGGGAAGTGCAAATGCACAAGCACAAAAGTATACACCAGAGGGCCGCCTGGAGAGTCGCCCCGAGCAGCGCCTCTCATACAGGTCTAGAAATCCAGTTCGGTGTGCGTGTGTGTGTGTCAGTCATAAAGAGCGTGACTGAGTTCTATCCATCATCGTAGGCACTCTAATGTCTGTAACATCTTCGATTCTATTCTGCTGCTGCTTCTCTAGACGGTTCTCGCTAGCAACTGCACAAAAACGCTCTTGAACTGCATCTAAACGTTATATGAGATCTGCAATTAAGACGAGTAGCAGGCGTATGTGCATAAACGTATACTCTTGCCGGATTTGTCCGGAGGATGAAAAGGAAGACTTCTTTGTGCCATCATGACTTCCAATTTTTCCCTAGTGTGTATCGTTGGTGAGTTCGTTGGATCTGCTCCTCAGTTTACATTTGAATGCATGCGTTCCCGCGTACATAAGAGAAAAGCGTTTTCGTGGACACCAGACAGAGAGTGTAGACTTCATGGCGAGCGAGCGCTTATTTCTCGTGAAATATCGAGCACTTCATTCTCCGTGTTCTGTGCGTTCCCCACCGGAGAATGGCGGATGCGTCGGGTCCGGCTTCTTGCAAGCCACTTCAAAGCAGCTGAATCGGGCAAACTCAGCCTGTCGAGAGCCAATCCAGGATACCCAATCGTATTTTGGCAGTCGGCAAAACAGGCATTTTCGTCTCGAAACTGGGCTGGGAGCGGACCTGCAAGCCGCCCACAGCATGCGTCTTTCTTTGGGGTGTGATAAGACTTTGTGTCGGCAGTGACAGACACAAGAAGATGGGTGAGGAGAGGTGATGTGCAGCGAGTACGAGGGACACTGATAGGCTTACTCAACTTGTCTCCTGGCCAATGCCTTCCTACCGGATCCGTCTCCACCCCTCTCAGTTCCCTGATCCCTTTTATATCTCTCGATCCGCTTAGTTCTTCCTCGATCTCTCCACTTCTGCCTCTCAACATGTCTCTCTCTTCGCCTGTCTGCTGCTATCTCTACTTGTGTCCCCCGCTCAAAACCTCTAACCATGTCTCTCGATCTCTGAAATCATTTGTCGATTTGTACAGCAATGTCCGTCTCTCCATGCCCTTATAAATGTCTCTGTCACCAATGAACTCTGTCTGTATGAACTGTCTCCTCAAAAACTGTCTCTCCATCTCTGAAACTGTGCCCCTCTCGGCCTCAACACCCGCCTTCCACTCTAAAACAGTGTTTCTCTCTATCTGTAGAACAGCCTGTCAACCTGCATAACCGCGCTCTTTCTCTCTGCACAGCTATACTCTTTCTCTCTGCATCACACTATGGTCTCTCTATCTGCATAACTATGCTATATCTCTTATAACTAGGCTCTTTTTATCTGTAGAGCTCTTTCGCTCTCCCTCTAACCTGTCGTGCGGCCACAGCAGCTGCGGCTTGTGTTGTCCTTCCTCTTTTTTCTTTTTTATTTCAGTCTTTCGGTGTCCATAAATTATTCCGAGTGCAATTCGGGACCCGGAGGACCGCACGAGATGCGTTAAACACACACACATTTCGAGAGACTGTAAAGGACATGAGGACTTGATCTTTTCGTCACGAAGCAGAGAAGAGTCAGAGAGAGGAATACATGCGAGGCTGCACAACAGCCAGCAGCTGCGCCACGAACAAATTTTTCTAGTCCCCCTGGAAGGGCAGGCGAGTGTGCGGCTTTTGGGGTCTGCATTTTTTTCTCGGGAGACTTCTGGTCTTCTTTTCTTTTCGTGTCTTTTTTTACACTTTGCGCCCTTCGCAGCTGCAGACTCTCTCAGAGACAGAGACACCCCCATTCGATGCTTGCCGCCTAGCTGAAAACCTGTTCTGTTTTTTGCGTGCGGTCCTGACCTTCGCTTTTCTCCTTTTCTGACCTGTCTCTTCGTTTGTGCTGGGCCCCCACATTTTTTTCTGGGTTTCTTCTGCGTTTTCACTTCCCTCTCTCCCTGAAGAAACTCTCGTCTGTCCTGTTGCGCCTTGTCCACTGTAGATACACCTTCGCGGATCCGTCTTCCTCGTTTCTCCGCGGTCTTTCCACGCGTTGTTCCCCTCTTTTTCGGCACCCGTAAAACCTCTCGCTGTCTCTCATCTTCGAGGCGCTTGCGTGGCGGCGCTTTTCACCGGAGTTCTGCCAAGCTGTCGCGCGAGAGCTCCGCCGTCTGTGTCTCTGTTCCTTCGTCCACGCGACTCTCCCGCGCTGCGATCTGGATGCGTCGCGCCCGACCTCGAAAACAGTCAGGTCCCCCACACACCAGCGAGATTCCTTTCTCCCCGTTTCCGACAGAGCCTCTGCTCTGTTTCTCGTTTGCGGGAGACTCGGATTCTGCCCAGCAGGTCAAGAGTTTCGCACATCATCCCGCGCAGCCTCGGGAGCCGCGAGCAAGACCTGTCCCGCGCCACCCGTTTGTTTTCTCGCATCCCTCTCTTTCTGCGTCGCCTTCTTCCTCTTCTTCCGCGTCTTCGACTTTGCTTCAGTCTCCTCACCATGGCAGAAGCGGCGCCTGCGCGAGCGAGTCTCGCTGGAAAGGTTCCTGGGCCGCGGCCTCCCTCTCTCGCGGTGCATCTGTACCTTTTTCTCTACAACTGCGTCGCGACGGCCGCCTGGAGCGTCGTCTTCTTTCTATTCGCGCAGCATGTTTGTCAAAGGGCGTCCTGGACCGACTTCGCCGTCCCCGCGCTCTACCGCTCTCTCGAGTTTCCTCTCCTCTTCGCTCAGAGCATGCAAGTGATGGAAGTCCTCCACGCAGCCGCTGGAATCGTTCGCAGCGGCGTCATGACGACCCTCACGCAGGTGAGAAATGTAGCGACAACGAACGGAAAAGAAAGTGCAACGCAAAAAGAGAGAGACACGATCGAGGAGAGAAGGGAGCGAGAGAGTAGAGGAGTGGAGGCGGAGGGAAGCGATAGAAGAAGAGAGGGGGAAACAGGAGGAACGAGACGGGAGCAGCAAGTCGAGACGAGTGGAGAAGAGTGGACAGGGAGAAAAATAGTCGACGAGACGAGAAGAACGGCAAGCAAAGTCGACTGAGAAAACAACACAAGACTGGATAGGCGGTGAAGAGTGAAGGAGACGTCGACGCGTGGACGGCGTGCCAACCCTTGCGTGTGTGCTCGGATTCTTGATCTGCGATTGGATCTTCCTCTTCATCGAGGAAGCTCAACAGAAGGAGTTGCGCCTGTCTCGGGGGACATAGGGAGTCTCGGCGTCACCGTGGGGACTGTTTTCTGGACTTTTCCGTCTCTTCTGAGTGCCACTGTGTTCTTCAGTTTCCCCGCGTTTTCTGTCTCTCTTCTCCATTGTTTGCAAGTCTCTGCCTTCTCGCGACTGCGGCTGTCTCCCAGGTTTTCTCTCGTCTCCAGCTGGTGCTTTTTCTCTTTCGCGTTGTGCCCGTGACGCACGAGAACGCTGCCTTCTGCAGCCTGATCGCTGCTTGGTGTCTCGCCGAGTTGCTGCGGTGAGAGGAGACTCGAGGGAAAGGAGCGAGAGGAAGGAAGTGGAGAAGCGAGACGCACCAAAGAGAAAGGGTGTGGAGAGCGAAGAGAAGACCGCGAGCAAGGGAGAGGAAAGGGAGAGGAAAGAGAAGACAGATCGAGAGGGACAGAAGGCCAAGGGAGAGGAAAGCGAGAAGACGAGAAGCCGGAGCGACGGAAAGAAAGGGGGCACAGAAAAAAAAGTGCAGACGGAGCAAAAGATTAGAGCAACAGAGCACAGCAGAGAACTTGCGGTGAGGGCCCTCAGAAAAGACCGCATCAGTGGAAGAAGCATGAGAAGAAACGGCTGTGAGAGAGGACGAAGAGCGAGAATACAAAAAAGAGACAGGAGAAGGAAGAGAACAAGGGTAACCAGCGTACGGAAGCAAAGAACAAGATACTGCTTCGGAGGCACGAGACTTTGACCAGCTCGGGCAGGAAGCAAGGTAGAAACACACAACGGGAGCAACGTCGTTCGACACTTAGTTAGGGGGGAGGGGGGACGTTTTCGCTTCGACTTGCCAAGGTCTTTGCTGCTGTCTCGACCGGTGACACTGGTGTCTGTTTCTTCAGGTACCCTTTCTTCTGCGCACAAGAACTGCTCCTGTGCATCCACCACAAAGAGGCGAAGAAAGCTTTCGGAGATGACGCAGCGACGGCGATCGTCAAAAGCAAGACCGAGGCCCCGATGATCCTCAGGTGGCTACGGTACTCTGGTGAGGCTTCCTCTCCCTTTCCCCTTCTCTTCTTCACAATTTCGTTTCCTCTTTCTTCTCTTCTCGCCTTGCCTCTTCCCCCTTGCTTCTGGTGTTCCTTCTCGCTTCTCGCTCGTCGCTTCTTCTTTCTGTGTTTTCTTTTCGCTCGTCGCTTCTTCTTTCTGTGTTTTCTGTTCGCTCGTCTTTTTCTTAGTGTGTTCTCTCTCTGTCTGTTGCTTGTCTGTCCTTTCTCTCGTCTCCCTTTCTGTCGACTAGTGCTGCGTCCGTTCTCTCTTCGATGAGGCCCGCGCCTTGGAAAGATAGCTTCGTAGAAGGCAGGCGCGATGCGTAGGCTTCGTAGCCTCTTTCGAGGTTATCAAGACTTCACGGTGCCTCTCGACACTGCGACAGTTCTGACCGCGCGGCGTTTCCTCGGATGCTCTGTCTCTGGGGGGAGTCGGCTTGCGCGCGCGCATAATACACACCTCAGGCGAGTTTGCGTTTTGCGCTGTGCACGCCGTTGCTCTTGCTGCTGCTGCTTCCCTCTGTGGCGTTCGACTTTCTTTAAAGGGCCCACAGCGTCTGCATGCGCGCGCGTCGGCGCGTTGCTGTCCGCTTCTGTGTCCAGGCTTCACATTCCTTTATCCGGTGGGGATCACCAGTGAGGTGGTTTGCATGCTGAGTGGACTGAGCACTCTGCAGCTCCCCAGCTTTACGCACTTCCCGGCCCCGATGCCGAATGCGTTGAACTTCGAGGTGAATCTGCACGGCCTGTACGTCCTCCTTTTGCTCACCTACATCCCCGGAAGCTTCCTGCTCTACTCTCACATGCTGCGACAACGGAAAAAACACCTGTACGGCGCAGGCAGCGAAGAGAAGAAAACACAGTAAACAGTGGACGCGAAAAACTCAGCGAACGAACATGGCAGGAAGGAGAACAGAGCGACCGAGAGAAGAAGAAGACTGAGAGTGAGTGAGAAGAAGACTGAGAGTGAGAGTGAGAGAGGCAGAGGGAGAGGGAAGGGTGAGGAAGAAGAAGGAGAGTGAGAAGGGACGCAAAACAGACAAGTTTGTGCACAACTGAATATGACGCTGGGAAAAGGCAACGAAGAAGCGACAGATGCAAGGGTACAAGAAGGAAGAGCCAACGGACGAGGAATCTTAGACAAAGAGACTCGGCCGTTGTCGGTGGAAATTGCTGAGAACAAGCAACTGCAGGAGAGACACTGGAGGTCAATCGCTCGCGTGTATATTTCGTTTTTTCTCTCGGACTTCCGTCTCCTTTTCTGGATGTCTTCACATTCTCGTCTTCTCCCCTTTTCTCGTCGTGTCTACTTTTTTCATTGAACTCTGTGCGCCCTTGCCTCCTTGAGGAAGAAGCTGCAACGCCTACAAAAACACAAAAAGATAACTCAAGAGATTTCTCTTTTGCCTCTCTCGCGTCTGCGGCCAGTTGCCCGTCTTCAGAAGCTTCGCAAAGGAACCGGGTGCGTCCATATCTCTCCAAATATATATATATATATATATGCCTGTGTATATCTCTTTGAATCCCCCCCCCCTCCAGACACTTTGTCTGTCCATGCAAATATGAATTTGTTTTCATTTACAATTATACGCAAACATACTCAAATGTAGTAGTCCACTTCAGTGATTGAATGCATGCGGCACAATTCCTCTTGTCGGGACTTCGTTGGTGCAAGGGCCAAGGGCGAGTCTAACGCAAAAAGCGAATTGTCTCGATTCACTGTCCCCACTCTGAACTCATGCACTTTTCAAGAAAGTGAAGAGACAGAACTGTGACGCTGTGACGGCTCCATTTTTCTAAGAACGACGCATGCAGTTGGACGTCGTAAGTGAGTGAGGTGCTCTCAAGGCGAACAACCTCCGTCACTGCACAGTAATCACGCTTGAAAAAACCAACGCTTTCATATGCAAATACATATATAAATACACATATTTTCAAACATTTATAAACAAGGACAGAAATTGCATGCAAGTAAATGCACATCAGTGCATCACTTTTTGTGGCGGACCAAATGTGACTCGCACGGAAGCCGACGGAGACGTACAGTGGAAAAAAACAAATACATACCAATACAGAAATATGCATATATACATAAAACATATGCGTATATACATAGTATATACTATATATATATATATATATATTTGTACTCTCGGGTATCTCGTTAGGTTTATGAAACCATGCATCTGTGTACGCATTTATGTCTGTTCCTGTCGGTACGCCTCTGTGCAGCATCCACAATAGTCCAACTTTAGCACATTTCTCTATACTGTGCGTGCATATTTAAGTGTAGATATTCGATATACTTTTTATCCGTCTGACTGAGAAGTACACCTTTGTCTAGATCTATACTGCAGCGACTTTTTAAAAATCAAGCAAAGTTTCCTGAATGAGCTCGTGGGCTATATAACGAAACACTGTGTTTAAGCGCCATAATAAGTATATTTGTATGTTTATTTTATATATACATTCATATCTTTCATAGATATCCATGTCTAAATGCTTATATATATATATATATATATGTACGTATGTATGGATGATCCAGTGTCTCTCGAGTGGCGAGACTACGAGACAGAGGAGTTGAAAAAGTGAGAGACAGGAGGTTGCGAGAGGGCGTAAAAATAGAAGAAATTATTTTTCCAGGTGGAAGAGAGACGAAGATGCAGGCACAGGACGAGCAGCGAGTACACACAGAAAGAGCGCAGAGAACGAGAGGACGCGCGGTAGACAGGAAGGTGAAGAAAGGAAAGGTGGAAGAAGCGAGAGAAGCAAGAGACGAGGGGAACAGGCGATACGCAACAAAGAATTAGAAGTTCCTTCTTGAGAAGTTGCTTTCTTAAAAGTTGAAAGTCAGACAAGTTGCCAAGCAATGATGGCGCATGCAGAGACACATGAAACATTTTTTTTCTTTTGTTTGTTCCTTCCACCATGTCCCTTTTTTCACACTACTCTCCCGTTCTTTCTCCTCTCCTCTGTCTCCCTCTCCTCTGTCTCTTTCTTTCTCCTCTCCTCTGTCTCTTTCTTTCTCCTCTCCTCTGTCTCCTCATACCTCTCCCTTTCTTTCTCCGCTCGTGCTTTCCTTCCCCGTGGCGACGCCGCGGTCTCTGCGGCCGAAGCGGACTGGGGTGTACGTACAGCCGCCCCAGTCTCTCGCGCCTTCACACTCTTCCCCGGGGGCTGCAAGTTTTCCTTCTCTGGCGTTTGCGAGCGCGTGCATGCCGAGAAAGGACGTCGCGTTTTCTCTCTCGCAGACTCGTCGCAGGCTTCCCTCCCTGCAGGAAGCTGGAGAGACAAGCTGTAGACACACTCCAGTTCCCCCGTCGCCGTCTGTTCCTTCCTCCCCTCTGTCGCTGTCGGCGGCTCTCTCTCCTCGCTGCGGCGTCTCTCTCCTCGCCGTCAGCTCTCCGATTGCGTCTGCCCATGGAGGCAACACAGGACTTCTCTCGAGGTCTGGAAAGCAACAGGGAGAAAACGGTGTTCTGTTTTCTTTTCTGTTTTCTTTCTCTTCGCGCCTTCTCAACTCCCATTTGCGTCCAGTCGCGCTCTGCTCCAGATCCGCTGCTCCGGCGTACGGGGACGCCTCGTTTGTCGCTCGACCTTCCTGCGTCTGCGTTTCCTCCGCGCCTGTCTCGCCTCTCGCCTTCCTCTTCTCTTCCTCGTTCAGCTGGCTGCTCTCCAAGTCCCCCTCCGGAGGCGTTTCGCGCGTGCGACGGAACTCCTTCTCGCCCACACTCGCTGGAGGCGCATCTTTCGCTCCGCCACAGACAGGCAGCGGAGCCGGCGCGACCCGAGTGCGAGGATCTTTGGAAGAGAAAGGAAACGGCTGAGGAGAGGAAGAAGCGAAGAAAGAAGAGGAAGGATTCGCGACGGAGGAGGGCCGGGAAGCGGAGAGAAAGGCTTCTGGGCTTTCTGTCCCTGCGTCGGCTGGGGGCTCGATGCCCTGGCGATTGAGGAGAGACGGCCTGACTTGCAGGCTACCGAGAAACGTCGCCTTGGTCCTCTTGAAGGGAGAACAGACGGCCGGAGATGGCTCCGCGGACAGGACGGAACAGAGAGAGGCAAGGGGAGAATCGGAGGACGCAGCAGCCGAGGAAGGCACAGACGGAAGTCCAGACTCTCTCTCTGGAGAAGAGGGAGAGACGGAACGCTTCGACGGCACTCGCCTCAGGGCAGATCCGAGAGAGAACAGAGGCGTCGGTTTTCTCTCTTTCAGATCGAGCTTGGGGAATCGCCCACGTTCGCTCTCTGCGTCCGCCTTCTTCGCTTCTTCCCTCTCGCACACTCTTCGCACGAGAGGCAGGGAAGGAAAGATCCGACTCTCGGAGGTTTCCTTTTCTCCTCTCTGCTCAGTTGCTTGGCCCTTTCGCGCCTTCGCATGCATCCAGACCGCCGGGACCCACGAGAGGTCCTTGCGCGCCGTTGCGTTGCCCTCGCTGCTCTTCAAAGTTCCTTCTCGAGACTTCTCTCTCTCCCCCATTCCTCTCTCTCCCTCTTCCCTGTCGCTTCCCTTCTCTCCGTCTTTCTCTCTTTCTTTCTCACCTTCTTTGTCATCATGTCTCCGCCGCCAGGGCGTCGTCGCTGCGGCTGCGCGCTTCTGGCCAGCGCCGAGAAGAGTCGGCGTCGTCTGCATGCGTGCTCGACTTTCTGCGGCGTTCCGGTACTTGTCAAAGACGCGGAAAAGCAGAGAAAAGAGGTTCTCCCGGTCCCGCGCCGTCTGCGAAAGAGGTTCCTGCCCGGGCGTCTCGCCGCCTGGGCCTCGAGTGCATGCAGCGGCGCACGCAGCGGGAGGCGTGGACTGAGAAGGGAGAGAAGAAGTCGTTATCTTCGACGCCAGCAGTCCGGGCAAAACGAAAGAAAGCTGCGCCCGACCCCCCGAAGAAGCGTTCGCAAACGCTGGCGGCGCGGAGCCGTCTCTTCGCAAAGAAGACGCCGAACGAAGCGGCAAAAACGGTTCCGGATCGCCCAACCAAACCACCGTCAGGGTGTACATACACGCCAGCTGGAGCGCCAATGACAGTAGTGGCTGCACATGCGAGACGAACAGAGAAGAGAGAGACGCGTCGAGGTACCTCAGAAACCTGTCTTCCTCAGGCATGCAGATCGAGGAAGAAGAGAAAGAAGATGTGATGCAGCAAGACTCGAGTTTTCGCGCGATCGCGAGAACGCTGGGAGGCGGGAGGGCCGGCGACGGATTGGACCCTACGCTCTCATGTGAACGTACATCTGCCGTTTCTGTGTGTTTCCCTTCGACGGCAGAAACGCCTTTCTCAGAGTCTTGATGCGACGCCTCATGCTCTGGGCGTCGAGCGCCTTTCTTTTCCCCTCCTCGGTCTCTGCTTCGCAAATCTCCTTCGAGGGTCTCCTCGCCTTCTTCTTTCGCGGTTCTTCCTTCGTCCGGCCCAGACTCTCTTTTCTCTCCCCCTCCTCTGATTTCGCGTCTTCCCTCGAGGCTCTCCTTCTCATGCAGGGCATACTGCACAGCCCCCGCCAGCTCTCGGAGAGAAGACACCAACAGCCAGAGCTCCTCCAGCAACTCTTCGATGGGGAACTCGCCGGCGCGCTTCAGCAGCAACAGCTCGCCGGCGTCGAATACGCGTCCTGAAACCGGAGAAGTGGAACCAGAAATCAGAGCGAAACTTCAGCTACAGGACCCCTCACCATACACCATGTACAAACATGTGCACATACACATGCAAGCATAGGCATATACATTTACATATACATATATATATATATACATATATATGTATAAATAACATTACATATACATGTATATATATATATGTAAATTTCCATGCATTGTTCACTTTCTTGTGATTCGGTTTGCTCTGTTCACCTGAGTGACTGGCAAGAGATCGCAGAAGGGAAGGCGTTCGTCTCTCGGCAAAGAAGGGGACTCGATTTTCCTTGTCGCCCGCCGCGCTCGCGACGGGGGGTCGCTGCACCGAAGCGTCGAGGCGGCTGCGAGTGTCGTCCTCAGCCTGGAGAACTCGGAAGAACGGTCGAGCGCCGAAAGGAGAAGGAATTGAAGAGGCAACGAGAACGCGCGGGAGAACGAAAAGACAGAGCGACAAACAGAAGGTGACGCCGAAACGAGAAACCAGCAGAAGACTCGCACAAATCAGTCAGAAACGCAAGCAGATTGATCACCACACGCTCAAAGGAGAGTCCGGAAGAACATGCATGTGCAGCTTTACGAACCACGAAACTCAGGCGGTCAGTGAGAAGCGACAGAAAGTCAAATTTTGAGAAATACCCAGTTCAGAAGGGAAACAATTCACGCATGGAGTTCCCGCTGTTTACGCTGAAGGCAGCCTCCAGACAGATCACAGACATCGACGAAAAGAAATGCATAGAAATACCTATATATATATATATATATATAAAGATATATATATATATATAGAGAGAGAGAGAGATACATGCATACAAGGATATATACTTATATAGATAAATATATGCAACTTATAAAGATACAGATATATAGATATATATAGATATGTGTATATGCATGTGTATGGGTATTCGCCTGTGGACAGTAGATCAGTCAATGCGTGAATACAGATTTATTCCAAGCTATTTATGTAGCTATACACGTGGATATTTCTCTGCAGACATGTACGTACATATCTGCGCGCCAGTGCAGTCATTCCAAACTACATGTGCGTTCATGTCAGCGGTTTGTACAGGCTCTGAAGACCTAGTCGAGTCTGTTTTGAAGACTGAACTGCTCTTGTTAACGACGTTCCTCGCGTACCTTTCTCAGCATCACAGTCCAGCGAAACCATGCAGGACGCGAGCAGTCGTCTCTGCTTGCCGTATTATTTTGTCCGCTCTCTCTTTTCCTTTTTCTCTCCACTTGTTCGTTTTTCTCCCCCGTTCCTTCTCGCGTCTCTCCGGTCTCTTGTCTGTTCGCCGCGTTGCGCCCTCCTCGCTCTTCCTCCTCTTCTTCTTCCCGGTCGTCTTCTTTGCTGATGATCTCCACAGCAGCCAGCAGGTTCTGCACACTCACAGAGGAGACAGAACCGCGAGCAGATGAAGCCTCGGAAAGGAAAGCAGCGGAGAGACGAGACGAACGGTAGGAAGCGAAAAAAAGAGAGAAGGCGAACGAAGTTCCTGCATCTCTTTGTGCAGGGGGGGGGAGGTCGGCATGTGAGTGTGAGTGTGTGGTGCAACAGCGGGAGGCTGTCGCCCTGCGCTTCGTTTTGCGCGTCTCGGGGTTCCTCTCCAGTCTTCGGTCATTCGTTCGTGTTTTTCGCAGCTTCTGAAGTCTTTTTTCCAAGACAACTTTGAAACATCCCTGTGCCTGTCGCCTGCCGTTGACTTTCAGGTCTTTCCTCCGCGTCTAGTTTCCTTTTCAGGTCACGAGAAGAGGCGCGAAGAGACTCCACGGAAGGCTCGCATACTCGCGGCCGTCGAGGCAGAGCGCGGCACACGTCAGCACCCAGCGCCGCTTCCTCTTCAAAAAAACGAGAAAAGTCGAGAAAGCCCCGAGCGCTTGCACCAGCCTCGAGTGAGACCTTCCCACCGGTAAGACTTCCGCCTGGTTCGTCTCTCTTCGTCTGTCTGGGCGTGCGTTTGTTTTTCTCTAAAACAACGTGGAAGGCCCTCAGACCGAGCGTAGATCCGGCCAGGAGACACGGACTCGACGGATGCGCTGGGAAAATCTCGCGCGTTCACTTGCTGAAATTCCTGTCCAGTCGTCGACGCAACTTTGTCTCCCGCGTTCTGCGGAGAGGCGACGGCGCGCGAGCAGGCTAGGACTGGAAGACTTCGAAAAACGAGATACCTACCGCAAAGAAAAGCCGCAGCGCAGACGCCTTCTCCTTCAGCAGCTGCAGCGCCTCCAGCTTGCATCTCAGTTTCTGTTCAGAGTTAAACGCATGCAGGGAAGGAGAGACAAGATGAGCAAAGTCCTCACACGAAGAAACGAGGGAAGAAGACACAGAGCGAGGAAAGGGGGCGAGAAAGGGAGGAAAGGGGAAGAAGCAAAAGGAAAAAAGAAAGACCAAAAGGAAGAGAAGAGAACTGGAGGAAGCGAGAAGGCAAGAGAAGGGGAGAAGAGAGACCAAGGTGGCGGGAGAGACAGAGAGAACGAGAGAGAGAACAAGAGCGAGAAGGGGAGAGAAAAGAAGAAGAAGAAGAAGAGGGAGAACAAGAGAGAGAGAGCCGGTGGGAGAGCAGACAAGCAGACGGAAGAAAGTCTCACTGCAGAGAACGAGGCAAAGAGAGGGCGGAGATGTTTCTCGCTGAGGAACTGAAGAAGTTCGATGCGACTTCGCAGGCTTTTGAAGGAAAAGACCTGAAAGAATCAGACACAGACACAGAGAGAAGGAGAGAAGTGAAGCCAAGTTTTCATTCCACCGTAAAGGGAACTGGAGCTGTGCCTCGATCTCTTGGTGTACGTTCTCTCGAGCGCATCCACCCTCGAAAAGACTCACTTCACCTACACAAATACGCAAGAATAAATAAACATGCACATCTCTTTGCACATGTCTATTCATATACGTTTGCACAGACACATCTATCTATAGATATATATAGATATATTTATATATATATATATATGTATATGCATATATAAATATATATATATATATGAATCTGCACGGAGATCTTGGATAGGTAAAAGTGGATATCCGGGGCCATCTGTGTATCTGTATCTATATACGCGCGTAGTTGACAGAAATTTGGAGGTCTATGAGAAAGGAAGACACGAACCAGCTCAAGAAACGCTTCCTCGTCTGAGAGAGGCAGGTCGACAGAGTGTGTTGGAGAGAGACGAGCGAGCTTTTGTCGTCCGTCCTCAAGGCTCCGCGCCAGCGCCTTTGCGCCTTCTCTCCACAGCTGTTGCTTTTCTGCGCCTTCGACGCCCAAGTCCGGAATCACCTCCCTGAGAAAAGCACAGCAAAGCAGAGCGAAGGTCGGAGAGACAGAACAGCTCAACTGAACAGAGAACTCTGTTCTCTGCCTAAGCAGCTCAGTCCCCCGGCGCTCCTGTCGGTCTGTCTCACGCTTTCTCACTAGCTCTTCTGCTCGTTTTCCTGCCATCTATCTTCACCTAAACAGACAAGAAGTGATATCCATTCTCGCAACAAACGCACATTCCACGTCTCTGCTTTCGAGCCTCTGTACAACCAAACATGAAATCACTGTATATCTATATATATATATATATATATCTATATATATATATATATATATATATATGTATGTATTTGCATTCTTTGCTTTTCTCTCTCTGTCTATCTCTGCCGTTCTCTGTCCTGTCTGTATCTCACTACACACCTTTGCGTTTTTCCCCTTTTTGTTTTCTCTGTGTGAAAACCTTTGTTTGTAAGTTGGCTGGAGAAAACTGGGTCGCGTGGGTTTCCTTTTTTGAACTTCATATGCATGCGGTTGAAGCCTGTTTTTGCTGTGGATGTCTGCAGGCATCTGTTGGGATTTCTGTCTTGTTCGAATGCGTTTTTTTTTCTAGGGTGGCACTGCTCGCGGAGCTGCGACCCCTGAGCAGGCCCAACGCGAGAGCATCGGCTGCCAACAACGCGCGCCAGTTTTCTTTCTTTTCCTGCTTTGCCTTCTGGCCTCGTCCCTCTTTCGTTCTTTCCTCTTCGCTTGCTCTTCGCCTGCTCTTCCTGTCTCGTCTCCTCCTCACAGCATCAGGTCAGCGTGGACGGAGTTGAGAGAGCAAGAGAGGAGTTGTCTCTTGAACGTTTGAAGAAAGGAAGATTTGTCTGGGCTGGCACGCCGAACCGCCGACAGAAAAATCCCTGAATCAGAGAGACCCACAGACAAAGGAACTGTCCAAAAGAGCAAAAAAGCAAACATCAACTAGACCGGAGAGGCAAACGGGCAACAGATGTCGCGCGCGACAAATAAAACCCACCGATACGCGTAACATATATACATATAAATACATATATATACATACATATAAATACATGTATATACATATATATATATATATATATAGATATGTTTGTATGTCTGTATGTATACGTATGTACGTACGTATGTATATGTATATGTACGTATGTAAGTAAGTATATGTACACATGCGTATATGATTGTATATGCAAATAGAGTCAGATGTGAATTGACATGTGATGACATGAATACTGGTTTCTGGGAGACTCCTGTGGAGATGGCGGTTGAACTCATCCGATCTTTGTGTCTGCCTGCGTTGGAGAGGCACTGGTGTGAATGCGGGAGAGATGTTCTTTTTACCGATTGTCTTCTTGAGCGAAGATGGCAAGGAACATTTCTTCCGCTGCGCAAGAATCTCCTCGACGGTCAAGCTCTCTTCTTTTTCTTCTTTCTCCCTATCCTCTCCCTCCCTCCTCTGTGCGCCCTGCGCGCCACCGGAGAGCTGTCCATCGGCACCCGGACGAGAGAGCGAAGCAGAGGGGGGAGAAGAAAGAGAAGAAGAGCGAGAAGGAAAGGGAGAAGAAGAGAGGAAGGCCGCGAGAGAAGACGGAGGGGAGGACGAGAGGGAAGCTGCGCGTCTGGAGTTCCGGCTTTTCGCGTCTTGCTTGGGAGGACGGAAGAGGGAGCGCAGCTGCGACGACGCTTCCAACAGAGAAGCGGAGGGGGCAAGGGGAGGCGCGAAAACTGAAAACAACAGAGGTATCTCTCGACTGAACTGAGGGTGGCCAGCTTTGACAGCTCAACGAGAGTTCTTGCAGCGGGAAGCAAGTGAGCTGCCGAAACAAAGACAAGCCAGCAGGGGAGTCGCCGACTCCACATGAATGCACAGACGCCAGAGAGAGCAAACGCCAAACAGAAGAGGGAGGAGACAAGGAGAAAAGACAGAGAGAGATGCAACACACCGTGAGACACGAAAAAGCGACGAGAGCGGAGATGCGCGCGACTGGGGAAATTCAGCGAGCAGAAAGGCAAGACCGAGAAAACGTACTTGAAGGCCCGAGGGTGAGGAGAAATTCATTCACCAAGGTCTCCTGCTGGACAGAGAGTCGGTCACTTGCTTCCCGCGCATATGTCGGATCGCCAGTTTTTTGCAGAGAAGAAACCTCCGCGGAGTTTGAAAAAGGACGAAGACCCGGCCCAACGGAACGCCCTTCCCCCGACGTCTTCTCCCATAGAAGAAGGCCTCGAGGCGAGGCGCCGGCCGGCGGCCTCTTGCTGCCCTCGCCAGGTGTACAGACACCCGGTTCCTCAGCCAGGTCTCCTCTTTGGCTGTCCAGCGACTTTTCGAGTGCGGCCAGGAGCGTCGCGACAGGGCCGGCTCGCGCAAGCACACAAGCCACTTGGCTGCGCGCCGGTTCTGCCTTCGCTTCTGATGTCTGCCGCTCTCTCGCCGCGGCGACTTCGTCGACATCAGCGCCGCTGTCGCGCGTCTCCCCGCGCTCGGTGTCTCCTCGGCGAAGTCGCTTCTCCTGAGAAACGCGACGCAGCTCCAAAACAGATTCCAACGAGGAGAGTTTCTCTTCCTCTACGCTGCACCCCCAGGCTCTCAGTGCCGCAGGCGTCCTCTCAGCGCACAGAGACGAAGACGCAGAAGCAGCTGAAGAAGACAAGGAAGACGGCGCCTTCCTGCCTCGAGCGGGCGGTGGCCCTGGCGGCCGAGGTCGAGTCGCACAAGGCGGTCCCGGCACAGAACGAGACAGATCGGCAGACGACGAAGACAGAGAAGAAGACGAAGACGACAGAGAAGAAGACGAAGACGACAGAGAAGACGAAGAAGAAAGAGAAGAAGACGAAGACGACAGAGAAGACGAAGAAGACAGAGAAGAAGGGGAACTTGCCTCCCATGAATCTGTCTGGATGCCAATGTCGACTGTCTGCCTGTGTTGAGAATCGAAAGTGCAAGACTGTAGTTCAGTTTTGAAGGCCTGAGAAGCGTTTGTTTCTGTTGGAGACACTGGTTCAACTGGACGCGACGCAGAGGTTTCCTTTGTGCGGGAAGAGACTGTTTCAGTTGAGATTGCACTTTGCTTCTCGCCAGTGCTTTTGCGTTCGCCTCGTCTTTGCTCGCGTGTAACGGCATTCTCGTCGCCTCCCCACTTCTCTGGTGTACATACACCTTCTTTCCCTGTGGTTTCTCTTTCTTCTCCGTCTTCTTCCGCGCGCGTTCGATTTCTGTCTTGTTCTTCACCACCTCCGCCGCTTGTCTCGCGGGCTTCCTCCTGGGGATTCGGACGCAGGCTGTGGATCTCTTTCGCTCTTGGCTTCGGCGTCTGCCTCTGTCGAAGCGCTTGCAGTTCCTTTTGAAGAAAAGAGTTTCTCTCTTCTAACAGTTCCAGCTTCTCCAAAAGGAAGCTCTTCTCCTCACTCCAGGAGGAGAACTGACAGGACGTCATCTCCTGTCCTCTTCTATGCGGCGCGCCTCTGCACTCTGCTGTTTCTCGTTCGACACCGTCTCCTTTGTTGGAACTCTGTCGAGCTCTCTCGCCTCCTGTCGCGTCTTCTTCAATTCGAGACTTCTCTCCGTCTTCTCTTCTCTCTCCGGCTGCGCGCATGCGCATCGCCTTCTCTCTTTCATGAAACTCCAGATTCAATGGCTTGCATCCGTCTCCTTCGCGTTCCTCCTCCGCCGTTTCTCTCCACATTTCCTGTGGCTCGTCTGTCATCTGTTCTCCTCCCTCCCGATTTCTCCTCACTTCGTCGATCTCGTTCGATTCTTCCATGCGATCCAAACGCGCTCTCTCTCCAGCACTTGCGGCCTTCTGTATCGTGTCTCTCTCCTCATCGTCTCCTTCTCCCTTATCTCCTCCTTCTCTTTTCTCTCTCTCTCCTTCTTCTTTCTCTCTCTCTCCTTCTTCTTTCTCTCGCTCTCCTTCTTTCTCTCTCTCTCCGTCTTTCTTCTCTGTTTCTCCGTCTTTCTTCTCTGTCTCTCCGTCTTCTCTCCCTGCCTCTCCTTGTTCGCTCTGTCTTTTCCTGTCATTGTCATTTCTGCGTTCTTCTGCTAAATGAAGAAACCCCAGAGAAAGAGGCGAGACAGAAAGTGCGTCGACCGTTCTCGGTTCCCCTTCACCTTCGTTCTCCTCTCTCGCGTAAGAACGACAGGGGGAATAGGAGACAACGACGGAGTACAGGAGCTCGCTGTCTTCGTCTTTTTCTGTGTGCCTGTTTGAATCATTCGTTCTACGGAGAAGCAAAGTCGGTGGAGCTTGAGATTCAGAACGCACTTCTCCTCTTCGTTCTCCTTCAGATTCTCGACTCTCTGCTCCTTTCCTCACATTTCCCCCTGTGCATCTCGCTTTTTCTCTTTCTTGTGAAGTCTCTTCATGTCCTGATTTCCTCTCACCGAATTCGGCCACCGACTCGGCTTCTCCCTCGTCTCCCTCTGCTCCCATGTTCACTTCTTCTTCCTGCTCCTCTTCTCCTGCCTTGTTGTCTGTTTCTCCTTCTCCCGCTCTCCTTTCTCCCCTCTCGCCAGAGTCCTTCCTCTCCCCTGCGTTTCGCCTGTCCAGTTCCTCGCCTTCTTCTTCGTCTCTGGTCAGGCCGGCATCGACTTCTGCGCCTCCTGCAGCTCTTCCCTCGCCTCGTCTCTCGTCGCCTTTCGCTGATTCCTTCTCAAGAAAGAAGTCAGGGAGAGAGGCAGGGGATGCGCCGACGGCTGCGTGTGACGCCGTTGGTCCTGGGTCTCTTCTCGGAGACAGAGGAAAGAAAACTTCGACGTTCTCGAGTGCGTTTTCGTCTTTCGCACCCACAGGCGGAGAGAACGAAACATCCGGCGCGACAGACGAAGAGGAAGAGAGGCTCGAAGAAACCGGAGAACTGGACAGGAAAGAAGGAGGCCAAGACACAGAAGCAACTGGCGAAGCGTCAGGAGAGGAAGGAGTTCTTCTCTCGGACTGTGAAACTGAGTCTGTCTCCTCAAATCGAAGAGTTCTTGTCTCGGAGTTCAGAGAGGACTTTGTTTCATCGAATCGAAGAGGCGAGGCGGCAGATGTCGTCTCGAATCGTTGAGCACTGCCAGCCGACTCCGCGCGACCTCGCACAGGAGACGAAAAAACTGAAAGGGGATCCCCAGCGGAAAGCGATTCCGCCCGACGAGAAGCCAGCCAAGCAGAGAAAGGCATTTGACACGGAGAACCATAGGAAGAATAGACCGAAAAAGAAGCAGAAGAAGAGGAAGGAAAGGTAGAAGGCGCAGAAGAAGCAGAAGACGGCGCAGACGAAGACGTTGAAGAGAGAGAGGAGGGGCAAGAAGACAGAGACGAAGAAAGAGCAGGAGAAGGAGACGGTAAATACGCACGAGAGGAAGAAAGAGCAGAAGCAGAGGCATCACAAGCAGAGGAAGATGACGGATGAGAAGGCGCAGAAAAGGAGAGAGAAGGCGAAGAAGAACGCCCTGTTGAGAGAGGCAGAGAAAATGGCGACACTCGCGAAGGCGCGGACAAGACAACAGACGAAGTAGCGCACGAGCGAAAACGCACAGAGCGAGAGGCCCGAGAGAGAGAAGCACGGACAGCGGGAGAGATGGAAGCTGGAGAAGAGGATTTTTCGGAAGAAAAGAAAGAAGCTGACAACGGAGCTGAGGAAGGACGAGCATCAAGCGTCGGCGGCGAAGCAGAGGGCGAGAAGGCGACTTTGGAAACAACGGATTTCGCGAGACAACTACGAGGTGAAGGTCCGCCCGGACGCCGCTCTGACGAGGCGAACATCGCGGTACAGAAAGACGAAAACGAAGGATAAGCATGGACAGAAGCGTTTTCAGAAGAGGAAGAAGGAAGCGACGGGGCGGAGGTAGAAGTTGCTTCCGGCATTCTCTCTCGTGTGATACGGTGTTTTGCCTCTGATTTTCCTTCCATTTTCTCTGCTGCAAGGTCGTCTGTGCGCGTCTCTTCTTCTCGGGGGAACTCTTCTGCGCGTTCATGGTGTTTCCCTGGGTCGCCTGCGATCTCCGTCCTCCTTTGCAGGCTCCATGCTCCCGCATCGCTTTTTTCTTGGCAGAGTTCTGCGTCTTCAACAGTACGACCCGGCTTTTCTCGAAGCTCTGCTTCTGTCTCCTCTCTCCCCTTTCTGCTCTCTACGAACTCGTTTTCTGCTTCTTCTCTCTCTTCGTTCTTCGCGACTCTCGTTTGCCAGTCTCTTGATGTGTCTGCTCTCTCTTTACTGCTCTCTACTCCACAGTGTCGCCCCCTCTGTGTCAGTGAATCTTCGGCTTCCTCGTTGTCCGCAGAGTCTTCTTCTCCGTCGCTGTCGAGATTCGAGTCGACGGTTGAGGCGACTCTTTCTCCGGCGTTGCTGTATGCTTTCTTCTCACTGTGACGCCTCTGACCTTCTGTCTTTCCCTCTGCTTTCTTGCATTCTTCTCGGTTTTCTGTGATTTCTGTCCACTCTCCAGTTTTTTCTTCGTCACCTGCGTCTTCCATCTCATCGTCCGCTTGCACTGTCTCCCCTCCACCTCCTCCTTTCTCGCCTTCTGCATCGTCGCTCTGTTTGTCGACCGTGGAGAGTATCTCTCCATTTCGCTCGTCAGGCGTCGTTTTGTCGCTTCGTTCTCCTCTCTGTCCTGCCTCTTGCGCCTTCCTCACGTCTGCTTCTCCTTTGTGTGTCTCTCCTTCGCGTCCTTTCGCTGTGCTCAGCCTTCTGCTTGTTGTTAAGAGCGCCGATCCACGACTGCAGTCACCCAATGAGACCGAAGAGGCAGAAGGAAGCGTACAGGAAGAGGGAGAAGAAGAAACGTAGTGGAGACAAGCAGGCGCAGAGAAAGACAGAGGAGGAGAAGAAAGAGACGGAGAAGACAGAGAAGGAGAGAGACTAGGAGAAGAAGAAAACAGAGAAGGAGAAGAAGACAGCGAAGGAGAGAGAGAAGGAGAAGGAGGCTGAGAAGGGGAGAGAGGAGTGGAGGAACAAGGAAGAGAGGAGGCTGATGGTGCAGATGAGGCGGCCGGGTCCAGCAGAGAGAGGGAGAACTCCTGCGGAGAGAGAGACGAAGACTGCAGCTTAAAGTTTGGTAGCCGAGAGAGACTCTTGGCTCTGTGTGCCCTCGCTCCGGCAGCCACCGCCCTGAGGAGACCGAGGGGCGCGCGCCTTCGTCGAGTCGCTGCTTTTCGCGGCATTCCATGGCTCCCCTGCTCTTCAGAAACGCACGACGAGACACAAGAAGACACAGAAGAAGAGGAAGCGAGAGGAGAGAGGGACACAGAGAGAGAAGAAGAAGAGGCAGGAGAGGAAGCAAGCGAAGAAGAAGAAGCAGAGGCGCGTAGATCGCGGACGGCGGGCATGGAGGGAAGGTTCGCGGAAGGAAGAGAAAGGAGGGGAGGGGAGGAATCTGTGTCAGACTCGCAGGAAGGTGAGAGGAGTGTCGACGAAAAAGCTGAAACTGAAGAGGAGACAGGAGACGACGAGGAGGGAGCCTTCGGATTCCGACGCCTCTGTCTTCGCCCAAGAGGGCCAGGACCTGTCGAATGTTGTGCGGCTGCGCAAGACGTAGGAGACGTCGAGGCAGAAGGCGCAACAGCAGCTGGCGAATCCGCAGCGCGGCCTCGCGAGACAGAACGGGATCTCCTGGTCGAAGAAGAGAGAGAAGAAGAAGAAGAAGAAGCGGAGGCAGTCGAAGACGAGGAAGACGAAGAAGAAGAAGAGGGGGACTTTGACGATAGAGTCTGGCTGCACGACGGCGGCGAGCCTCCCTGTTGCTGTTCTGCCATTGCGGCCAAAGCGGTTCGTGAAGATCGCCGCGAGGAGACGCCGCAACCTGTGTCTGCATGTGTGAGCTTCTCTGGTTCCTGTTCCTCCATGTTTTGTGGTCGTTTTCTTCTGCAAAAATGAGCACGCGTTTCACGGCCTCCTCGTCCCTCAAAACGGTTCTTTGGATATCGGCCGTAGAGACAGCCTCCGTCTAGGAAGCTCAGCAACGCGAAGAGAAGTGCAGAGAAAGAGAAGAGACGAAGGAGCAAAAGAGTCAAAAGACAGAGGGAAGCACTCGACGGAGGATAAGAAGACGCTTGTCTTGTAACCACGCTTTTGAGTCGGAAACACATGCACACCCCCGGACCATGGGTGGAAAAGAGGTCCATCGACCCACGAGACAAGGAGGGCGGCTGGAGAAACGAAAGCAGACAAACTCGAGTCGACCCGTCAAATCCAAAATGCAGCCTGTTTACGACAGAGAACAGAGGCAAAGGCATGCGAAATTCGGGGAAAGGGTGCCTGTCTTCTCGTGTGTTTTGTGTGCCGCGGATCAGCTAAGCGGTGTCTCCGGTCGCGACGAGAAAGTCGCAGAAGGTGGGTTTGCACAGGGAGAACGCGGGGGAGGGGAGGGGGGAAGGGGAACGTCCTTGAATCTGCTCAGCACGCCACTTGAGTCTGAAGAAGCCTCGTTTTTCTGGAAAAAACTCTGAGTGATTTGGCAATGCCAGTTCAGACCTCTGGAACACACAAACTTCTTCACTGTGCGTAGCTGGTGGACGTCCCGTATAAGCGAGACGGTCACAAGAAGATGTAGAAAGTTGACCATCTACACATCTGTATATACGTATGTAGAGTTGCACTCGCATTTGTACATGAGGATAATATACATGCATATATAGGATTGCGGCTGATGTGCTTTCTGCAGAAAGTCTAGGTCTGAATTCGCACCGCTTGTTGCATGCCTCTGTGGTACAATACACCGTTGCGCCAGTTCACTTTCATGAGGGCGAACCTCAAGACGACGGCGCCAATATTTTGGAAACAAAGAACCACGAAAATTGCACGAGAGAGACAGAAGCGTGTCTGGTGTCTAGGCAGTGATCAAGGCGTTCATCTTCGTCGACCACTACAGGCAGACGGGACGGTTGTCTCGGTGCTCGAGAGCCGCTGCTCAGTACTGAGCCGACACAGCGCTGGCGACCTAGGGACCTCAATTGCGAATCTTTGTGTACATCTGCTTTCGCTCATTCAGTGCGAAAAAACGCTGTCGACAAGGGTCAGGGGTTCTGCGTTGTCGCGCTGAGCTGGGGTGTTTGTCGGCATCCGGGTAACGAGGTGCCAAAGCACATTTACAAAGCCTCTGTCTCCAGCTAAGAGTGTTTCTGGATTGTGAAGATGAAATCTGATGACGGTGAAGCGTTAACTGCGTCGGGAAGCTGCAGACCGCTTCAGGAAATGATTGCGTTTTGCGCTTGTGCTCTCCGCAGAAACGAATTTCCGTCGAACTAGCCTTTCAACAACGTATGGTAAACATATATGTCACGGGAGTAATGTGCATTCTCGCAGGATACAGTTTTGCCTTCAGTTCCTTTGTAGGTGACCGCATCTATGTTTCTGCATCTTGCTTCTCAACGATTTCCAGACGTGGAACGGTGAGAGATCTGAATGCGTGTGCGTGTTTCGCGAAATGTTCCGTCTACGCTGGCGAAAGGCCACACCAATGAAAGGAAAAGGTGTTCAGTTGCTTATCTGCGTGAACGGAATCGTGACTAATTGCCCGTTTGCGCGAAAAAACAGGAGGAAAAACAGCAACGGGAGACTGGGACAAGCGGGGTACTTGAAAAGAACTCTACGATCGGCGCTGATTGCTTTCACAAACGGTGTGCTTTGCCAGGACGTGTTCAGGATTGGATAATGGCCGCCATCATGGCTGCATAATCAACATTTTCGCCGTTGTCCCGCAAAAAGTCCTTGGCAATCGCCTCGAACTCCGCATCAGTGAGGGGCTCGCCGAAACCCTGCAGAATATTCTTCATCGCAGTTCTCCCAATCTTTCCCGAGCCGCCGATATCCGCCGCTGTGCAGACAAGCAAGACACACAAAGTCAATTTTAGAACGATCGGTCCACTATCTCTAGAATGTCAGAGCCACCAGGTCCCAATGGACCGATTAGGTGATCACGACGGCAACGCTTTTGTACGCGAGAGGCATTCTGTTCCATCTTGCGTCTGCACTACATCACAGCTTCTGTTTTCTGGCGGAGTGAGGTCGTCTTTTCCGTCCGAAACTCTGCCGTCGTGTGCCTCAGGTGAAGAGTTCTTTGGTGGGCAGTCCCGCACGGTTCGAAAAAGGTCATTTTCTGTTCATAAGCTACATCCCCATCCCCCTTGGCAGTACTCCCGTGCTTTCCACTTCTCGCCCCCGTGTAAGCAATTAAAACCTCCGGTACCAGGCTATTAATACGAAAGACGCTTCTTCCGCACGCTCACCTTTGAAGAGTTCCTTCAGGTCGTTCGGATCGTCGTCTTTATGTTGAGTGGCATTGCAGAAGGTCTTGAAGGCTGCCAAATCAACCCCTCCAGACATCTTGCCGGCAAACTCGGCCACCTCTCCGTTTGAAGGCGAGGCACCTGCAAGGCGTGCCGCGGCACCGACTTTTGCTGCCGGTATTTTCGATCCCTCCGAACAATCCTGAAAGGCCATTTGAATATCCGCGTCACTCGACATGGTGCTCACGGAGGGAACTGCGACCGAACAAAAAAGGGGTCGACAGCTGAACAGCAGCTTTTGTTCAGCCCAGAAGGGGCAATCCCAAACCTTGAGAAAAGTTTTCGGGTGACTCCGGCGGCACAATGCAGCCGTCGTTCATCAAGAAAGGCAACCACAGAGCCTCTCGTGCCGCACTCACGCGACGGAGTCGGCAGGTGGCTTTGAAGAAGACGACAGGGGCGCTGGCGGATGAAGCAGATGTTAGGAGAGACGACACGGATTGGGGGAGTGAATGCCAACTCGGTTTCAGATATGCTGGTCCTTCCGCATTCAGGACTCGTGAAGACGGTCACTAAAAGCCGAGGCGAGAGGTTGGCGGGCTTCGTCGTCGTCTCGTCTACGCGAAACCCGTCGCGTCCTCTCCGGTTCGTAGTTTTCAGAGCAACGCGAAACGGAGAAGATGACGAGAACGATGAAGACGGGACATAGGATCAGAAACAAGCCCGCAAATACCGGGTTGATGTGCGTTATCGAGGTGAGGTTCAGGATCAACGGCAGGAACGGCAGGGAAACAGCTACACAGACAGCGGCAAGCACCAACAAACGTGAGCGACGGCCTGGACGGTGAAACGATTCTGTGTCCATCTTAGACAAGTGGGGGGCCAGTTGCCTCTAAAAAAAGAAAGACGGTGTCTGGCGCGGCACTGAAGAAAGGGCACGACTAGCGCAAGTCACGTGCAATGACCCAGGAAGTCTGGCGCAGTGTGCCGGCGAAACGCAGTTACCTCGTAAAACAAAGCCAGAACTCAGAGCGAGAACCAGGTGCGAAAAGTATGTGGACGTAGAAATCTTTCGTTTAGAAGCCTCCAAAATTGCGGGCTTGTCCACCGCGGCTCAGCTCGATCAAAGAATCCAAGACAACGTGTGTCTGCTGTGGCCAGCAACGACGCGGTGCATGCCGCGGCGTTTCTCGGCGCGTTGAGAGCGACAGGAATGCGTTTAAAAGGGCGGCAAAATGAATTAGGAAGCTCCCCTGGTTGATATCCGTTGGTGGCACTGGTTTTCCGATTTTAAGAAAGCAGAATGTGACCTTAGAGTTCCAGTCGATCTAGCCAGCCACAACCATCGATTATTGTGAGGAAGCCCGTGGCTGCAGCCGACACCAGTGCGACTGACAAGAAGGCTGGTTTCCACGTTTCTCCATCTCGACACAAGACGGAAGTATGGTCGTGAATTGCACACATATTTTGCCTCACTCACAACGTATGCTTATAGGCGAACTTCACATTCCGGACTGATTCTCGGTCCTGGACACGAAGGGAAGTCTCGAGGAATAATTGTTACTGGGAGTCGGAGAACAAGCAAGCTTCTAGTCCACAGCAGTAGAGGCGAGACCGCAGAAAAAACAGTCACTGCAAACAATCATGGGCTAGGGAAGGCCTATGGGCAATGGCAGGTCCCTCTAAGCCCCTCTATCGATGTCTCGCTGTGGCATTCTACAAGCCTCGTTCGCCCGTATCGCTTGTTTCATCTACTCCTTCTAAAGAAATTCAGGATTCACAGACGCAACAGAACGCTGCAGTAGTTTAGTGGAAAATGGTCAGGAATAACAAGCGACTCAGGCTCCTTGATCAAACGACCGAAAGTGTCGAGGACGAGTTCGTCTGAGAACGAACTTTTTTGGGGATTGCCTTCACTTCACAGAGCGCTGGCTTTGTGTCTCTCAGCGAAAGTCATACGGGAGTGGCACTGTTCTGAGGATGTTTGCCTTTCCCGCGATAGAGTTACAAGCAAGGTGCCCTGGAAGTCCCAACGGCAACGAAAATGCCGTTGGCAGTCTTGGTGTTACACAAACCATTTCTGGGCAATGCTTGAGTTGTCGCGGGCGGTTCTTACAGGTTCATCCGTTAGACAAGTTAGAATAATTTCACTGTTTTGTCCAAACAACACACGCAGAAGAAGTCTTGCGCTGTTCGCCGAGTTCAAAGCGCATATTGGTAGCAGATGTAGCAATTTGTCTGTTCCACGCGTCTCCTGAAAGTATGCAGAGTGCCAGCGTTGACTCCGAGCTGCAGCTCCGCCACGAGGGATCCGTGCCAGCTTTTGCTTGTATATTCGTGGTCATTTCGCACTGACGACCGCAGTATTTGTAATCAGAAAACTGGAGCGGGCTCCGAAGACGGGCAACGTGAAGCTTGGATCTTCCGCAAGATTCGCGGAAGTATGCTCAGAACGCCAGGTGCGTCACGTCACAGAGGTGATACAGGAGCCATCCATCCCCCCCATAGAATGGTCTCACGGCGGTCGTAATAACTGGTGAACATATGTAATATGTGTGTGCCGCCGTGGTTGATGAACCTGTTTGGATTTCAAAATCCTACGACAGCAAGGTTCTTCCATATATATATTTTTCGAGGCAAATGTTGGTTGGTGCAGTCAGTCGTATTCAACGGAAGGTAACACTGCTGTTCAGTTGGTACCACCCAAAGATGATGTATTACAATATCTCAGAGTAACGCCTTCCAGACTCTGTCCTTTTTGGTTGGTACTACATGGCGAGAGATGTACTGTAATAAGACTTTTTACGATGTTCAGATTCCTCTGTCACGGTCATCAGCAGGCCTTCAAGGTGCCAAAGTAGTCACGTTCTCACGAATTCCCTTGGCCAGAACTGTGTCGTGTTAATCGATTCGAAGCCCCCATCGAAAAGAAAGCGAAAAAAATGGCGACTCCTTCGAAAACTGACGGAAGACGGTCCAACCCAAATTTACCAGGCAAGAAGGAGAGATATGGTATTTTTTTCTTCATGAAAATGGTTAAGAACTGTACATATCTCTTGCCCCTCAAAGTGTGGGGACTCCGAAACTCCGATAGCAGTTGATCGAAACGGTGACGAAGAGGGATGGCGGCAGACCAACTAGTCGTACCTGTTGGGTTCTTGAGCAAGTCTCCTCTAACGATTGTTGATTCACGCATGTTACAAGCTTCGCCCTCTTCTCAATGCTGCTCCAACCCACAATGACAAGACACGCAATTTGGTCGGTCACCGAGGCTGCAGCGGCCATTTCGACCCAGTCTGTGGGTACTGTCGAATGAGGCACAACAATGCACCTCTTTCTGCTAGCTGCAATATCATGGTAGAGCACTTTCCCAGATTCTGCGGACCACGGCGGGGTTGAGCCCCCGTTCTTCCGCGTCTTGTCTCGTCTTTTCGCCGATGCGACTGGTCCGACGCAATTCGCGTTTGAAGGTTTCTCCTGTTTCAGTCTCAGTCGAATGGATTTGTTGCCATGTTTTGTAGCTAGGAAACAAAGCGCTGCGCATGCAAACACGTTGTAGTTATCTTCCTTCCATGTCGCAGAGAGAACCTCTACGTGTCGTAGACAGCTGATCTGCAGGGTACAAACAGCATTGAGACTCGATATTCGAGAGTACTCCTGCAAGGACGACAATCACTTACTCTCTGCACAAAGTCTCAGTCAACGCTTTCTTCGTCCTGGCCCCGAAAATGTATCCTTATACTAGTCAGACACATTCGAATCCGGCGAGCGTGCGATCCACCATCACTCCGGCATGTAGTTTTAGGGGCCACTATCCTCATCCCAAAGCCGCTTATCTTGCAGTATGATTTTTTGCTCGGCCAAGAGTTCGAAAAAGCACACACAATTGAATCTTTGTTCAAAAGGACGAGCCGAAGGACAACTAGCGGACCACGCATCCAGTCCAAGCGTGAAAACGCCTGGCCTGCGTAGTTGCTCGATGTTCCCATATCAAGTGTAGCTCTGGAAAGTTTGTGCCGTAATGTATGAACGGGACAGTCTCGGGTAACGCAGTCCCTGAACTGCCTTCCATCCAGTCGCTTTCATCCCAGAATGAAGGGCGCCGGGTCCAACGTTTTTTTCCAGCAGTTTCCTCCTAGTGAACCTCCTGATGCGCAAACAAGGCGGACCCGTAAGGAGAACTGCCAGGCGCGACCTGTAACTTCCAACTCTCCCACCACTTCCACGAGTGTGCCTTCAAACATGAAGGAGAGAGGGCAGCCCTTCGGTCCCGCCGTAGGACGACAGTCCCGAGTACAAACTGCAGGGCCTGCACCGTTCAGACCTGGTGTTGACAGTCAGTCCAACGATGTGGCTTCTAGCCGTGTAACACGCATGTTGTCAAACGAAAATACTGTAAGTGGTACTGGCTCTAACAATGTTGAGGCGAATGGCCTAAGCGAACGCGCGAGTTCGGGCGCTGGTCCCTCAATTTTCCTGTCCAGAGCCTCGGAGGAGGCCAATACGGTCGACCCGAAAGTGCGGAAACCGCGTGTACAGGCTCGCTCAGTGAGCATGATTTCACCAAAACCAGCTCCGCCGTTCTCCACCACACTACGTTCGAAACAAAGCAGCTTGGCAGGGCAACGTAACGCAGACCGAAGAGGTTCAAGAGCTGACATGTCACAGGCGTTGTCTCAGGGTCCATCCGTCCACGCATTGCGACATGGCACCCGACCTCGGTCTACCATCGTTCTCACTGCAGATCAGAACAGGGTAAATATTATGGCCAGCGGCAGACGCTCCAACGAAGAGACAAAGCGGCGAAGCAGTGCTGTAGCAGTGCCCAATCGACTGCGCCAAGACTGTGTAAGTCATACGAATAACTTACCCTCCAAGCAGAGCGACACTGAACACATCAAAAACAGGCTTGACGATGAAGCAGAAGCGAGACAGGAGGATGAAGCGGACGAAACTGACGGAGAAGACAATGAAGAGGAAGAGGAAACGTGGCTTGGCGAACGAACCCAACGAAGAGCGAGGCCCCCCTCTATCAAAACAGAACAGGAACTCGAGGAGCGGTACCGGATGCAGGGACAGTGAGCACAGAGACAACGGCGCTATGCGCAGTCTGCCTTTTATTGTTGAAATTTAGCGATGGTGTACCTTGCTCACGATTGTTGAAAATGCCCAGGGAATGGGAGTGAACGAATCCTTGGATGCCGCAACGAAGAAAGTACGTCATGAAACGAATGTTGAATTCCCAAGCAGATGCCTAGTTCCAGTTCCGGAGCCTCGCAGGAGTCACCCGTAGGTGACCCAGTTATCGAATACAAAGAATGCCGAACGGTCCCTTTTGAAGAGTGTTTGTGTCAGTTCAACAGGTAGTAAATTAACGACCACTGTACTTGAAGCACACCCTATCGCATGATGAGTGGTACTAGTACATTTGCTGGTGTTTCAATTCTCCTGGTTCGGTCGACGTTTGCATACAGAGGAAAGCGACGAGGCTTCTGTTACCCGACAAATGAACCTCGTGAATCGCACCGAGGCGACACAAACTTCGGAGCGACGGCAATGGAACTTGCGCGGGCGATGGCAGAAATGGAGGTCCGCAATATCGACGTCTCTTCGAGAAAGGTCAGGAACTGCATCTTGTTTTCCACACGACGGCCATTCGATTAGGCGCATTCGTTCATTGCCATGTGGAAATCGTTCACATCACAAGTGGAACCGCTGCCACACCGCGTTGCCTGGTGTCCGACGCCCACTGGTTATTCAGTGGGTAAACACACAAACACCGTCCAGATACTTCTTGCAGTGATCAACCCGGAGAAGCGATGACTCCTACCGTTTCAGGTGACACACGATCGGCTCTAGACTACTCTGCTACAGGAAGTAGGAAACAAAGGTCTTCGCCAGCATACGAGGTCGGTTGCTAGGATTCTACTTTTTTCCACAGTCGATGGTTGGAATACGCAGATACTTATGTATAGGGAACTGTACAGCAGAAGCCAGCGCAAGCTTTGGGCCAGATTCAACAACTGCCGCATCTGGACTTGTTGCCATCGGCTACGGACGCTGTGGATCAGTGGGATGAAGCGCAACTCCGGTCATACATTGTAGGTACACAGAGACGCGTGTTGCCCCGGATAAAACGAAGCCCTGACGAGAAGATGCGCGTTCTCTTTTAGAGTTGTTAAAGTGGAAACGTACCGAGTCCGTTAGTAGTGCTAATTGGGCTATTTAACATGTGTTCGAGTCAACACACTCGTTCTAGCCTCCAAATCATATAACAAAATCCTTGTTTTTCAGTGAGAAACAGCGGATTCAACATGTTGAGACACAACAGGCTGTAACCGTTCGTGCCGTTGTCGCATCTGAGCACACAGTGCACGCAGGCGACGGTAGCCACCTGTGGCATTCTAGTTCAAGTGATTTCTCCTGAAATAGCGGCCTAGGCAACTGACCATCTGTGCGCTTCCCCAAGCAAATAAGGAACCACAACTCATTTGGAACTCGCCTTGCCGAGAGCGTCAACCATATCCACGAATTCATCGCTTTTGTGACGCCGCCCTGTGGTTGAGGGGATTAACAGGCCAATCTGAAGCCACCGATTAAGACCTTCTACGAGAAGTTCAAGAAAAGGTATTTCTTCGGCTCTGTAACGGAGCAACGTCCTCCTACTACCGACGAAGTTGAGACGGCAAAACGAGACCTTAAATACACAGAGGTCGTTCTCTGTAGGCTGCAGCAACGCCGACTCATGGGAAGAGTTTTCACTACATGTGTCAGTTCGATCACGTGTGTCCTTCTTCCCGTAGGCGAATCGACGAACTGCGGGTGGCAGTGTTCAGAGGGATGGAGAATGAAACTGAGATGTTGAATGCCAGAGGTGTGTTCGAGCCGGTACGCAGCGCCGCCAGCACGATCTTTCTACTTTTTTTCCGACGTGGAGATAAAAAGATGCAGTAGGGGGGGGGGAGCGAGACGAACAGAAACGACATGGTCACAGAGACGTCCAGTAGTGATTTGCGCCGAACAAATTTTTCTCTCTCAGTCGCTCTTTTCGTGTAGTCGCATGATGGTTTAATGACTGTGCATGCATATCCGAGTACCGATTTCCACATGTGAGAGTGAAATCTGGAAGTACTATCTAAGATTCTACCTTTGAACACCCGGTTGTTAATTCGTCAACAATTCATGACGCGAAATGTAGTCCGTGGATCTGTTATTATTTGGGTTTATACTATGATCTTGATTATTATAGGTAGTGCTTCGCGTTGAGTCAGCTTCCTCTGTCTCCGACATATCTCGATTAACCGTTTGCCTTGAGACTCGCTGATTCCAGAAAGTGAATGCCTTGCGAGTTCGCGTGAAGACAAGGAATGCGTGGCACTACGCATTGAGGCACTACCGGGTGCCAATTCAACGAGATTCTTTGAAAGGTATGAGAGCGCATTCAGGCGAAATGGAAACGGTCTGCCACTGGTTCGACTGGTTACAAGAGCCACTCTTCGCAGCCTCAGCGGAGATCGCAGATGGAACCCGCACAGCTGCAAAATTGATCCTGCACTGCTCTTAAGGAAGGCAACCGGCAACAACTACTGTAGGGTATTTAAGTGCCGCCCCTACACGGGTGCGCTCGCCTACCGGAGCAACATCGCTTCTTTCATCAGGCTTTCCGCAGGGATCTCTCCGTTGCCATTGATGGAGGGTTAATCGAATCACTGCTGAATACGCCGAAGAGGACATCAGACGTAACTAAACAAGAGACCCATTCTGTACTGAACACGACTTTTTGTCGCATGTTTTCCTGGACTCAGAGGCTCTTCGACTTCCAGCTGCGCGGTACAGTAAACCTGAGGACTCTGCCGAAACGTCACTCCCTACAAGGTGCGAACAGATTTTTGAAACTGCTTCAAGCGGAACCAAAGTAGTTACACGCAACCTTTTCTGGTGAATGCCTGCCCATGAGGCTGCCCCAACGAATGGCCGATGCAGAGAGTCACACGCAGGATGCAGCCTGATTGGTGGCGGGCGAACCTCCCATTTCGACCACAGTGACAGGGGCAGTGAAGCTTCACCGCCTAGTGAAATCGATTACTAGTAGGAAGCAAGAGATTCTTCTGAATGCAGACAGGGGCAAATGAATAATTAACGGACACCGGCCGGGTGTTGCGTATGCCTGCGTGACTGGAGAACCCAGGCTTTTCGACCTCGTCACTCGACCGGAACCTCTCAGCGAAGAGTGTCCCCGAATTGAAATCTTTCCAGTCTACAAAATGATGGCCGACTGGCTTCGCCGAAGCACCTTGCCTGTTTAGTGTACTCGTCAGAACGTCTGCTTAGTTGTTTCTGCTACCATAAAATATTTCCCCGCCCCTGCTTTCCTGGCTCCCTCGGCTGATCAAGGGACACAGAACGTGACGACGAATATGTCAGCTAAACCTCGTCACACCTCTTTGCTTACAGTTGAGCTGCTGAAACATGCGAGCCCCAAACTCTCAGGGCAGCTGCCGGTTGTCTTCTTCTCCTTTAGCTTCGATCGTCTTTTGAGGAAATGTAGCTTTCCCGAGAACTCGGGCGCTTCGTGACAAAGGGAACGGCAAAGCTGTGCGATCTCACGTGTCTGGCTCTCGAGATACCGGGCTCAGTCCATCCACCGTGGAGTCTCCAGATTTATAACTATGGCGGTCTCCCAAAAAAGTGCTACTGAGAATGGAGTCAAAGTGCCTCAAACGCCAGGAAATGTGCTACGGAGACACGAAGCATTTGAAAATGAGTTCATTGCTTTTCTGCTCGTGGAGTTAAGTCTGTCGTGTACAGGGCTGCCACCCAAGGACCTGTATCGCGGTGGTTCTGCTCCGTCGGAAGGCTCTGGCTGAGGTGCAGCAACTCCCAGTGCCGAAAAAACTGGTGTGTGTAAATCGGTGCATTTCCCTCATCCAGGATTATAGCACTCAAGTCTGACGTCGCGTTTTTAAACTGCTGCGCGTTGTCAAAAACTGTCGGTGGCCCCGACAGGAACAAACACCGCTATTTTACCCCGCACACACCACTGCTACTGTTAGGAAATTCAGTGAGAGATCCTCGTCCCTATCGCAATTGCGAAAGTCCACATGGCCCACAGTATGCCGTGGCCGATCTCGGCACCCGTTCTCACACGCCGTAGGGATCGAGGAATGCATCTCCGATTGTCACTATGCACCGCAGCTGGTGCCGCGTCATCTTCTCGTTCCACCAAAACACATGAGAGTAGTTGTACAAATCAAAGCAGACACCCAGCACCATGTGACGACCCGCCTATCCACCAGTTTCAGGTCACCACGACAGACACCGACACAGCTACTTCAGCGCGTAGCCGCAATTATCCCTTGCAGTTCGCGCTCGACTCGTCGGCGGACATCTCTCGACAACCCCAGAGCCTTCCCCCAGATTTCCACAAGACCACACGACTCGTGAATGGCTTCCCCAGAGAATTGGTCTTCAAGTGTCCGTACACCCGAGTCCTTACCTGGCCAGTGCATCGGGTCATATCCGCAGTCAGCTGGGTCCTCATCTTGCCACGGCAGCAGCGTAGATCGGTCGCTCGGCCCTGCCTGAGTCTCCGAAAGCTCTGGCAGCACCAGCAGAATATCAGGAGAGAAGGGTGAGTACCCAGGCAGACAGAGTCGGTAACCGAAACTGAACAACAGAGTCGCCTTGCCGAGAGACGTTTGCAGCAATTCACTTTCTCCGCCGCTCGAGTTTGACGACTTGGCGCGGGTTCTTCGGCACAAAGGCTTTCTCGCAGACAGCAGCTGCTGCACCAGCTGAGCGACGACGGGAGAACAAACCGGGCTCGTCTGCATGCGAATGACGAGGCACAAGAGAGATGAGAAGATTCAGAACGGCAGACGCGGAGAAAAGACACCCACAACAGCGGATGCGGACCAGAAAAGCCTGTTTCAACAGCCAAGTGTTTGCCACCGAGAACAGGAAAAACGCTGGCGGTCAGGACTTCAGGCACAGGTGGAAAACAAGAGACCGCTGAGAGCAGCTGGGCACACACATGCAGACCCCGCTGCGACGCGTACACGAGAGCAGTTCGAAATTACAACGCCTGGCATTCCTTCCCTGTCTGCATTGAAGCATATCTTTGCTGCTCTTCTATTTGACGTTTGGCACCTCCCTTTCTTTCGCTCGTTCTATTTCTCCCCCTCTATGTCTGAGCTCCCGTCAGCCGTGGGAGATGTTGAAATCCACCGCTTTCACCAGCCTAGAGCAGTCCCCGTGCGGTACTGGCGCAGGATATGCCGCGTAACGGGAGGCTTATTCAGTATCCGAGCTACTATAACGTCTCTGATTCCTCGACTTGAGTTACCCCCCACTATGAACGTCTGTCTCCCTGTCCACTGCTCCAGCGTCCTCACCAAGAACCAAGCGTTAATTGCACAGAAGACGTGAGGAAGAACGGGGGCCCTCGCCAAGACACAGAGAGGCGTCTCTCTCCCCTCGCCCTCTCGTCTCTCTTTTCTCTGCTCTCTGCCGCCCTCAAGGTGTTGAGACACTCCCCTCCTCTCTGCCGTGAGTGCCGAGACAAGCTCGCCAGAGTGCCGCCGGGTGCCGAGAGGCGCGTTAGAAGAGACAGAAGGGAGAGGCCGAAGAAAAGCAGATGGACAGGGAAAATGAAGCATCAGAGTCTGGGCGGCAAAACGAAGGAGACGCGGATGGGGCGCGGTCCACGGGCTGCACAACCTGCGAGCACAGGGCAAGATCGAGCAGAAAAGAGAAACTTTCTGAACACCGTGAAGCCCCAATCATTTGCATAGAAGAGACAGTACTTCTTAGCGTTAGGTAAAAGCGGAGTCCATGACCTCGTGACGATCTCTATGTCCTCAATACCTGCTTTGTACGACGGACGCGGTGACGTCTTTGTACCAGCGTATATTCCAGATGCGAAAGTCGAGACAAGTACCCACGCAAAGCGCCCGCGCAGACACACACCAGGTGACAGCAAGAGACTTGCGGCCGTGAAACGCGATAGGAAGCTTTAGCATGAGCAGAAGACTGCGACCTGCTGCACGTTCTGCCACCGCGAGGAGAGAACCCCACATCGGGTGTACGCACAGCAGGGTATGGATTTACACACAGCGACGACATTGATACCGGCACATCAAAACAGGGATGGAACTGCGCAACCTCGCCGCAGAACAGACACGAACATGCGTCTACATCACGGCACAAGAGGTACGACCCTGGAGGAGAGGAAACAGCCGCAAAACAAAGAACGCGTTCCGCCGAAACGTCTTTCTGTTCTGTCCCAGACAAGCTATTTTGCTGAAAATTGAGTGCAGGCTGTTACGAGTTCTTGTAAAGGCTTTAACATATGAACCTTCCAGTTGTTTTTTTCACTTTAATTCTGAGTGGTTTGAACGAATCTTAAATAAATGGAATTCATTAAGTGAATTATTACGGCGAAAAGTATTGTACTTGGATTTTCGAATAATTTTCAAAAAATGGAGGGAGATCCCAGCACGAAACCTGAGATCATCAGACAGCGTAGACGCCGATGCACTGGAGAAACCGTCTCTCTTCTTCGCTTACGCAAAGACAGCACTGTGTTTGTTGATGCATCGACATGCGAGGTGGAGGACTTCCAGCTGCAGAGGCTGAAGAAGGCAGAACTCGGCGCATGAGAAGAGCTCCAGCAGCCACGCGTACATACACCTGGAGCAGCAGGGGTCGGCTCCGCCGGCCGTTCCAGCGTCACTCGCCTCACTCGTTTCACTCAGAAAAGGGCAGCAACGCGAGCAGCAGCAGCGAGAGGGGATCGTCAGTTTGTCGGTGGCGAGATACTGCAGAATCGGCGCGACCACGCGGCTGCTGTGGCTAGGCAGGTTGAGGACCCAAATCTGAAACACACGAAAGAAAACATCGCAAAGCACTGCACTGGAGACCCGAACAGATACAGAGACAACCATATATATATATATATATATACATATATATATATATATTTATATATATTTATATATATTTATATATATGTATATCGACGTTCGCACATGAAGGGGGCGTTTTCTTTCTGCAGTGCATGCACAAACGAGCAAAAGAGGGCAGACACTCTTGCGAGGCAAAGAACTGAGAAGACGAATGCATAGCAAGTTCCTCAGCGAGGGCGCGAGACAGCCCGCCCAATCCGTTCTTCACCCTCCAACGTGTTCACCACTGCTCTAACGAGGGTATCATGCATGTCTTCTTTCTCTCTACATTTTTCTTCTTGTGGTGTTGTGTCTTCCACCTTTCTTCTTTTCCACCTGCATCAGTTGAAGGTAGCCCTTCCTTCGCGGATCCTCGAGCGCCTCTCTGTGTCGAAGTTGCGCGTTTTTTTTCACTCGTTTCTTTACCTCTCGCTGATTCTACTGCTCGCATCTTCTCTATCCTTTGCGTCTTTTACCTCTTCCCCTCTCGCAATATCTTTCTCTCGCATTTTCGTTCCTACTCCGTCTCTTCGCCCTCTGGCGCAGTCGCTCTGGGGCTCTTGTTCTCTCCACACGCAGGCACCCGTTAGCATCGCCTCAAAGAAGGCGCTTTTGGCGGCGAGGAGGGCTCTGTGCGAGGGGAGACGCACTCCGTCTGAGCAGCAGATTTCAACGTCGAGGAAGTTGCGGTGGAGAACGAGGCGGCCGCTGCTGGTGGCCGAAGGAGCTGCGGCATCGGTCCAGAGTCCGAAGAAGTCGTCGGAGAGAGACAGGCTGTCTGCGTGCTCGCGCCTCAGGCGGCAGAAGCAGCAGAGAGAGCGCGCGTTTTGCGTCAGAGAGAGAGGAAAGGCAGAGGGCGCCGACGACGCTCGAAGTGGAGAAGCGGGAATCGGCTGAGTCCCTGCCTCACGCGCAGGCAGCGGGTTGAGGCCCCGAGAGAAGCCCGCGACCGCCGGATGCGCCTCGTAAGTCTCTCGGTGCCTCGGCATGCCAACCGCCTGGCTCGACGCGCTGCTCTCCCCCAGCAATGTAGAGAGTGGCGCGATCCCCCTGCGACAGCTTCCGGTTGTTCCAGGGTGTCGAGACAGCGCGCTGTCTCCCCAGGAGTCTCTGCCGGCGCCCCCTGGCGACCCGCCCTCGCTCCAGAAGGAGGGGGCTTCACACTGGAGAAGGCCGTCGAGGAGAAAGAGAACGACTGCGTCGCAGTCTTCGTCTTCGTCGCCTTCGGGATCTGCCGCAGCCGCCAAGACGATGTGACTCTGCTGCAGCGCCGACTCGGCGCCCGGCCCTGACAGCAAGCGGCGCGGGACGTCGCCAGCTGTAGCTACACCCGCGGCGGTCATGGGCGGCAGGCGGGCTGAAGCGCGGGCGCCGAGCCTCCGCGACGCAGTTGCGGACACCGCTGTCCCTCGCCGGGGAATAGGTAAGGCCTCTCCGAGAGACCCGCCCAAGACTGGCCGCCTGGTCGTCTGGAGGCGGCGTGCTAGCGCCGCGGTCGGCATCGAGGAGGAAATACCCGCTGCCTCCGAGGAGACACCCTCGTCGCCCTCGCTGCGAGGCGAGGTCCCAGAGGGCGCCGCAGCCCAGGACAAGGTCGAGGAGAGCGACGCAAAGAGCGATCCAGAGGCAAGCGTCGAGGAAGAAGAAGAATCGGCGCGACGGGGTTGAGAGCCTCGGCTGCCCTGCTCCGAGCCTGCGTCGTGCAGCGTCCCGGCGCGGGCCGCAATCGTCGAGGCGCGCGCGAGGCCTCCACCCGGTGAGGACGGAGAAGACCCCACACGACGGCCAACTTGCACAAGTCTGCTGCTCTTTTTCAGTTTATTCCCCGCCTCTGCCATGATCAGCAAATGACCCGTCGATGTCGGCAGCATCTCCCGGACTTCCAGGTGCCGCGCGTCCTGCGAAATGATGTGGAGCAGCGCCGGCGGCGCTCCCGCCGACCTGCTGTACCCCTCGCCAGGTGTAGATACACCCGGGACGAGCGCCGTGTCGGCGGCCCCCGGTCCAAACAGTGCCGCCGCAGCCGACGCCATAAACGCTTCATCACCTTCTTCGCCGCTGTCACTCGCCTCCTCGTCACTTCTCCCGCGTTGCCAGTCTTCTCCACTTCTCCCTCGGCCTTCGAGTGTCAGTGTCTCTTCGCGTCTCCGTCGCGCAAGTTCGCGCCTTCTTCTTCTGTCCGCCCGCTGCTTCGCCCGGAGCGCGAGGAGACAGCGCTGAGCCTCCTGCCAGTACAGCTCCGCGGGGAGTTGAATCAAGTAGGCGCACTCGAGACTGACGGCTGTCTCGCCGCGCCCCTGTTCGCGCACGGAGTGGCCTGGCTGCCAGAGGAGCCAGCAACAGGCGCTGTACCGGTCAAAGGCGTAGATGCATACGCTGTTCTCCAGGCTTCCTCCAAAGTTCAGCGTCGTCTGCTGGGCGAGCTCGTGGAGGTCTCGGTCTACGGAAGACACAGAGGCAGGCGCCACAGAAAGGAAGAGCTCTCGGAGGAGGGGCGTGAGTGGCACATGGCGAAAACGAAAAAACGGAGAGAAACCAACAGGATGCACTTGTTGAAGATGAGGGTGAGAGAGAACTCAGGCTGGAACACTTGGGGAACGAGAACAGCGGTGCTGCGGAAAGAGACGAAGATCACGCTCACGTATACGAACGCGCAAATCACATGAAACAGATAACTCAGGTGCGAAGAAGACAGACACAAGACATGTCGAATCCAGTCCCCAAGTCGGTCTTGAGCTGGGAATCTCCGGATGGAAAAAAAGCAGGAAATGGCGTCGAGAGTCGGCGACCAGGAGGAACTGCAAGAACGCAGTTTGCATGCTCATATTCGAGTGTATAGACACCAGATACCGAACTGTTTTCTCTCTTCTCCGTTGCCACCACATGCACCAAGGTGAGCTCTCTTTCTCTTTCGTGTGCGTGAAGCAGTGACCTGCACATGACGTGATGAAGAGAACTCGCGACAGGCCGACCACAGAGGTGACGCGAAGTCTGCGGGTGAAAGAGAATCTCAGCCACGAGAGAAATCCACCGGATCGAGGCAAAGACGCGCTCCACGGAGTTCCCAAAGAGCAATGGAGAAAGGGGAATCTAGAACGCTCACTGTTCATCACTTCCATCATGGGCACGAGACTCCACGGTTCGTCTTCGTCGACAGGGTAAAACCACCAGTCACTTCTTGTCCCCTCTTCTTCTCGCTCCTCTTCGTCTCTTCGTTCCTCTTCTTCTCGTTCCTCTTCTTCTCGGTCCTCTTCTTCTCGGTCTTCCTCCTCTCCTCGCTCCTCTTCTTCGTCTCGCTCCTCTTCTTCTTCTCGCTCCTCTTCTTCTTCTCGTTCCTCTTCTGCTTCCCGTGTCTCCTTTTCCTCTCGCCGTTCCTCGTCGCCTTCGTCTTGCGCTGCGAACGCCCCCGCGACTGATGATGCGCCGGCACTCGCGCCCCGCCAGTCTCGTCTGGTGTCTGTACACCCGGGAGACGTGAAGGACGAGAAGAAGGAAGGCAGCCCTTGAGGTGCGTCTCCAGTCCTCGTTTCCCCCTTCGAGAGACTGCCTTGTTCAGTTTCCCTTTCGATTTCTCGACAGTTCTCTTCTCCCCCACGCGCAGACAAACGCGGAGATGGAGACCCCTCACCCAGCTCAGCTGAGAAAGTGTCTTCCCTCGCTTCCTCAGTCTGCCGCCGTGCAGGGCGTTTTGCTTCCTCCCCCGGAGGCTCTCCATCTCCAAATGGAAGCCCTGCTGCACGATTCCCTGCAGGTCTCCTCTGCACTCGCAATTCTTCCCCTGCTCCCTCCATCTCCTCTTCTTCCTGTTGCTCTCCCTCCTTACTCTCTCCTCTCTCTCTCTGTCTCTGTCCTCGCCTCCTCTCGAGATCCTCTCTGACACTCCCGCTTGCCCCCTGTGGCGGCGCTGTAGCTCCTCCTTCTTCCCCTTCCTTTTCTTCGCTCTCTTCTCCTCCGTCCTCCCTCGCTGCTTCTCCTCCGTCCTCTCTTCCTTCTTCCCTTTTTGATCTGATTTCTACGCGCGCTCGGCTTCTGGCGTCTGGACTGTCTTCCACCTCTGCGTGTTCTCTCTCGCGACGCGATCTGCGCCTTGCCTCAGGTTTTCTGATCGTCACGGCGGCCTGCCCGACGGCGCATGTGATGCCGCCGACAGGGTGCGCGGCGACCGACGGCAGGAAGACGCGCGCGGGGTCCACAGTCGTAGGCAGAAAAACCGGGTGAATCACCGGCGTCACTGCGCCCGTGTCGAGACAGAGCAACACACCTGCGAACGTGACAGAAGAACGCGAAGGCGCACTCTCCGTGACGAGCGAAAGCAGAGAAAGGCGAGAGAAGCAAAAGGAGACGGAGATCAGTCAATGGCGAGCAGCTCAACACCGGCACTGCGCGCCTCGAAAAAGGCAGAACGAAGCACGCGCGTCGACTGTGATTGTGTTGATGTCCGGGCAGCGCTCAGAACCGTTGCACCGTCAGCTACCGGCCATAGACACCTCTGTAGATCTAGGGGGCAATGTGGATGTACCAAGGACCTTAGAGGGTTTCACGCAGAAAGACACAAGCGAGAACACAGACTACCGCATCCTTGCTTCCGGGGACTCCTGCGACTTCTACAGAGGTTCACACGTAGGCGCCGACCCACAGATGTACATCGTTGCTTGCGTCTGTGTGTACATCGTTCGAACTGGACATCAACACGCAACGAAAGACGATATCTTCACCTTCGGGTTTGCGTTCGGAAGGCGGTCCTTCATCTGCGGATCTGCTGGCCGGGCGCACCGAGTCGACAAACGGAAGAGTCGAGCGAGAAGCGTCATCCGTCCCCTGGACGGTGAAGAAGCACCAGCCTCTTCCATCAATGCAGCATGTGGCGACTTCAAGGGCGCTTGTGGGGTCTGCACCATCGAGGCGCGTATGGAAACTCAGGTTTGAAAAGAAGTCCTCTTCTTCAGCAGTCTCTTCGCGGGCCTTCTCGCGTCGCGCCGCGGCGTGTCTCGAGTCTCGACTCTTCGGAGACAGAGGGCGAGAAGACGCCGAAGCAACTCCGCATTTAGAGCCACAGGCTTCCCTCCTCGCTCGCCCGTCTGACGGACGCGCCGCGCGACTCGAAAAGCCTCTTCGCGCTTCTTCCTGAGGTGTCCGTACTCCGCGGGGCTCGAAGCCCCAGTCCTCGTCGGAGGCGCTGACGCCTTTCTTCGCTCTTGGCTGCCGGCCGCCAGTGTCTACGCCAGCGCAAGCGTCTCGGTCTCGACTTGCTCGCTCTCGCCGTTCTCTGTCTTGAGCTCTTGACAGGTTCCTCCGCGAAGGCCCTCTTCGCTCCTCAGACGCCCCAGCGTCGCGCGGCGGACAGAGCAGAAGAGGTCGAGAGCAGTGTTCTCGGAGCAGAGCCGTGGCAGCCTGCACGAGGTTTGCGACCGGTGTCATTACACCCGAGAGTGAGATCCGGAAGAGCGTATGGTGGAGAAGGAGGTAGAGCATTCCGTCGCAGGAGTTCGCCATCAAGCAGCAAGACCGTCGCAGCTCTCGCATGCGCGGCACATCGAACTACAAAACACGCAGACACGAAACAACGACACACCGCCGCGACCGAGTGTACGTACGCCTGAAAGGAGGAGCTGTTTTGTCGCGTCCGGTTCTCCGGGCGTTTCCGCTGCAACAGAGAAGCTCAAAGTGGGCTGCGCCGCTCTGCTCCCCTTGCGATCCTGGACTGCGAAAGCGCGACTTGCCTGTTTGTTTCCTGTGAACAGCTTCGAGTACTCCTTCCTGTGGTTGCAGAAGAGATAGGGAATGACGTCCACGAGGAGCTGCTTTCTCCACTCTTTCTGGAGTTCTCCCGAGGCCCTCATCTCGTCTGCGAGCTCGCCAGGCAGAGTGCCGCCTCGGAGATGCCTTCGCTCATCCGACGCTCGTCGCAAATGCCTCTCAGTCTCTCCTCGCAGAGCGCTGCCGCTCTGGCGCTGAGAGAAGGGGCAGTCTGAGCTGTACGTACAGCAGGAGGACACGCAGGCGCCCTCCGCACCCGCCGAGGCTGGAGAGGGAGACTCTGAGGACGGATTGATGAGTCGGTAGATCTTGAAGTCGTGCTCCACCACGTAGACGGAGCTGTCGTGTGCGCTCGCTGCCGCAAAGTGACAGCCGTAACTCATCCGATATCGACCTGTGTAGATCTCCTGCACCGCGCCTGAGCCTGAGCCACCAGGCCTCGCTCGCGGGCGCAGCCGCGCATGCAGCGGATGCGAGAAATCCATGGTCTGCCAGGTTCTTGGAACGTCCAGAAATGACTCTGCTCCTTTCCCCGCGAGAAGAAAGGGAGACCGAGGACAAGTACGCAGGGAAAGGCGAGGTGAGACAAAGAGACGAAACCTCCCTTGAAATAGAGAAAGGGAGAGAGGAACTGCGATGACACAGCTGAATGCCGGAAAGAGAAGAGCAGAGGAAGAGGCGAAGGGGGCAGAGGAGGAGAGAGAGTCACAAGATAACGAGATCGGGCGCGAGCCGGAGGCCACAGCAGGCGAGGGTCTTCGCCCGGAAGGCGCCTATCTGCGCCTTACATTGCTGCGAAACAGTCCAGGGAAATGTTAGAGAAAACCTGTCGGAAAAAAGCACTCGAAAAAGGCTGGGTTGCGTGCTCGAGTGTTGTCGCGGCTGGCTTCGCGACCTGCACTGCCGCGCTGCAGTCTACGAATGCGAAGAGAGAAGCGTGTTTCTCCCCGCGTACGAAAGAACAATATCTCTGCTGGGCTCCATCACTCTGCCTCGAAGAGACAGTTGAGGCGAAGGCGAAGAAATGGGGTCAGCGAAGGGAAAGCGCGTCGAGACAAGTAACCGACAGGGCAACGCGGCGAGAAGAAGGGCGCAGTCTGCCAAGCGTGCGGTGTACCCGCGTGCAGTGGCGATCGAGGGAAAAGCAGAAACGAAAACAAATACTCCTCACCAGGAGAACTGCGAAGAAAAGACATCGGCGGTACTGTTCTTGAGGACAAAGGCGCCGCCGGGTGTCGATTTACACGCAGAACCCCGAGTAACACACATCGCCAAGAAAACGCATGCACAGCTCGCAGACGCCGAGCCAGCTGGAGGGGGGCGAGGAAGGAAAGGTCTTTTCTCATTGTGAGGTTCGTTTGAGCTGTTCTTGCGTTTGTCATTGTCTAAACTGATGCAAGCACATTCTTCGCCTGCCAAGACGAGCGCTCAAACGTACACATCTCTGCGATTTCACATTCATCTGCGGTGGACAAATACCGCTTGTCGGAGTCGATCAGGCGTTTGAGAGCTGATGAATCGTGGGAGACGTCAGAGACAAGACAAGAACTGCTGCAGAGATAAAAAGTGAAAACTTTGCAGAAGCAAGGGGAAGTGAAGGGAAGACCGTCTGGGAGCAGACCAGGGAGGTGACAGGTTGTTGGGGGACAGCAAGGCGCAAATGAGAGGAAAGATAAAAGACAAGACAAACGTGCATTGGTAAAACACCTGAAAAAGAGTGGACAGACGTATTAGAGCCTCTAATCAATAAAAGAAAGGAGAAAAACGCTCACGAGGGGTCGTGCGGGGCATATGGCTGGGGTGTATGTACACCTGACTGTTGCGCGTGAAGTTGGCGTCAAGTGTTGGCTGCGATTCAGGCGCCTCTGGGAAGTCGCATATGATTCTTGCCACTGAGTCTTCTTAATTCAACATATTTTCTGCGAGAGGACGTGCTGGAGCTCCCAAAGAGTCACGTCTCCACCTGCTATAAACCGTGGAGAACGGCAGCGGGAATGCAGTTCCTTCCAGGAGGTGCTCCACACGCCACGTACAGCCCTTACCCCGACTCGTTGTAATACCGTCCTACTAGTGCCTCCGAAAGCAAAAAGTTGTCGCCGTCTCCCCGAGTATTTCCGCGTGCCCTCTCCCTCCATGCAGCAGCAGTGAACGGTTATTCGGTTGACAGTTCCAGATTTCTCTTTTCTGGCCATTCGTTTGCGTGTCAGCAAGTACCATGCTTCTGATCGGACCGATGCACTTTAGTTTTCTCAACAACACAGCAGTCCAGTTCTTCTTGAGACAGTTTGTCTCTTTCCGTGTCCCCGCTGATAGACTGCCATCGACATACGAAGCGCCCAAGTCGTCCATACCCAGAGTGCACCGAGAACCGCCATGAAAATAGCGCGGAAAACGGTTTGCGTTCGAGGTGCAATATTTGGGATACCCTTGTCATTCACATTCACAGCGCAAAAGATTACTGGTCCTACGCGAGTACGGCCAGTACCATCGCCCTAGGAATTATGATCTCTGAGACAGACCTGTTTATACCCCCTAGCTGCCTTTGGACAGAGGAGTTCGCGAAAGTGAGCTTCGCAGCCCGCCTCCGGCAGTTCACTCGAGACTAAATCTCCACAGTATCGACTCCGACTAGTCTTTGTGACGAGGTTTCGTGCGTTGTAGATAGGCGCAGCACCCGAGCGTGCGTTCAGTGCCCATTCCATCGGAAGCGACCACAGATGAGAAGCGTAGTGCCAGTCACTAAGCAGCCAGGTTTTCTTATCAAGACAAAATCTGTTTAAGAATTCGGTGTCTCAGTTCTAAAGCCTCGAGACACGCCATCTCAGTCCACCGTTACTTTCCCCGACGCAGCTGCCGAACGCTTCCCCTGGGTCGCCTCTAAGTGCACATCAGAATGACCAGGAACTCTCCTATTGGAAGGAACTTTTTAACGGAAAGGCCATTATAACAATTCGACTGTAGTTTCTTCCTGGAAAGACCAGAAGACGGAGTGCATAGCGAGAACGCGTGTCTGCGAGACCTTTCGTCGCGATCCTTGTTTTCAGGCGGCGGCCACAGTGCGTTTTTGCAAGATTCTGAAAGGCTCGCTCGAGTTTCAAGGGAACGCTGTTTCCCTTATACGCTTAATTGTAACGGAGAAACTGCGGTGGCCCAGAGAAAGGCCAGCTGAGGGCGCAAGATCCGCTGGGGGTACCTTTGCTCCGTTTTCCGCGTAGAGTTTAGGGTGCCCTGGCTGCAGTAGGCACACCCAGGGGGGAAGGGGGGGCCAGGTGAGCCCGCTGCGTGGTTCGGGAACTCGGTGCTTCTCCAGAGTGTGCAGAGGCGTGAGAGCAGGGATTTCTTCTTCCTTTATAAATACTCTTTTAGCGGTTTCTCGCGCTCGGCGCCGCGACGGTCGCCTCCGCTTTCCGCAGTCTATGATCGTGTGTATGCATGGCGCAAGTGCACTACTAGTTGTGTTTGCCTCTGATCCCGCATCCCCCGCCCGCTTCCATATAAGCTCTGCCAGATTGCCCCCGTCCGCGGATTCTTTCCTTGAGCACGGCTATCAACAGGCGCTCAGCGATTTCGCCCGTTTATTCTCCTTTTTCGGGGATTGTTTTGCTTCTGTTTGTCTGCGACTCGCGAACGCGTCTTTCGTGCGTCCTGCGTTGATCTAGTTCCGCTACAGTCGTTTCGGCGTCCCACCCCCTCGTCCGGCCGGGAAAAAGCACCGCAGTGCGCCCCACCCTTCGTCTCGCGGTCCTTTCGTTTCCACCCGCAGAACACGTCTTTTTCTGTTGAATTTTTCTTGGCCGCTTCCTCTGCACTGTGCTCACGGGTCCGCAACCCAATCCGGGCGGCGTGCTGCGCCACCTCGCTTCTCGTCGTCCTGCTCTTTCCTCCCGCCGGTTCTGCCTCCGCGTGACTCGCAACTGCGGTTCCAAGCTTTTCGTTTGAGAGACACTCGAGAAAGTTGCTGGTGCCTCTTCCGTTCCCATCGTCGAACTCTTTGGCCGTGCAAGCTCTCCTTCCCCCACACCTTTCCTGCAAAATGTATTTTGGCAGCTTCCCCTTCGGGGACGACATGCGTGGACCTGGTCCGCGACGGGGCGGCAGCAAAGAGAAAAACAACACGAAATTTTACGAGATCCTGGAAGTTGACCGCACTGCGTCGGTTGCCGGTACGTCGCGAGCCGAATCTGCCATCTTTTGGGTGTTTCGTTCCGTCTGCGCGTGTTGTGTCGCTGAGTTGGACCACTTGATAATGGCCAGCACTCAAAAGACGCGCAGAAAACTCCGCAAAAAACCTTCGGTAGGGCCACCGCCGTTGTGATCGCACTGTTTGTAACGTGAGTCTCGGCACCGTGTGCGGTTTATGTAATCCAGAATGGCTGGCTCGGGCCAGCGGAAAGGCAGACTGTGCCTGCTTCGCTTCTTCCGGGCGTCGCGGGTCACAGATTTTTCTGCTTGGCATGCTTCTGGCCCGAACCACGTCCCCCCTCACCCCCGAGCCGTCCAGAACGAATGCAACAAACCGGTGAAATGTGTTTCGGGCGAGTCTCTCAGTAATTTGGCTGCACGCACCCGAAATCAAAAGCTTCTTGCTTCCCGTGGGGCGTCCTTTCTCTCAGTCTGCAGTTGCAGAGGTTCGAGTGCTCTTGCCGCGGAGCATCTGCCCTTTCTCCTTTGTGACATGAGCAGTCGAAAGAAGCGTCTTGTCCGTGGGTAACCGTACGTTCTCCTGATCTCAGACCATCTCGGTCTGGCGGGCTTGGGGAAGGCAGAATGGTGCTTCCCGCGACCGTGGGTTCGGAACTGTGCAGTGTGGTTTCTCTGTCGGCTGGTGCGCAAGATCGAATCGTGTTCGGGGGGACGCGAGACTCTGTCCACCCCTCCGAACTGTCCGTACACCGGACACCGAAGATGACCTTTCTAGGACGAATCGACGAACTTGCCGGTGGTTACCTTACAGCGGGGCCGAGGCCGGGGGAACTCACCTTGTGCCTGTGTGTGGTGTCTCGGCTGTCTTCAGATATCAAGAAGAGTTACAGAAAGCTGGCCATCAAGCACCACCCCGACAAGGGCGGCGACCCTGAGAAATTCAAAGAAATCTCTCGGGCGTAAGTTGACAGAACATGTTCTTCCTTCTCACTGGTCTGTCCTGGTGGCGTCTTCGTCAAGAGAAAGCATCTTTCCAGGTGCTCGTTAGAGGGACTTGTTTCTCATCGACGCCTCCTCAAATGAAAGACGCTCTGTGGTTTCGAGAGCCTCGTCGCGCGGAGTCCTCGTGTGACACTTTCATCGATGCCCCACAATTTTTGGCTGTCTCTGGTCTGTTTCACCTTGCGGCCTGACCGCCGCGTCGAGGGTCGCACGCCTGTCGCTCGTTCTTTTGTTTTTTCGTATTTTCCGGGCCTCTTCCTGTGCATTCTGTGGCTTCGTCGGCTCTCTTCGGTGTGTGACGGAGAAACACGCCGCATCTCTCTGCGTCGTCTTCCCGCGTCTACCAGATACGAGGTTCTCTCGGATCCCGAGAAACGGCGGATCTACGATGACCATGGCGAGGAAGGTTTGGAGAACGGAGGCGCGGGCGCCGACCCCACAGACATCTTCGACTTGTTCTTCGGAGGCGGCCGCCGCGCGTCTCGGCAGCCGTCCAAGAAGAAGGGAGAAGACATCGTCTCTGCGATGAAGGTTACCTTGGAGCAGATGTACTCTGGAGCTACCAAGAGAATGGCCATCAACAAGGACGTTCTCTGCAAACAGTGCAACGGCGTCGGAGGTCCTGCAGATGCTCTCACCACCTGCCACGACTGCGACGGCCATGGAGTCAAAGTTGTGGTACGTTTCACAGAAGGGCAGAGCGCACGGTCGCGGTTTGCGCCTGAGCAGCAAGGACGGGGAAGGCTCGCTGCGAGGGGGTTGCCTCTGAAAGAGCGTGTTCAGCAAGCCGCGGCAGACGCGAGGGTGGAGGCGCGACGCCAAGCGACAGCAAGTTGTGCAGAAGCCGACGAGTCAAGCACCACCCGTTCTGTGTGGCTGTTGTGCGTTGCGCGTGTGCAGACGCGTCAGATCGGCCCGATGATTCAGCAGACGCAGAGCGTTTGCCCCGCTTGCAAGGGCGCTGGCAAGTCGATGGACCCGAGCAAGCGGTGCAAGTCCTGCACAGGTGCGTTTCTTTGAGACTTCCACCTTGAATAGAGTGCAGCGTTCAGAGCTGGCAGCTGGCATGGCCTGTTTTGCAGCTCCGCGGACCGGTGTTGCTGCTCCCCTCTTCCTCGGGGCCGTCTGGCGGTGAACGCGCGGGAGATCCGTCTCTTTCCGTCGTGTGTGTACACCTCCTGTTTACGGTCGCCGCGCCGGTCGCACTCGCGCCTCTGCGGTTTGGAGCATCCGAGATGTTTTCTGTGTCGCGTGTGCTGTGCTCTCCGCAGGAAAGGGGGTCGTGAAGGAGAGGAAGATTCTCGAAATCTACATCGAGAAGGGCGCCAAGAACCACCACAAAGTTATTTTCCGTGGTGACGCGGACGAACGGCCGAACGAGATCCCCGGAGATGTCATCTTCATTTTGGAGCAGCAGGTGAGGAAGGGCGTCGCGAGGAGTCTCAGCTGTGGTGGCAGCCTCACCCTTGCGTGAACGAAATGGAGTGGATGGACGGAAAGCTTGACTTGGCTTGAAACGGTCGACGAGGTGATCGCTGGAGGCGGTGCGCGTGGACAAGCGGCGCTTGTCGGATACCTTGGCCGAGCGACGAGTCGAGCCTTCAAAAGGACCTGAAGAGACCGCGCGTGTGGCAGGGGAGGCGGTAACGGGGGCGAGAGGTGCAAAGAAAGGAGGGGGATTTGTGGCAGACTTCGTGTCTGGAGACGTTTTTGGGGGGGGGGGAAGAGTCCAAGAAAGATGGCAAACAGAGGAGCGACAGAAAGGAGGCCGGACTCGCGTCACAAGAGGACACCACTTGGACGAGGCGGATCGATTTTCACGCGTGTTTTTTTGAGAGCGCAACGCCCGGACTTCGCTGTCGGGAAGAGTGTCGCGTCGGTCGCGAGGGACTTCTCTGTGGGGCATCGTCTTCGCTCTTGTTTCTATGGAAAATGAGGAAAGACGACAAGCACAGCGGCAGTCTACCTTGCTGGAGCTGGTCTCGGTTTAAGTGGTGTTCGCGACCGCGTCACTTGTAGGTTCTTAAAGAGACGTGTGATGTCAAAGTCTGCGTTTTTCTCTTCTGCACCATGCTGTCGTCACATTGTCCCGCAAGCGTTTTCGTTTTCTCCCGCGGTTCGTCACCTTTCTCCGCGCTGTGTTTGGAATCGACGCAGGAGCACGCTGTCTTCAAGCGTCGGGGCAACGACCTGTTTATGACGAAGAAGATTTCTCTCCTCGAGTCGCTCTGCGGCTTCAAATTTGTGTTAACCCATCTCGACGGACGTCAGCTCCTGATTCAGGTAAAAGACCAAATGTGGATTTCCACCGAACTCCGGCAACCAGTCGTTTCGAAGCTCTCTTTCTTTCCTCGCAAAAATGCCGGCTCAACCGGCGACGCTCTTCGTCTTTTTGCGCTCTCGAATCCTCTGCGGTGGCCTGCCGTCGCCTCATGCTTCTGGTGTGGCTTTTCGTGCTGTCTCTCCTCTTCCCGAGTGCTGCGTTCGTGTCGCTTGAAAGCTTTCTCTTCGGCTTCTGTTTCCTGACTACGCTCTCGATCGACGGACTCTCGTCGACAAGAGCGAGTGCGAGAGAGTCTCTTTTCGATCCGCGTTGCTGTCGAGACAAGCGGTTCGGACCGTCTTCGCTACGCGATCGACTCGCGTGTCTTTTCATCTGCAAACGGAAAGCGATTACTGCCCGATGTCGGGATCGGACCGGCCGAGAGAACTCGAGCTCCGCTCGTTAGAGACACTCGACGAAGGTCCACGAGGATGTTGTTTATTCGCTGAGGTGTTGTGTGGCAGAACCTCTAGTTTTTTTGTTTGTCTGTCTGTCTGGGTCTTGTGCGTGTGCTTCTTCGCGTTCCGCCTGTGCGACTTCGTTCAACAAACGCGGAGATTTCGGTGCCTGTGTTTTCAGAGCCCCCCCGGCACCGTCACGAAGCCTGACGCTGTGCAGATCATCAAGGGTGAAGGCATGCCTCAGCAGAAGAATCCGTTCTTGAAGGGTAAGGAGAGAAAGTCGAGAGGACGTGGAAGGCTCGCTAGAAACTCATCCTCTTTATCTGCAGCTTTTTTGTGGAAAGACCTTTGCAGTCGTAGTAGCCTTTTCGTCGCCTAAGCTGCAGAAACGCATGTTCTTCTGCGCGGATGATTTTCAGGCGATTTGTTCATCGTGTTCGAGGTCGAGTTTCCTGAACACGTCAGCGATGCAGACGCGAAGAGTCTCAGTCAGATTCTCCCAAAGCCGACAGAGGCAGTGATGGTAAGTGAACGAAGTGGAAAGGAGCAGTGCTTCGGGGGGAGGAGGGGGAGGCAGGAAAGGGGAAGGAGAAACCAGGAAGCCGCACCCAGCGAGACCCGTCAACTTCGTGGAACAGATCTCTCAGAAACAAAGACATACAGGGAAGGATTAGGAAGACGATGCGCGTGGAAGACGCGGAGACGCGAAATGCGCGGGTGGGACAGTGCAAGACGAGAGGGCATGAGTCCCGTCTCAGATAGAAAAACATGTTTGGAGTTGAGAGACACTAGCACGCTGAAGAGACGGGGAACTTGTAGGGAAGGTCGATCTGGCCAGCGGCGACGCTCAGCGGGGGAACAGCTTCTGCAAGCTTTTCAGCTGGTGGGCCGGCTGCACTGGAACGCGTCCGAGGCAGGCAGCTAGCTACGTGTTGAGAGACAGAGAGTCGTCTTTTTGTAGGCAGGCTGGGTGGAGCGCGTCTCGCGAGTTCGCTGTCTCATCTTCTTCTTCTGCAGGTCAGCGAAGATGATCCGCATGTGGAGGTGCACGTAGCGGAGCCAGTCGACCCAGACGAGTTGCGAAACCGTCAGCAGACGCAGCGAAGCGGCGAGGCTTACGAGGAGGACGATGAGGACGAGCATCCGGGGCAGCAGCGCGTCCAGTGCCGACAACAGTAACGGATTCACATATAGGGAATGCGGGAGACGCAAGAGGCTCTGGGAAGCAGAAAAGTCGCGAAAGAGACATGCGGTGGTAGAGGAGACTTTGCGGGGAGAGAAGCTGAGGGGAGAACGGAGCGAGAAGAAAGACGATCGAGAAGAAATCGTCTAGGGAAGAACAGCTAGAGCGACTTCGGGAGGGAGGGTCCGGGGAGAGAGAGAGAGAGGCTTGGTGGAAGAAGGAGAAGACCGCGTATACACCAATAATTGGTTTGGATTGGGACGAGAGGCCCACGAGAAAGCGTTTTGCGAGAGTGTGGCAGAGGGAGGTGTGCTGAGGCGATCCCCGGCGTTTGCTCGCAGCCGCGGCTTCCTACCTTGTGGCGCAAAAAGCGAGCGGGGGGGGGGACTCTCGCAAAAACAGACGTTGAGAGTGGGAGGAATTCAGGTGAAAACGTTCTCTGTCAAGCGGACTGATCCTCTCTCTGAGTGCACGGGGGTGGGATGCAAGGATGCGAAAGGAGGGAGGAAACTGAGTTTAGAGGGGTGGTGTAAGAGGAACTGGCAGAGGGTGACCTCGGCCTTCGAGGCGACGGGAGAAGACATCCAGCTGGCCTTTGCCGAGTCATGTACAGTGGAGAAACAGACACACCGCGAGCGGCGGAAACGCCGCCTATGGTGTGTTAGAGACAGGCTTTCTGCTTTTCATGCGTTCTGCGCTGTACCTGTTGCCGAAAAGTGTACGGAGAGAAAAAGTGACGAGTCCGGAGTCGTCTGGTGAGAGAAGGCGGTTTGGAGTGGATCTGGCTAGCCCAGCCGTGAAGCTTCCCGAGGGAAATACCGCGGAGCGAACTCTTCTTACAAAGTGAAGTGCGACTTCGTAGCGGGAGAAGAGAACTGCGCGGGAAAGCGAGAGTTCTTGAGGTGTACCGACACCTGGAGGGGGCATGCCGGCTTGGACTGCGTCGGGAGGCGTGCAGCAGGGAGTGGGGGGTCGAAGGGAAGGCGAAGAAAGACAGACGCAGGAAAGCGTTTTTCTTTCGATAAAGAGGCAGAACGTCACGCTCCCCCGGTCCACAGGTTTCCTCTCTTCTGTCTCTGTTTTTTCGGACGGCCCGCCAGTGCTTTTCTCTGAGTCCCCTCGTCCTGTGTGACGTGCTGAGTAGGCTGGGGGATCCGGGCATGTGAGTCAGCAGCATGCTCTCTTTTTGGAGGGGAGTGTGAAGTTGGGTGCGCTGTGTCTGTGGGCCGGAATGGTCCTCGGATTCTTTTCGCGCACCCCGGTCTGTTTAAAAAGTGCAGCTGTTCACTCGTGTTCTTCTGTCCCCCGTCTCTCTTGGTGTGTTTCCTGCCGAAGCCCTGATAAAGGGGCGTCGTTCGTTTGACCTTCTCACGGTTTTCAGCTTCTTTCTGGTACGCCTCCGACCAGCGTCCGTGTAGACCACACGCGCTTTTGTGTTTTTTCTTGCCTTCACGCCTGTGTCTCTCGTAATGCAAGAAGCAAGCACCAACGTACTTGCTCCTTGTTGCTCGCTTTCTTCGCACAGTGTCGGCAGCCGTTTCGCCTCCGCGCGTGCGATGAAGACGACATATTTCTTCCTTAATGGAAAGGAACCATCACACTTGCTTCTTCTGGGCAAGTCCCGGTGTCTTGTTGAAAGTGACTGACGTCACAGACTCGACAATTCACTTGGTCAACTGTGGCAGTTTGATAGTTCTCTGGAGCGCAGTCGAGAACTTGACGACGTGGTTTGTTCAGACAAGATAAAAAAATCACGGAGAGGAGGAACGCTTACTGCTACGCGAAAAGCATTTTCCGCAGGAAAGCAGTCTGTTTTTTTGCCCCGCCATCCGCCTCAGGCGTCGTGGGTCATTAGAACGAGTTCGACTCCGGCGATAAAGTCCCGAACAGCTGTTCTGCACTTGGTTCCACTTTCCCCATACCGCGTGATCAAATTGGTTTTTCTTTCCAAGGATTCCCATGAAGTAAAAACCGCCGAGACACGCGAATAACACATCGTCCCGGATGGAAGCTACGCTGGCCGCCTCTCACTTCCATGGCACACGCTTACGGAAGACATGGCGACCGGAGAAAATGGTAGCTAGAGCCGCCTGCGATCTGGTCTCTGCCGGTTTCGCTGCAGCTCCAAAGTATCCATTCGGTGCACAGCTTTGAAGGTACGGGATTGTAATCAAGATGATTGCTACGGTTTTAACGATACTGCCACAGGACAGCAGTGTGTCGCGATTTTTTGAACGGGAACTCAGAAGCCATGTGGCACCATTTCGGGCGCCGAAATAGTGTCTTGAAACTGGGATATTGGGTCATATTCCGGTGGTGAGAGTTACAACCGTTCTAGTCTTTATGACTGCAATTCTGCAAGTCTACCCAGTCATGTTCTCCAGATGAGAATGTGGACCGCAGTGCCAGTGTCACGGATGGTTGATCGCGTGAGCAGCATACTTCACTAAGTTTACGAACGAACTGGCGAGCTTTCTGGCGAAGAATGCACCTAAACTAAATTCCGAATAGTATTGGAGGCACGTGCTCACGAAGTTCCTGTGTAGCGGATCCTTCGACGTGTTGTGCTAGTTGTTTTGACATTCCTCCGGTCGGTCTGAGCAGCTAATGGCAAAGTGCTGAACACGAGTTTGGCGTCTTCTTCGGCGTCACTGGGACAAGCGCTGCAACTTCAAGTTGCCAACTGTTGAAACGGACGTAGATTTTCGAAACACTCGGACATCAAAGCACAGCAACAACGAAAGCGGGTCTTCATTCTTCCTGCAACATTGATGTCAGATATCTGGGTCCGACCAACGGGGGACTTCCTTGTTCACGCTTAAGCGCATGAAACTAAGCCCAACCGGCAGACGCATACCTACTAAAACACACGGTTTATCTCGAAGTTGACGATGGGGCAGAACCACGAAAAAACCGCACATGAATACCACTACTTCCTATGTTCGCCGCCACTACAAAGAGACCAGGCGAAACTCACCACCTGTTCCTGACTAAAAATACCTGTTTTTAGAGAACGGTACACATATCGATTCTTGTGTTGTAAGCCTTCACATACACCTCCGTGTCCAAAAGTAACCACACAGTCTTTCCTAAGCTGATTCCTTCTCACCACTATTACGTCCTTCATTTCACTCGCAGCCCTCTTCTTCCGGCGGGAACCACGAGGCTGCAGAAACAAAGACTTCATTGGAATTTTCATCAGGAAGACTTCCAATGCGTGTGCGTCGCTCTGCCTCATCAACTCCCGTTGCACTGCCGGCCGCACTGTCCCGGTGTTTTACTTGCCGGTTTCTCGTACCATTGTTGTTTTTCCCAGACATCTCATCTCCACTAGAATCGCTCGTATTCATTTCACTCGGGGGATACTCGACATGCATTGGAGCTAGCTGTCCACTTCTAGCCTGTTCCTTACTCAGATGTCTGCTGCCGGTGCTCAATGATTGCTCTCCCAGTCTCGCAAGTTCGTGTTTGCTTTGCTGCCTCTCCTGATCCCGCACCAGTTCTGTGGCAGCTGGTCTCGCAACGTGCGCTTCCTCTGGCCGTGCCAATGTCCGACACAACTCTCCCGATCGCGCCGCCGAATCCAGTCTTTTTTCATCGTTTAGAGTTTCCGGAGCCGGCAACGCAGGCACAGAGGCCGTCGCAATCGCTGGGTGTTTGCTGCCTCCTGTCTTTGGCGTTTTCGACGGCACCAAGCCATATTCCATACGCGCAAGCTCATGACCCATCGAACAGATCCCTCGGTCTTCTCTGTTCTCTGCGATTCTTCCCAGATCGCCGTTCCCCACGGAGTTCCTCCCACTGTTTGGAGACGCCGATTTTACCGCCAACTGACGCAGACCGGGCAGGTGTTCAGACTGTCCCAGCACTTCAAGCGCAGCCGAGTGTCTTTTTCCGCGTTTCCCCCCCAAATGCGCGGGATCCGCCCCCGCATGCGCTAGGTGAAGTCCAGGAGAATCCACCTCCTCGCTGGTCGGCAGAGAATTGTGTGAAACACCGAAAGTAAAAGAATCGACTCCTCCGGTCACTGCGGGTCGTCTAGCCTTCTGCCTCGGCAGATCCTCGTTTTTTTCAGGAATCAATTCGAGCTCCCTCTCAATGGTTCCGCGGCGAGATTCGCTTTCCACCAGGTTCGCCGACAGATACACACTGCCGTCTGAACAGACGCTGCCGTCCCGAAGGAGCTTCACAGAAAATCCTCGCTCCAGCCCCGACGTTCTGCGGGCTGTCCGACTGGGGTCTTCTGAAGGGCTTGCATGCGTCAGTTCCCGCGGTTCTCGTGTTGCGAGCTTCCTCTCTGGAAGCGACCGAGTCAACTGCAAAGATTTCTCGAGTTCCCCCCCGGGAGGTCCTTCTCCCTCCGACAAAGGGCGACGACGCTCTCCCAATAAATCCCGTTGCGGCTCGTCTCTTTCCACCAGCTCCTCAACAGGTTTCGAATGCTCTCCTGTCGTTCTTGGATGGACAGCGCGAATCTCGCGACTTATTTCACCACCCTTCGGCGCTACCGAAGAAGCCTGACAAGGGAGCGTCCCTGCGGAAGCGGTGGCGGCGAGTTGTCTCCGCGTGAGTGTCGGTGCGGCTTCCTCCTGAGCTTCCTCGCGTCTGTTACTTCTTTCTCCTGTGATTTGTCTTCGCTCTCTCTCTACGCGTCTCCTATCATGCGGCACCAAGGGCTTTTCTCGGACCTCCTGAAGCTGATACAAATGCGCATGTTCCTCAGACTCCGGTTCCAGACTCTCCTGCTGTACGCCTATCAATCTCTCCTGCTGCCTTTCGGCTTTCCTCCCATCGCTGCCTTTGTCGGAGCTGTCAACGGGAAGAGGCGCGCGAGAGGCCGTTTGCCTTGCGGCCGGCACGGGCGCCACGCGCGGAATCGCTGGTGGTGATCCAGGATTCACACTTGGCGAGAGGAGAAGCAAGTTTCCTCCGCCACTAGACGCGAAAGGCATCTTTCCCAGAGCCTGCGGCGGGTCTGCGTGTCCGGTGTAGCTGAGAGCACTAATGACGCTCTCCGCACTTTCCAGTCGTCCCCGCGTAAACGGGTCCTCAGGAGACTTAAGCAGTGATGCTCGTAGCCTTCGCCCGTCTGCTCGCTCCTCCTTCACGACCCCGAGATCTTCCTGTAGCACAGACTCTGAAGACTCATGAGGCGGGGGATGCAGCACCAGTTGTCGGTCTTGATCGCGCGCCTCTGACAAGAAGGCTCCACTGGAGAAGCGACGTCTGGGGCAGGTCGATTCCTCTCGACCTTCGTGTTCCGACCCCGAGACGTAGTGACCGTCTTCAATCACAAAGCCTTCTTCGTCTACTTCTTCTCGCGCCACACGCCTGGTCCTCCAAGACGCATCGCGGCCCGCGTCAGCCTTCAGCGCGACCTGTCTGGAAGGCGTCGCTACCCCAGCAATGAGCTCTTCTTGCGAAAGGCGTCTCTCTTTCTCTGCAGAATGAAGCTGGCGCCGAGCCACTCTGCCCGACGTGCTCCCCCGCGCAACGAGCGGCTGCAGCGGGTTGAAGTCCTGAGGCATCGAAAGCGAAGCTGAACTTGGTACTCCGGACTGAGGGGTCACCACCAGACGGTAGGGCTGTAGGCCCTGTCTCCATGGCAGGGCCGCTTGATGCCGCGAAAGCGGTTGACCACCGCGGGTCTGCTCGCCTGTCAGAGTCGGTAAATTCTGCATGGAGCCGGACAAAGAGCTGCCTAAAATCCCTCCGGTGAGCGGCCCTAGGCCCCGTGTCCGCTGGCGCGCCGAGAGTCCAGAGTCTCCACTCCGTCCCCGTCGCAGAGACGGAGACGTCCGTTCTCCTGTCGAGTCTGTACCAGTTCGGAAGGCAGCTTCGAACGCTTCTTGAGTGTCCTCTTGGGGTGGTCGCCTCAGTGGACCTGAAAGCCAAACAGAAAACAGAACGCATATCGTGGACAATGCGACCAGACGATGAATCGTCTATTCGTTCCAGAAAACACTGAGAAGAAGGGAAAGAAGGGCGGTTCTCTCAGACTGGTGAATATCACGAAAGGCAGCGGCAGCGCTGTAGGTTCGTGCAGAGCGAACGCAAAGTGGCCGTCACCCCAGTTGGACGGCAATCGAGAGTCGTGAGAGAGCGCGTGGGGTGTTGCTCTTCACACGATAAAAACACGCTGGAGAAAATCCAAAGGGTGTCCCGATTTGCATGCCCTGAAGTTCCTCCCGGCTCGAGGTATTTGCATATTTAGAACGTTGCATGAAAAAGTGAACCTATGCGCGTTGGCTGCTGTCTCAGATGCACCCGTTCATCGCAGTGTTGGAATCGTTCTTTTTTCTCTGATTTCATGACCACTGTCGAGCGGGAAGTTCAGTCCGTTCCTCTCCCTTCTTTGTTGGTGAGTGTCGGAGAATCCTAGCCGAACCGTCTTCGCAGTTTTCTTCCAACCCAGTGTTTCGTCCAACGACTTGCGGAGCTCTATAATAACTTGGCGTCGAAATGAGTCCAGCGGGAAACAAACCCATCCCAGAGATCCACCGTACCTAATTTGCGCTTGACTTGAACTCGTTTCACATACCGCTGTTCGACGTTCTGGTCGCTCGCGGCTGTGATTGTTGGGGGAGTTTCTTCGTGACCGCCTGAGTCGCCGAACCCGCAGGAGCCGGAGTCGTGTGGCCCGCCTCCTTGAGTGCAAGGTGTCGATACACCCGACGCACCGCGTAGTTCACCGTCCGGAAGTACTCCTGGAGGTCGCTCTCGCTCACATCTGTTTTTGTAGACAGAGTCGAAAACGTTGTTCGGACCGTGATGGTTAGGTGAACTAGTCAGGCTTCACAACGGCACCCAACGAGAGCTATTTTGACTTCCATGAACGGAGTTACACCTTGCCGCCAATCGCGGTTCGAAACGTCTCTCCATACATGTACGCTGGAAATCGCAGCGGACGAGAACAAAGGAGGCTTTGCTCAAGACTACAAGGAGAAGGGTCACGACGACAAACGCGAGGAATAACAGAGGAAGAAATCTCTTAAGAACGCGACGGAGGCCGACTCGCGGAAACAGCCATGTGGACAGAACGCCTCAAAGTTAAAAGACAAAGAGTGCCTTCAGAAATGCACATCAACGGAACCGCAGCAAACAGTTAAAGAAAAGGACGGGCTGTACCTGCGTAGTCCGTGTCGCCAGTGAGACACAGGAGTCGACGAAGGCGCTCCTCGAGGGTCTTCTCGACACTCGTTAACTTGCGCAAATCAACATCGAAAAGGTTGACCTCCTGGTCGACTTGCATCTGAAAAAAAGAAGCCGAAGGTAGCATCGATGACGAGTAACGCAGATACAATAGTATGGATAAATAGACAATGACAGGAAAAACAACTACTACATTACAAAAACGCCCACTCCTTTCTCCAGGCTGCGGCCCAGCAATGTGACGTTCCCCAGGGCTACGCTGACCACGACAAGAAGAGAGTTCCCTGAGAACGGTCGTCCACCCTGTGACCACGATTATTCGTCGACTAGAAATCTATGCACATAAACAGTGAAACAGATACGCCAAGACACAATCGTCCTGACGCGTGAACACGAACGCGTTTGAAAAAGTCGAATTCTTTTTATGACTCCCGTACACCACCAATCCCAGTCGGTCTCTAGGAGCTGTGGGTGCTTCACGGAACGCGTACATCGCCACCTGAACATGGCGAGGAGCTTAAAAAAATGTGTTCAGTCACATAAACGCATCGAATACTGCGGTACGAGCTTGAATGAAGCGGTACCAGCTGTAAACAAAGGAGTTTTGGGCTGCTGTTGTCTGAGAGAGATCGATACACATGAAGATGAGTCTCAGAAAGAGTAGACGACGAAACAGATGTCTAGAGTCTGTACCTGAATGCGTTTGTATTCTTTTCGAAATTCCTCATGCATCTGCTGTGCCTGTCTCAAGTCCTTCAACACGTCCGCCATTTCCGTATCGATTTCTTCCCCCAAGGTGACGCAGTCATCAACGGCAACCATCGCCACCGGCTCTTCCGGAACAATGAACTGCGCCAAAAGACAGCACACGAAGAATCTTCCTCAAAACAGGAAGACACGAAAAAGAACTGGGAGAGAAACGAACCTCTCATCCCACACCCCAAGACATACCTAGAGATACTCAGTGCACACAGTAGTTCTACATGCGCAAACACACGACCATATATATATATATTTATATACATATATATATATATATATATCTACGGATATGCATTTGCATGGAGGTGGATACGAGAAGTCAACCTAACTCGACTACAGACCAAGCGTCGCGGCTGTCAGTTTCGAACCTCCCAGCACAGGGTGGAGCGGAGACAGGAGCCCAAAGCGAAGGGTGGAGAAGGCGCGGAAACAAGACAATGCGCAACTTACTGTTGTCTTCGGCTCGGGCAAACAATCTGAAGAAAAGGGAAGAAGCTGACGAGGCGGGTCGTCGGGGAAAAATTCAGCGACTCCCGCGGCTCTTTGAGTCTGGACGGCAGTCATCTTGTAGAGGGCTGAGTGCGGACAGTCATAGGAAGGCATAACCGGTTTCCATGGAGGTACCTCATGAATCCCTTTTTTGCGTGTGCAAGTTCTACGGTCTTAGCAAAGTACAGGAACACCACACGAAAGAAAAAAGACGCCATCCATGCGTCCCGAACGTGATCCGTTTCTCTCAGCGAACAAGCCACAGCCGCGGAAATCCAAGACGAAACGAGTACACATGAGAGAGAAGAAACTCACGATCGCAAGGACCCGGCGTGGCAAACGCTTACTCGTCTCCAGTTCCTGCGCAAGCTCTTCCAATTCCGCGGTCGAACATCCAGTTAGCGTTTCAGCCTGGAAATAGACACACACGTTATCCATCCCCAGGGAAACCTCGGCAAACAAATGGATAACCGAACATCAAGTTAGATGCACACTTGAACATGCCATCCTTGTTCGGTATGTAAACCGTATCTGCCTTCCTCCAAAACGTCCCTACTCACACCTCTGGTTTCCTATATATCTGTATCTATATCTATATATATACGTATACATATGTACTTAGATACGTGTGGATGGCGAATGCATGGCCTCGTCTTTTTTTGACAGCCCAATTCCGGTCACGATAAGAGTAAGACGACAACTTCGTACTCCCAGTGGGCTCCGCCTCGTAGGCTTCACCAAACCTTTTTACTGCTTTCAGCATCCACACAAACACAATTCCGTTGAATCGACAGCTACCATGCTTTTGCACTCCACACATTTCTGTACGTATGTATTATGTAAGTATTATGTATGTATGTATATTATGTATGTATTCTGTATCTATTTATATACAGGAGAATGTGCATGTCTATCCGTAATTCAAAAGCCGATTACGCAGAGGCGAAGGTCGTGAGGAATCAGCCGTGGCATTTGACCCAAGCCGCGTGAGACAGAAGACACGAGATGACCGTGGCATTCACAAAAACACGCATTCTAACGACACTACAAAGGGCGTCCGGAGTCGAGACATGTCTGCGTACTGTGAGAATTTTCAGACGCTTTTCCACTTCGTTCAGCTGCGTCGAGCGCCGGCTGTAGCAGACCGTGCAGTCTGACATTGAAGTCTCTAAAGCGTTCTTGATTGCTTCAGCCTGACAGTTACAGAAAGGAATCGTTTTAGGCATTAAATCGGGGCTTCGCACACGACAGGCAAAAGCAAAGACTCCCGTTTTTTACGTTGAATCTTTTTCCGACTGGAACACACAGATTCGTCCACCCTGAACGATACATCATGCACATTGACGACCTCTTCTGACATGTGTGTCTGTCTTCGTCGCAGCAACCAACTAATAAGAAAGGGCGACGATCTCAGAGGGCCTTTGGCAGTATATCGACATGATCCTTTTTATCGACCGGCCAACGCCTATCTATCAAAGTCTGTCTACATACGTCGGCTTATCCATCAAAAAGCATTCACCTCAACACTTCTACGTATCGATCAGTACCTGTCATCAAGTATTTCTCCACATCTACCACCCTACATCTCTCTCGATCTCTCAACATCTATCTGTATGACTGTCAGTCTGTCAGTCTCTCTCCCTCCAATTATCTGCGTCGCTCTACCTCCTAATGTCCATATACGAACATCTACCTGCCAATGTCTATCTCCCCGCATCTCGTTCTCTCTACCAGCCCATTATAATAGATCGGCCTCCATCGATATTTCCATCACCTTCTATCTAGATGGATCTATGCACACCCGGCACTCACTTTTCGCTCACAACGCAAACGAACCACTGAAACAAGAAACACTCACCGTTTTATATGAACTGTAGTAAGTCTGAAGTTCTTTTGTCTGCTGCTGAACCTGCTGCTGAAGGAAATCCAGTCTGTCCTGAACCTTCGCCAGCTTGTCGAGGGTGTTTAGCATGCTGGAAAAAAGCGAGAGGGCACCACGAAAAAGTATGAACTCGAGAGAGAAGAACAAAGGCCTACTCTTAAGATTCCGATCCCTCGAAACGCTCTCGCGAAAAAGAAGCGACGGGACAGCAGCGGGGAGTCACTGTTCACCTGTGCGATAAAGTTTTCCCCCATCACAACGTATGTTCGTCCAAGCAACTACGCCTGTCTTTGTTATCGTATGCTACTTTACCCTGTGTACGACGCAGAACTCTTCATCTTTCGGAAAGAGAAACCTCAATCAATACAGCATAAAATAAAGGGAAATGTGAAGAAAGGCTTCAACTGTTTGAGCCATTCTAACAGACGCTTCCTAGACGCCAGGGCTCCGCAATGACGCTTGCTGGCGAATGAAGACGAAGAGACATGCCAAGGCCCTAGCCCAGAAAGAGAAGCCAGCAAAAACGTTGCGACGCAAAGTGACTTACTGGTCGCCAGGATCGCTCAGGGTGTTTTTCACTGAAAAAAACAAAGACAGAAGCGGTTTGACAGAATCCTGCAGAAACGCGAAACCCGTCTGCCCTTGTCCCCCAAGGCCTGGCCCCCCATCATAATAGAGGAAACACCTTGCAGCGAATCCGAGAGAGCGAACAGGCGCAAGGTCACCGAGAGACGTAACTCTCACAAAAAACCTACATTCAAGAAACAGAGAACGTGTCAGATTCGAAAAAACGTTTCACGTGTCTCGCCTTCTAAGTCGATCGTCGTCCTACGCTTACACAAGACAACAGAGGCGCCGTCTCTCTCTGTCTCTCGTACCCATCAACTGCAAGCGCCTCTTCATACTGGGCGTCTCCCCCACGCATATTCTATATTGGATTTCCAGCTCCCTCTGCCCCCAACTCCCCGCTTGTTTTTAACCTTGCTCAGTTGTGTGTCTCTGCTGTACGCCACGGCTTCTAAACTCACTGTTCCACTGCGATTCATCGCAGTCTTCATTCGTGGAGACCGTTCTGAACCAGAATCCCTTTCTGACTGGGTCGTCTCTGCCTGCAGCATCTTCTTTGTTCTTTGCACCTTCCTCGTCTTCCCTCCCATGCTCAGCCCTTGCTGTAGAGTTCGCATGCGGCGCAAGAGTTCTCCCCCTTTCCCCCTGAGCCGATTCAGCGCCTCCGTTCTTTGTCTCCGTTCGGCTTCCCATCCCCTCGCTCGCGACCGTTGCTGTCTCGCCGCCTGTCTCTCGGGCGCCGGACGCGCTCTCTTGATGCGAAAAGTGTCTCCCCACACTTTCGCCGGTGGCCTTCCGGGAAGCGCCACCTTCCACTGGCACGGTCGTGACGCCGTTCACGGGGACAGACGCCATCCGAAAGACACAAGAGGAGACACCTGTCTCCGCTGGCACCCTTGAATCCGCAGCCAGACTGCTGGAGCTTCCGGAGATCCCCCCTGAGGCATCCAGCGGGCGACTGCTCTGGCGGCGACAGGAGGTCTCGGCTTCGCCGGGGCGCGAGGTAGGGGATCCCTGCGAGGGATCGGATGACCCCGGAGACTTCTCAGAAGGCCCCGGAGAGGCCGGCGATGGCGCTGGCGCCTGTGGAGACTCTCTAGACGTCGACACGCAGGAAGGAGACACGACAATCTGGACCGTCGGAGACTCAGGAACCGGAGCTTGCCCCGCAGATCCTTCGCCAGGCGAAGCGATCTTCCCGAGCCCCGGAGACGTGCTCGATGGAGAGCGACTCCCGTGAGCTGGAGCCCAAACTGGAGTCTCCACAGGCGCGCCGGGGGCCTGCGTCACTCCAGCGGGCCCGAAGCTCGGCGTGGGGACGGTGGAGACGATGGGGCGCGACGGCGGGACCACCCACGACCCCGTTGGCGCGTACGAAGCCTGGTACGAAGCCTGGACACCTTGACACGGTTGAGCACTCTGGTAAAGCACTGTTTTTGAAACCGAGGACGGGATCGAAACCCCCCCAGCGTGTGGGGTAGTTCCTGGTGCCATTTCTAGCCTAGTGGGCTGTGCGCTCCCCACATAATAGGGGCGAGGGAACCGTCCAGCATCTCGAGTGTCTGCAGAAACTGTCCGATGAGAAGAAGTCCATCCTGGATGCGATGGCACGTACGCCCCTTGAGGATATGCCGGAAATGTCGCCGCGACTACGCCGTCAGGCCGTCCACTTGGAGACGAAAGCCGACTTGGAGGCGGAGTCACCGACCGCCACACGCGCGTCGCCGTGGGCGAGCTCTGGCGAGCCCTTCCAAGCGATTCAGGCGACATCCCCGGCATGTACCGGCGGCCAGTGGACCCTGTGGGGCACGTGGCGACACCTGCCGGGGACACGGAGACACATGCCGGGGACATGGACACCTTGCCGTAGGGTGGGGTGCGGGGCGACGGACCAGCGCGCACTGGGGTCGATGGCGGAGCCTGGAGGCCTGCTCCCTGTTTCAGGTGACCGGCAGTCTGCGGAGCCTCAGGGCTCGCGTAGTAGACCCGCGTTGGGCTTCCGGGTCTGGCGACCGCAGCTCTGGGCCACTGGGGCGCCGGTATAGGCCCGTAGGGCGAGGGGATGGTAGCTTGTCCCGGCACGGTGTACTGCGAAAAGGAGGAGGAGCCGGTCGTCGGCACACAGCACGAGGAACACCATTCGAACGCGTCTTTGCCCGAGGCTACGCGAGTGTCTCTCAGTCTCCGAGGAGACACTTTCCGCGCGGACCTCCCGCTGGAGAGACGCTCCACACTGGGGTCACCACAGAGCCAAGGACGCCGGCCAAGCCGCGGGTTGTTTTTGTGCATTTCTTCTGCCTCAGCTCGAGTCAGGGGCACGATGACCCGGGGCGCGTTCGATAGCGGCGACGAAGCCTGCATCTTTGAAGCTTCAGGGGGAGCAGAAAGAGAGCGCGCAGCGCAGGAGTGAGACCGCGACGCACAAACACCAGACACTCCTGGAGAAGCTGGGAGATACTGCAGCGTGTCTGCGTGGCGAAGAATCACGCGAGCAGGTTTAGGTGGCAGCGAAGGTTGCGAGGTTGCCGAGAGAAGGCAACGGGTCGCCGTGGATGTCGAGAGCTCGCGAGAGAAGGAAAGAGATTTCTGATTCAAGTTGTGCTGACAGCTAGGAACAGGCGGTGCACAAGATGATGCCGATGCAAGATGGAAGGCGAGGGAGGCAGAGGGAGCAGAAGAGGAAGACAAAGATGTCGACGAAGCTGTGACGCCTTGTGCGGGCGGCTGCCCCTGGACTGCACGCAGCGGTGCAGCTTGTGAAGTCTCCTCAGGGTTCCTGTCGGTCTCGTGTCTCACAGGCGAGTCAACACAACGCGGGTGGAAGGACGAGACACCTGAGACAGGCGATTGGCCGTTTGACTGCAGCTCTACACACTCTGTGTCCCCGGACTCTGGAGCAGGGAGAGAGGAGCAGAACGAGTAGAAGGCGACCGAAGAAGACACTTCAGGAATGGTCTGCAGACGCAGTGCGGGTTCGTAGATCTCTCGCGACGAGAAACGCTGCTGAGAGTCCTGAACTTGCGAATTCTCCTTGGTGTGATCGAGTGTCTCGATTTCGCTTCCCGCGTTGTCTTTTCGAGGTATCGGCACAGGCCGAAACTTCCGGGGACGGACCGTCTCGGGAGGTGATGGAAGTCTCGCCTCGTGGGGGGTAATCTCAAGGTCTCGAATCCGTCTACGGCCTCCTTCTTTCCTCGGTCGCGAAGCCTTCCGCTCTCCCTTCTCTTCTTTCCTCTCTGTTTTCTCGCCCTTCTGCTCGTTTTTCTCCTGTCGCTTCTTCTCTCTCTTCTCCTGCTTTTTCTCTTTCTTCTGGAGGCTGTTTCGCCTTTGAACAACAGGAGACGAAGCGCGGTGACGCGGACCCGAAGAACTCCAGTGCCAAGTCTGGCGATTCCGCTGTCCGATCTTCTTCTCGCCTTCTCCCGAAAGTTCAGACGTCGAGTGAAGGAACTCGCCGCTGTCCTGTGTCTGCTCCTCGCGCTCCTCCGTGATATCGGGCAGACGTGAACCTCTGCGAAACGACGCGAAGGAGGATCGTGGTCGCGCGTCTTCCCTGCAGATCTGCAAGCGGTGAGGCGCTGCAGAGCTTCGCGTGCAGGAGGCTTCACAGTGCTTCGTAGAAACTCGAGAGCTCTCGCAGTTCCTCAGACAACCGACAGACGCTGCAGAAGTCGAGTCTTTTTCTCTGACCCCTCGCGAGACTGAAATAATCGCAGTTCCTTCTAGAGATCCCTCTTCTCTCTCGACCGCTGAAGGGCGATCAAGCTTCGCTGTCTCCTTTCCCTGGAGGTTTTTTTCCAGATCCCTTGCAGCGCTCTTCCCACGAGGGAACAAACGTTCTTCTCGTTCGCTTCGGGACACAGACGAAGATTCAGGAGAGCGCACCGCGAGTGTTTCCGTTGAAGACTTCGCACTGCTCAAGGCGCGAAGTCTGGGAGAGTCCAGAGGGGGAGGAGGAGGGCGCGGAGACAGAGGAAGACGTCGCGCCTGTCGGGGGCCCTTGACCGCTCGTGAAGAGGCAGCGAGAAACAAAGAAACACCTGCTCCGCCAGTGAATTTGAGTCTGTTCGGTGTCTCACACGACGACCAGGTCGATGGCGAAATACGTCCCGGAACAACTGAAGGAGAAGATGCTGAAAGTGGTGGTTTAGATGATGCACAAGGTAACAAAAGAGACGAAGATGAAGAAGCTGACGAAGACGGATATGATGACGGTGAAGAGTGTGAAGAAGAGTTTGGAATCGCTTCCTCAGCCCTATACACACTGACACAACCTTCAGCGTCTGCGTCGCCTTGGTCTTCTTCCTCTTTCTCCTCTTCTGGTTTGTCGTCAATCTGAGCAGGCTCCTTCGCCGAAAAAGAAAAACACGAAGCTGGAGAATCCGATTTGGAGAGACCACCCCACACGGGGGACAGGGAGCTCGTAAGAAGAGTTGGAGAGTCGTCTCCGGACGCCGAACAGTCGTGCAAAGCAAGGGCTGAGACTGAGATCTGCGTGTCTCCGGCGCCCTCTGAACCGACCGGAGCTTCGCCAAAAGTCGAAAAAGGGACTGGAAGAGACGCGAGGAGAGACCCGAAGACGGGAGAACTTGCACGCGCCTCCTTTTCGCTGTCAGCACAAGCTTCTTCTCCCGAGTCTGCGGATGCAACGGGTGTCTCCAAATCTGCCTCGCCCTCAAATTCCTGCGAACCTATGCAAAGAGGCTCGCGCCGCCCTGAGGCGCAAGAGAACACAACTGCCGCGTCTTCCTGACCTAACTGAAAGTCACGCGGAACAAGCCACTCCGCCCTCTCACAATCTCCTTTGAGTTCTTCTATTTCTTCTGACTGTTCTACGCCTCCTCGTTCCGCTGCTGGCGACGGCCGCGCCTCGCTTGCTTCGTTCTCTCCTGGTTTCTTCGCGTCGTCGTCCGCTTCTTCTGATTCTCCGGAGGCTTCGATGAGAAGGGCAGGTAACACCTGAGAGACAGTCGACGAAGCTTCTGAAGAGCGGGATGAATCACGCAAAAGATGAGAAGATTCCGGATTTGAGATGGCAGGCGACGAAGTGTTGACGGTCGCTACGCCTTGCAAGATGACGCCCGAAGACTGGCGCGACAGTTCTGAAGGCGACCTCGTGCAGATGATAAAGTGATCCGTGAAGCTTCGGCGCGCAGACGGATGCGTCTCGTCGGGAACCGGGTGGCTGAGAACCGGGAGAGATTCACTCTCACTTTCCTCTTCACTGTCGCTCTCACTTTCCTCTTCACTGTCGCTCTCGCTTCCTTCTTCACTGTCGCTCTCGCTTTCTTCTTCACTGCCTTTGTCGCTTTCTTCTTCACTGTTTGTTGTTCCACTCTTCCTTTCACTTGCTTGCTCTGTCTCTGCCTCGACGTCTCCTCTTCCTTCGTCGGATGCTTCGTGCGTTATCTCCCCTCGCTCTTTCTCTTCACTGTCCGCTCTCTCTGAAGGCGGCTCGTCTGCGTCCCCCTCTCCGGGCCTCTTGACCGGGGTCTGAAGCGATGCCGAAAAAACGGGAAGAGAGCGCTCACACGTGACGGAACTGCAAGTCTTGATCTCGAAAAATGACAGGGGCAGAATACCCTTCTCCCGGATCTCTTCGGCCCTCTCAACGTTGCCGACAGATCCTTCTGTCACAGTCTCTTGTTCTTCGTGTCCGAGTTCCTCTCGGTCTTCCTCTCCTCTCCCTTGGTCTGCTTCTCTGTCTTCAATGTCTTTCTCCCCCGCGTTCTCCTGAGCGTTATCTTGTTTTCTCTCTGGATCGGTCTTCTCTTCTCTCGCTTCAGTGAGCTCCTGTTCTCTCTCCTGCTCCGTCGGGTGCTGTCTCTCTACTCCAATCTTCTGCTCTCCCTCCTGACCGCGTTTCTCTTCCGACCAGATCTCTCCTGCGTGTGACGCAACGCACTGCTCCGCCTTCGCTTCCTCGCTTCCCTCTCTGAGTTCTCCAGAGAGCGTTTTTCCTTCCTCTTCTTCACCTCGTTCTCTTTCCTCGTCGCCCTCCTTCTCTGTGTCGGTGTCGGGACTCGCGGCTCTCGAGTCGCCTACTGGCAGCTGACCTTCTCGTTTGTCTTCTTCTTCACCGATCACCAACGGTTGTGTACTCCCTGAGGAAGAAGACGAGAAAAAAACGAACGGCGCTTCTGGGCGACACCTGAAGGGCAGCGGATCAGGCCCAGCTGAGCGCGGATCCGGAAAAACAGCCTCCTCCGAAAAAGACAGGGGGAAAGGCGAAGGCAAGTCGAACGTCTTCGAGTACGCCTCCCAAGAAGAGAATCCCCCACAGACAAGTGTTGGTTGTAACGATGGAGCAGGCCTCTCGAGCCCGTGTGGGATGCGAACCTCCGAAGCAGACACAGTGAACGAATTGTCGGTTGGGTGTTGCTGAGGCGCAGAATCGACTCTTGAAGCGTCTTCACAAGGACTCGCCTGCTCGGCTTCCTTCCTCGCCTTTCCAGAGCATGCACCGTTCACTGCTTCTTCGTAACGTTTGAGCGTTTCAGATAAGTCACCAGTCGCCTCGGCTTCCACAGGCTCTCCGGCGCGCTCTTCTGCTTCTTCACACGAAGCCGGCAAGTGACGTAGTTCCGGAGAAAGCTGATCTGCCTCTGGAATCTCCTCCTCTTGGCGGTCGTGCTTGTGTCTCCTGGCTGGTGGACAGACTGGGAGTCCCGGGAACGCTTCAGCGCCGGTCCGAGAGAACGAGTTGTCAGGGGACCCCGCGCCCGAAAAACCTGCAACTGCCGAGGACTGAAGTGTCAAAAAACGAGCCTCAGCCTCCTCCCCTGAAAAGGAACAATATGGACTCCGCTCTGTCTCAAAGTCTTCAAAAGTCTTCCCCTCGTTTCTATTGTTTTCGAAACCAACACCTGCGCTTTCGAAGTGAGGGGATACGATGTCGCTGACACCCGTCGCTTCTTCAGGTCGCTCTTGGTCACTCTCTGGCGTCTCTGCCTCACTGGCGTCAACGAGACGTGATGTGTGTGCCTCGAGCAAATTGTCAAAGGAAAGGAACTCAGATTGATGGTCCTCCTCTGTTATGCATTCAACTGGTCCTCTCGCCACTCTAACAACGGATGCTTCACACAGGTCCCTTGAGTCGACCTTTCCTGTGTCTTCTTCACTTTCGTCCTCTACTTCTTCCTCTTCGTCTTCGCTTCCTTCCTCTACTTCTTCCTCTTCGTCTTCACTTTCTTCCTCTCCTTCTTCCTCTTCTTCTTCACCCTCTTCCTCTACTTCTTCTTCACTTTCTTCCTCTACTTCTTCTTCTTCTTCACGTTCTTCCTCTACTTCTTCCTCTTCTTCTCCACTTTCCTCCTCGACTTCACCTTCTTCCTCTAGTTCTTCCTCTTCGTCTTCTTCTCCTTTTTCTTCGCCTTCTTTTCCCTCTTCTTCTTCGACTTCTTCTGCTTCGCCTTCTCCCTGGTCGTCCTTTTCGTGCGCCTTCACGTCTTCTGTGTGCTTCTGTTCGTTGTGATTTCCAGACTCTTTGTTCGCCCTTGCATCACTGGTTTCTTCTGCAACTTGTTCCTCGACTTCGTCTCCGTCGGACTGGGAAGCGTTCTTCGACTCCTCTTCGCAATAATGTTCTCTTTCTTCGTCCTCGCGCGAATCTGTCTTTTCTTTCTTTGCCTCCTTTCCGTTAGGGACGTCTTGTCTCTTTTCCTCGTCGGCAAGTCCTTCGAGATCGGCACCTTTTGAGCTTACTAGCACATCCAAAACTTCTCCCGGATCCTCGCCTCTTGATGGTTCTTCTGCTTCTTCCTTTTCTGGCCCCCCTGGTGAATCCTGCTTGCGAACGCCTTCTCGAGACGAAGGGACGCTTGTCTCTTTGGTTCCCTCTCTGCAGTCCTCCTCCCGAGCTCCCTGTTCTTTGGGCCTTGGCTCTCTTTCGGAATTATTCTGAGTGTTTTCCTCTTCAGCTAATGCAAATTCCGTTTCAGATCCCTTCCGTTCACACGTTTCTTCTCGGTCTTCGTGCTTCTCTTCTGACCCCGTACGATCCCTCAGATCGTTCTCTATTTCCACGGTCTCTGCACCCGGTTGAATAGGAATGAACGAACTCTCGAAGTTATCTGCTGCCTCTCCTTCACTTTCCTCAGTTTCCTCTTTCGCCTTCGACTGTGGGACTGGATTCTTTGCCTGCTGATTGCCGGCGGAAAACGAGAAAAAATACGTAGGCCCACTTTCTCCGCCGTCGGAAATTCCTTCCTCAGCCTTCTGTTCACTTTTGTCTCCTCCACTCTCTTCTTCTTCACTCTCTTCTTCTTCACTCTCTTCTTTTCCACTCCCTTCTTTTCCACTCCCTTCTTCTCCACTCTCTTCTTCTTCACTCTCTTCTTCTTCACCCTCTTCTTCTTCACTCTCTTCTTTTCCACTCCCTTCTTTTCCACTCCCTTCTTCTCCACTCTCTTCTTCTTCACACTCTTCTTCACCCTCTGGCTCTGACCGCCTCTCTAACAGTACACAGTTGTCTTTTCCTTCTGCTTCTTGAGTTGCTTCCTGAACGTTCTCCTGCTCGGCTTCCTCTTGAGTGACCTTCTGAGTGGATTCGTGAGACGCGTCCTGTCCTTCTTGCTCGCGTTCTGCTCCAAGGTCTTGTCTCGAGGCGTCAAGCGCCCTTAAACCGGCACCCACAATCTCCCCCTCTGTTTCGATCCTTTTGCAGTCTGCTGCCGGTTCGTCTACACGTTCCTCGTTCTGCTCGCGCTCTCCCAGACTCGAGACCTCACTCTGGATTTCTTCGAATGTTGTCACAGTTGGTGCCTGAACAGCGAACAGAGAGACGTCCTCGTCTCTGCCTTCGACGCGGACAGGTGCAGAAGCTGCTGACAGAGAACCTGACGCGGCTTCGCCTTCGATCAGTCGGTGCTGAAGACCGAACCCCCGGGAGAAGTCTGTGTGAGGCACTCCGTTCGTGCTTCCTTCTCCAGAAGAGAGCTCTGCCGGCCTGGCTTGCAGTCGACTTTGGTCGTCCCCAGCGTGGACGAAGAACGTCGATTTTCCACGACTGAGAGAGGCAGCCGGCGCGGAAGCACCTGGCTCGACGCTCGTGCTTGTTTCTTGCGTGGAGCGACCTGCGTCGCTGGAAACGACTCTCTTCTCTTGGCTTGCTTCTTGTCGACAAGACGAAGGCCACTGCACCGGCGCAGAGACCCACCGTTGAGGAGGTGAGCTGGTAGCGAAGTCCTTGAAGAGGGTGTTGATCGCTTCCTCGTTCTCGCCGACGCGCTTGCCAAGAGCAGCAACTCCAGCGCTGTCTCCTGGAGAGCAGACGGCCACTGTTTCGTATCTGCTTCCGACACAGACGGGGAACGAAACTCCTGAAGCGTTGGCCCCAGGGTTCTCAGGAGGCTGCGTTAGCACCGACGTCGGTGCGTCGTCGTCTCCTTCGCCTGAGGCCTCCGACGAAGCCACTGAAGAGGCTGACTGCGTCCTCTCGCCTGCGCCAACGAGGAAATTGGGGAGTGGAAAAGCAGAGACAGCTGAGGGCGAGGGAAGCGTCGAGTGAGTCGCGTCTCGCGTCCCTGACGGAAGACAACCTATAAAAGAAACGGAGCCTTCTAGAGTTCGAGCGTCGAGAGATGCGACGCCCTTTGAGGCGTGTGAAGTCGCGGATCCCCCAGCGGGTGCTTCCAAAGGTGGAGGGATGTCAGCCGGAGCCGCGTGAGAGAACCGATCTGTGAAGAGAAGGGAAACAGGCTGCGGACTCGACTCAAGTGTCTCTGTACCTTCACTCTCTGCGTCTTCACACTCTACGCTCACAGCCGGTGTCGCGCGAGGCAAGCAGACAGCGGCACACTTCTCGGAAGCCGCCTGAGAAGTCTTGCCTGCTGCCGAAGGCCCTGTGACAGACGCTGAAGGTTCGACAGTTGAGAAAAGGCGCAGGGGGTAGGTACTCGCACAACCACTCCGGTTTGGCGTGGCATCACGCGCCACAGAACGCGCACATACTGGAGCGCAGGATGTCTCTGTATCAGAGATGGGGGAAGGCTCGGACGGCTCTGGAACGCAAGCCAAGAAAGACTCTTCGGCTCCTTCGACGCGAGCGGCTTCTGACCGATCTTCTTCAGTCCCTGGAGTTCGATTCTGATTAAGTTCTTCGTAGCTGAAGAACGCTAAAGGTGGAGACGAAGGGGCAACTGATGGTGAATCCGAGCACGAACGGATGGCGAGAGGCGGGGGAGAAACTCCTGAGCGCTGTCGGCATAGGCGCGGGGACGGGGGAGCTGTCTGAGCACTTGCAGACGGTTCCTCAGGTGGATCTGTTCCGGCGGAAACCTGAGATTCGAGGTGCGGCGTCGAAAAGGCGCGTACGTGGCAGAGGCTTGCAAGGCGTCCACAGGCGTCAGAAGCGAAGGCTGCGCGAGAGGAAGAACGCGAGGCGAGAGAGTCGAAGGAAAGAACGTCTGAAGTAGAGGCGCACCGAGTCACACACGCTGATTCAAAAGGCGAAGAGTCACACGAAGAAGCGTCGCGATCGCTCGTCAGCAAGAGGCCAAGGGAGTGAATGGAGAGGAGGATGAGTCCCGCGACAGTCAGCAACAGCCACGTCCACGCGGAAATGGCCGGCGAGCAAAGCCCGGCGACGGATAGAACTAAGAAAGGGAGCACGAAACTCGCAGGAGAGCTGTGCCGCGAACGGGGTATGCACACCCGCTCTAATGCCATGAAACAGACCGACAGAAAGTCAGCGGCTTGCCTGAAAGCGGACATGAAGAGAAAAAAGAGGCGAAAACGCAGGAAGCTCTGCCGAAAAGACTGCGACGGCGGACAACTGGCTTCCCGGATGTGGCCTGTAACGCGACGACACAGACAGACGAAGAAAACCGCTCGAGAAAACCGGAGTTTGCCAGGATCGTGTGGATAACCGCAATTCACCCGTGAAACCAGACACCGCTGTGAAGGCTGTCAAGCGCCGCCAGAAAAAGAGACACAGTTGGAGCAGTTCTGGAGTTCTTCAGCCGCTCGAAACAGCACCCCAATTCCCCACGCCGCAGTGAAGAGTTCCAACCTACCTAATGGTGGGTTCACACGCAATAACTACCTTCCACGTTTGCCACGGGAGTACAGCGATCTGCAGTAACAGTTCTCAGCCCTTCTTTCCGTTTGACAAGATGCGTACAACCTGTACGAATCTAGGATACTGTATTTGCGATTTCAATTAGGAATACTCAAACATGGGTACGGCTGCGATGCGTGACCCGAAATATAGAAAACCCCGTTCTCTGATGCAGCACCGTTCGGTTTCGTACATTAGGTGAGAAAGTAGACCGGTACCAAGCTCGCACATCATTTCTCCCTACTGTCCACGCTCACTTTTGGCATACATATAACTTGTGGTCCCAGGGTACACTCCGAAGGTGTAGGAAAATCAGATCAGGAGCGAAACAGACAATCTAAATCGCGTACCACCGGCAAAGGCTCATCGACTTCACCGCGACGCGGGGACACGAATCGACCGGGTAAAACGCGACTCTACTCAACGGGTGACCGCGAGAGTCCGCGAAGAGCGATTCTCATCGTGTCCGTTTTTAACTCACTGTAGAGCTCTGCGGTGTTGTTGCTCGTCGTTTTAGACTTTAACTGGGCGTCCGAGGGAAGGTGGGCCATGAGTTTCGAAGAACCATCCTGTCGGATGGTCAGCTTCCGTAAGGAAGGCGCAGACTGCCAAGCTGCCAGGCGTTGCAAGATCCGGGATCGCGAATTCCCGCGAAAAGAAGCTTACTAATTGCACCACGCGCCCGAGAGAACAGATCAGAGTTACCAAGTTAAACTAAGGCCCCAAAAGGTACCAAAATATACTCGCAGAATCCAGTTTCTTCTGATTCACTTCGGGGCTTGGAACGCGTCAGCGCACCGTGCGCGGAACACAGCTCGTGCACGCTGCTCGATTTTCCTCGGTCGACACCGAAAATGCGGAAGGATAAAATGACACAGAGGAGGGGGGTCATTCAAGCAAACACCTAGATGAGATTAAACGGAAGTTTCGGAACCAAACGCCGGTGCAGTCCACGCAGCTAGTTCGATTGCGACACGCTCCACTCCTCTTACGGCCAGCGGAGGAGGGAGACGAACTTGCTAGTTTCGCCATCTTCGCTGCAGCACCTCGCAAGGGCCATGCGGTCTTCCGACTCTTGCCCGAAGTTACCCCGGAGGTCACGAGAACGTGCACGAAAACGCTGCAGTCACTTCAAAGCACGAAACGCGGATCGCTGCAAATCGCGAGAGGGTGTTTCTCGTCTCCGGTGTTTCAAAGATGGAACCAGCGAGGTCTCTGGAAAAACCGTCCCTCCCCCAGGCGAATCCTTCCTGTTCCTTGTTTAGAGACCTCGCACGTTCCTGGTATTGACGTCTAGGCTGTAGGGTTTAGGGATTCTTGCGGTTTTACCAGAGCGGGTGAGAAACGGCCTTTCTTGCCACAAGAAAGGCCGAGTTTTCAGTGTTGCAGGGTATGTTACCTCGAGGGGTTACCCTGCGGTCACTTTTAGAATCTTCATTTTCACGGGAACCTGTATCTCGTAGGAAAAAAACAGATCACTCGCACGTCGGGCAAGTTTCCGAGTGGCATGCGCATTGGTCTTCAACATTCGACGGGTTGTACGGAACAGAATGAAAGTGATTCTGGAAAAAGCCACACTCATTGCGCACTGTCCTTCACCTAGATTTCTTAAGAATCAAAGGCGGACGGAGACATTGCGCACCACCAGTTCCTCGGAGCTGAGACCCGGGAGTCTCATCGGTGGAACGCACTCTGTGTTCGTTGTTACATTATTCACAATACTGGTGGTGTGGTTGATTACCAGTTGAGTCGGGTTGTTCCCTTGTTGAACCGACCTTGTGCCAGACGTTCTTTTAACTGGGACAAGCGATCACAGTTTGAAAAAAACCTGTCTGCCTGTTTTGGGTGTGACGGCAGTGTTGACGTAGGGTAAGAAAGAAACAGAGCGAATTGACCCTTTAGATCTGAAAGATATCCTGTTTGCCCCCACGTAACACAGGAAAACTCTGATTCTGCTGTGTGTGTGTAATACAGCGAAACTAACGCACTGTCTGCGGATCTTGTGTGATCTCTCTTTGTTGATATATATAGCTCCGTTGCTACATGCTTACCAGTAAACTGGCTGTAAACGTTGAGGGGATGCAGAAGCATATTGCTCGTAAACCGCTTTCTTCACTATTTCAGTGTACCGCATCTCGTATCGTTCTTTAAGTGAGCCAAGATACTCTCACTTTTTGTGCACCTTACATTCGCTTTTTTGATGCACTAGCCAAGAAGCGTCACAAAGTCTGCTCCCCGGTCCCTGATCATCTATATTATTGTCACCTCCCTGCCTACCGGCGGACTGCCATTTCTCCGTTCTTCCGTTCTCTCGGTTCCCTTCTATTTTCCTGTCAGAGGCGACGGCAGCGGTGACTTCGTGACTGGTTAGAGCCTTCCAGTGTTGGAATGGATTTTTTCTCAGAGAAATGTGTACGCGGTGCGGTAACAGCTCGTTGTCTCTGTACAGCGATCACCGTGTCATCTTGGTAACTCTTCACTGAAAAGAAAGTTACACCCGGGCAAGTGCCCTTTAGTTCCTCTTGCCAGAGGTATTTTACGCTGACGAAAATCACAGAGTTTGTTTCATAAGAAAAGGCGGCTTCGACAGCGTTCGGCCGCGCCCCCGAACCTGACCCTGGAGATCGCTCAGTGATCTTTTGTTGATGCTTCCGCACCTGGGAAAAAGCCACGCCGGTGTCTCCATGAGATGAGCCAAAACAAATCCCTCCACTTCCGCGATTCCCGCACCTGCCTTGCTGTTTCTTTCTTTACACGGGCAGGGACACGAGTGCGAACCGCCGACGCCACATCCAGTTGAACTACCTAGCACATGTATACGTACGCGCGTCGCGAGAGCAGACTTTCCACATATGTTTCTATCCGTTCAGGCGTGTACCGCCTGCTTTGTTCCCCGTCTTTCGAAAAAGAGATCAGCCACAAGATCTCTTGTGCATTTGCCTCGAAAATGTTCCCCGATCTTGATCAGCGCGACTAACCTACCCGCAGTCATTTTTTTCCCACATCCGCAGCCGTCTACACAACTGCACCGCTCACTGGACTCCAGCAGAAAGAGTGGCATTTTCCCCGGCCGTTTTCCTGAACCATTCGAGGCCAGCGGCTCGCCCCTCAATTTTACTAAACCTCCGTCTTTACCACCAAGAAGATATAGAAGATTCTAATTCCCGTCAAAACTCGTTTTCTGCCTTACACTTTGTCTCTACCCCGTGCTTGGAAAGTCAGTGAACCAACAGTCGTGATCAACCTGAAGCGGCTCTTTGTTTCGTCTTCCTGTGAGGTACCTACTACCTATCGCGGGAGAAATCCCACAAACACTCGACCGCTACTTCACCGTTTCTGCTCCGCTTCACTCGCCATAAATGCCAACTTCTATGCATCTCCACACGGTGAGAGCGGAAGCGACGGTGACAGCAGAGGCTACACACCCAGCAATGACGCTCATTCTGCCGCCGACGGCGCGCCTCAGTCTGTGAATTCCACAGGTGGCACATGCAGCCGCGGCGGCGGCAACGAGGCCGAAGAGCGAAGCGTAAAGAATGGGGAGTCGGCCTATGAGCAGAAACTGGAGCGAGGTGGACGAAGAAGTGAAAACGACGCACGCGGATGCTGTCGCGACAGCGGACACGGGGTCGTTCCCCATGAGCAGGAGAAACGGCGAGAAGACGACGCCGCCGCCTATGCCCACAAGCCCCGCAAAAACACCAGTCAAGAAGCCGATAAAAGGCGTAAGCAGCAACGGGGGAAGTGCAGCAACGGGCGAAACAATGTACCCCTCAAAGCAGAGAGACGTCCACGAAAGCCGGACAGCGTCGTCCACGCCGGAGGGACAGTCCCGGTTCCGGGCGTCGTCGAACGGTCTTGCGCCGGAGGTTTTCTTCGAAAAATGCCCACGGTGGTCGTCGCCAGACTGCCTTACCCCCGTCAGATCGAGAGACAAATGAGATAGATTTTCCTGGCCAGTTTCTTCAGACAAACGAATTTCCTGAATGTCCCCGACGGCACATAGGAACGGATTCTCGCCAGCGTTTCGAAACCGCCCGCGCACACTGAGTTCCGCAACTTCGATCGAATCGCGCCCCGAGTCGTGCTCGAGAAACGCGACAGAGGCCGGGGCCGCGGCAAAGAGTCCCGATCTATGCAGCGCGTTTTTCCCCAATTCACCGACAGCAAATGCCGCCCTACCTGCCGCTCTCCCCACCTTCTTCAGATGTCTCCACAGCGCTGCCACACTTGCAGAAACCGCAGAGAGAACCTCGCGAAGCGTCGGCGCCGGCGGCGCAGTTCCCGCGGGAAAGTGTTTTCTGAAGATCAGCACGGATAGTCTGAGCTGTACAGACACCCCTAGAAGGAGCGCCAGCGCGGCGACGACTGCCGCGGCGCGGCCTGCTCCGTGTTTGAGGAGCAGGTGCAGAAGCGAGCTGGCAAAAACGTGGACGAGAAGCAGGAGGAGAAGCACAAAGTAGTGCGGACTCTCTACGTCTCCTTGGAAACAAAGTCTCTCGACTTGTCCAACGGCTTTCCGCGCCTTCGCAAATCCAGGCAAGGCTCGCAGCCACGCGACGAGCCCCCCGTGACAGGCACGATCAGCCTCGAGCGAGGCTTCTGAAGACACACCCACTTGCAGGAGACGCGCCGAAGTGTCGACAATCAAAGTCTCTCGCCTGGCAACTCCTTGGCCTTCTGTCAAGCATCGTAGGTCCCCTGGAGCCCCCTCTTCCGGCCGCTTCGCCTCGCCTGACAAACGCTGGTACGACGCCAGATGCTCCGTGGAAGCGAAGCGAGGAGAAACCGGGCGGGGGTTGCTCGCTTCGAGATTCGTTCCAGGACACAGTGCCGAGGCTGAGGGGAGAAGCAGAGTTGGATCGATCGGCGTCTGTCCAGAAGAGAAGGAAGAGGCCCCACCGTCCTGCGCCGAAGAAACCATGCCTTCACACGCAGAGCGAAGCAAATTCAGAGCCTTGGACAGAGGCCCTCTCGCTGCATTTCGGTCGGGCAACGCAGCGAGGAACTCCGAGTCGAGGGCAGGGTCGAGCGCCGACAACACAGAGGCAGGGAGACTGCCCCTTTCTTCAGATGTCTCCGCCTGCATGAACGAGATGTGGGTGAGATCTTCTTCGTCTTCTAGCGAGTAAAATCGAGGGAAGGCCGGATACGCAGGCGAAGATGAAGACGGAGGAATGGGGGCAGCAGACGGCACAGAGTCAACACCAGAGGCGAGGCCATTCCTCGTGCTGGCATCAAGAGCTTCCGGCGATGAAACAACACTTTCCACATCTACAGTCATTCCAGCTCTCGCGTCTCGAGAGTTCCTCTTCCCCGATCTCGCACCGTTTTCTTCCTCTTCTTTGATGCCTTCCTCGCTTTTGGGTTCAGCATCTTCTCTGTCTCCTTTCCCGTGCTTCCCTCGCCGCGATCCGGTCTCTCCTACCTCCGTGTCAATCTCGCTTTCCCCAGACGTTTGTCTCCACGCCTCTTCTTTCCACAGTCGCCTGTCTAAGCGTAGAGGTTCGAAGCCTTCAGCGCCCGAAGCCGCTCCGCCTTTTCCAGCCTGTCTCCCGTCTTCACCGCCGTGAAGAAGAGCGGTCGCGTCCTCTTCTTCAACAGGATTCGAATTTCCACCAGGCGGAAACACCCACTCTGGATGCATGCGCTCGAAGGATCGACTCTCTCCAGCTTGCTCTAGAAACGGTTCGGCGGCCTCCTCGTCTGAAAACGGATTTCGACCTTCTCTTGGCCTCTGGAGCCCCACAGGTGTCTTCTCCGAGCGGGCGGCTGCGAAGGGCTCTTGGTCTTTCTCGTCTCCGTTGGATCGAATGAAAGGAGAGTGTGTCTCCGCTTCTCCGCAACATGGCACGAGCAGAGCCTCAGCTGGTAAACTCCCTGGAGGACGGGACAGACGCGAAGGAGAAGCGTTTTCCTCACTTGCTCTGTCTTGGCCCTCTTCCGGAAAGAACGAGGGAGACGGAGGACCTGAGCAGTGCGTCGCTGCGACGGCAAATGACAGCCGAGACCCATCCGTTGACAGCTGCGAATCTGGGCGATATGCTGCAAAATAATAAAACACGCAAAGGTTCCCCTGGGTTGTCAGTTTCAGAAGGTTGCCCTGAAAAAGAAGGAGAAATGCGTCAAGGGCGACGCGAAGCGCGAGGTAAAGACCGAGAAGCTTTCTCGGATGTTCCCCGTGAGTCCAAGGGAGTGTCTTACGACTCGTTCTTGCGTTTTCGTCAGTGAAAAGCAGCACTCGTTTTCGTATCTCGCACACTCTCAATGGCCGCCTCGCGTTTGTCCCGTATATGTGCGTCTTACGTCACTGAAAACGAGTTGTAAACGAGGACGCTGGTGAGTCTTCGTCCTTGAGGCCAGCGCCTGTTTCTCTTCCGCGCCTGGAGCGCCTCCGGAGGAGACACACGTCGGCAGCCAATCGAAAAACGTCTCCCCCGCCTCCGTTCGAGTGCAACAGTGCCCGTAACGGCGAACCCCCTCACCTGTGCAGGAGGCGTGAAAGGGAGACCCAGAGCCGGAGGAAGACGAGCGACGAGGCGAAGTCGTCGGGCTTGGAAGGAAAATTTCTTCGAAAGGCTGTTGAACCGCGAGAGACACTTCCTTTTTGTAGAGGTGCATTGCAGACAACATGGTCCGAGCCGAAAGACCAAACAAGAGGCAAGAGAGAAGCAGTAACAGGTAGAAACCCGGTAAAATCGTGTTCAGAACAACGCCCACCAGAGACCCAGACAGTGCGAGAGGGACCAGCAAATCGACCCAGTCCTGCATGCAGAAGAGGCACACAAAAAGCGCAAGGAAAAAAGCTCACGCACGGACCATTTCACATCGAGGAAGATTGAGAGCGGAAGGTGTGAACGACAACAGGAGGAACAGCGAGAGAATTCGACCACTGAGGTCCACCGGTAACGTCACACGTATTAGAGATGGATTCCAATCTTATTAACAGCTACCGCGACATGCTACAAAAAGCGGGAGACTTCCAGGAAACGCGTGACAGGAAGACGAGGCGCTCGAAGCCTCTTGAGGCCGATACAATTGCGCCCAGGAAAAAAGACACTGAGGCACAGGAACGCACACAGAACGAGACTTTAGAAATAAGGGTCACGCAGAAAGAAAGGCGAGAAAACGAACCAAGAAATAAAACACAATGTGGCGACAAGCCGGAGGCGAACATCGCCAGATGCCGACAGGCCGCCGACGCGAGTCTCAGCCAGAAAAGAGAAGGGAACTACGTGGAGAAGGAATCAAAGGCGAAAAAAACTGGCTACCGTCCGATGGGAGAAAACGACATTTTAGGAGAGATAGAGTGCTGCGGTCTACCTGCGCGACTGCTCGAGCGTTTTCAGCAGTTTGCCTTTCAAGTTTCCGATGCAGCACGAAACTGCAGAAGGAGGCTGCGAAGACCATCACCTGAGACAGAGAACGCACAAGACACAGTCAAGGTGGAAGAATGTCCCACTAAACACGTAGACTGAGTGCCGGTGTAGTGACGGCCTTGAAATGAAATGCATCTTCCCAGTGTATTCAAAGGAGGGTATGCAGCGCGGAAATCGCTTCTCCCTCCCACACCCCAAACCGTCGTCTGCACTCATGTTTGAAAAAGGCTTTTGGAACGTTTTCCCCAGGCTGTGGCCATCAACCAGGTTTTGTGCTCTTTGCCTTGTAAGAAGCGCTTACTTTGACACGAGCGTCAACACCAGCTTTTTCCCATTTTCGATGATCAATCGAGTCGTGTCCTCGTTTCTCGAAAACGCTTACTTTGCTGATGGGGACTGCGTAAGCCAGTTGCATGTGGCCGAGGCCCACGAGGAGGGCGACGAAAACAGAGCCGCCCCCGATCCCTCCTGCTGAGGCGAGACAGGCGAAGACGAAAAGGCCAGCGAGAAGGCAACAAATGGAGAAGAACGAGGCGGTCGGCAACACAGGTGGCGCCTTCTTCGCTTCAGACGGAGACTCGACCTCGTCTCCACGCCCCTCGATACGCAGCGTTTCCTGGTCCGCCCGCTTCCCTTCTAACTCCTCAGAACCGACGCGCGTCCCGCCTCCGGCTTCTGGAGCCCCAGCGCGGGGATCAGCAGAAGGAAGAGGAACCGGAGAAAGAGAAGTTTCACGTGGTGACACATGTGAAGGGGAGTCACGCCGAACAGACGAGTTAGGAACATCTGAAAAAGTTTGTGAGAAAGACGATTTGTCTCGCAGCTCCACACCGCCAGTCTCTGGTGCGCCTCGTCCATGAGGGCCTGGACCCCCCGACTGCTGTTGCGATGGAGATCTGCTGTGAGTTCGCGCTTGAGGCACAGAGGGGATGTCACGGCTCTCACGAGACTGCGTCAGGTCTTCAGCTGCAGTGGAAGTAGGAGCTGTGACGACCCTTTCGAAGGGCAGTGTCTCTTGACCGCCTGGAACGGTCCTATCGAAGGCGCGGTAACGGTCAGCCGAGCCTGGTTCATGGGCGTCAAACGGAGGCTGCTCTACCGGAGCGCGAACCGCCTCCACCGCTTTGGCAGCGTTTCGCAGCGCCTCGAGTTTTTTTCGGCTCTCCTCGAGGGCATCATCTGTGGTGTGCTCCCTCGCCTCCAACTCTGGACCCGAGACGGATTCGGCGGCAGACGCTATCGAACCTGAAGAAGGCAGGAAGTCTGAACGCGTCCCGTGTGTGTCTGGACTCTGCGAGCTTGCCATGTCGCCTTTTTCATCTGATCCACCTGAGTTCCCGCGCCGCTCTTCACCGGGAACCGTCGCTGGGTTCAGCGTCACAGATGCAGCCTCTGTATTGCGAGCCTGGGCCGGCGAAACGGGAGCCTCTGGTGTACGCGGGGACTGCAGCGTAGCAACGCCGTTTCCGCCGGCAGGCGCCAGTGTCGACGCGCCAGAAATACCATTTTGGTCGGCATTCGACTGAACAAGGTGGCTTGGAAACTGTTCCGGATTTTTCCGCGCCACATCTGGGGCAGACAAGGCAGCAGTTCCACCCAGGTTACCGGGCTGAACAGTCGACAACTGCGTGTCGTTGAAAGAAACAGGGGAAGAACGGTGTACATCCACCGGAGTCTCGGCATACTTCTGTGCAGGAGGGGCCACCGGAGTTTGGGTTCGCGGCAAAGCCACGTCGCTGTTCGCGGTATTTTCAATCAGAGTTGGCGGAACTGCCGGTCCGGCGAGATTGACGGCCGATATCGACGAGGCGGCCGACGCGACTGCACTTTCCGGAGGTGGAGTCTGGAAAACGACCGCTTTGGGTGTTTCTGAGAGGCGTTCCTGGCTGAGATTCGCGCGACTCCTCCGAGTCTGTAGCGGAGGAACTGGCGCAGAAGACGCTTGGTTAAAGTCCCTGTTTCCCGCAGAAAAGAAACCTGAAGCAGAGAATTTATCTCGAGCGGCATTTTCACTCTGCAAAACACCTGTGTCGGTGGCCGCTGGTGTCTGAGCAGCAGGTGAAAAGGGCAACTCGCGAGAGACAGGAGCTGCGAAAGCGACGGCTTGGAGACGGTTCTGCCTGAAAGCCGCGCCAGTAAAAACAGCGAGACACATACAACATGGAAGCGTCCACGCTGCCGGAGGCCAGCGGAGGATCTTAAGAGTTCCCATGGTAACTCTGAAAAAGGCGGGAAGCCGAAGTTTGCGTGGGATTCGGCCGCGAGATACGGCCGCCTGGCGAGTTCAATACCCGATCCCGTTCCAAACCACGGTGCTGAGGAAGGTACGGCGGCTCAAACCGCATGAGAATTCATGACATTGTTGTCGATTGCGCGTGCCAATTGAGAAAAAAACATTCCGAGAGACATGAGATTGGAAAGGGAGCTAAGAACGCGGCAGCGACAGCGCCTCACGAGGGTTGCGCGCTCAAGGCGTGGTGGCAGTGGTTTGCCGCCCGGAACGACGATTTAAGGCGTCTAAAACAGAAGTTAGTGGATAGATGTGACAACTTAGCAGTTTTCCAGTGAAGGCACAAGGAAACGCCCGGGTTTCGTCAGGTGCCTCCCGCTTCTGGTCTGGCGCATGCCATGTCGCTAGGAGAGCGTCGTGACTTTGGGGAGGTTGCGTACCGAAAAGGCGTTTTCTGCTTTTCGAGTTGCCCGTTCTCTTTGCCATCAGGAGTTTTTCTTCCCCCTTTCCTCGTCATCTCTCGCGCAAGTAACGTTGTCATTGTACTCTGGAAGTGGATGAGCATTTCCCGTTTATCCGCGAGCGGTGCGACTTTTCGCCGGGGTTACGAGGCTTTTGACGCGTGAGAACGACATTAGCCCCTGAAGAGGAATGCACACATGAAGACGAAGCAGGACAATCCTGTATTCGAGAGAAAAGTTTACCAAGAGGAAAAAACGCCCGAAGATTGCGTTAAACTTGTGCCACCTCTGTCGTCACCGAGTGTGCCTGCCGTCGCCCCGGCAGCGAACGCCTCTGAGCAGAAAAAGACGATTTGCCCAGGTCGTGAATGGACTTAGGTTTTAGCGATTGTTGTCGACAGATTCTCTGATATTTTGGACACAGCACACGCTCGTTGCGGTTATCTTCCGCCTTCTGTCAGACTCGGCAATCTTACGAGCCGTCCACAGGTCGCATTCACAGCGAGCGCTCGTTGTCAGCACACGGTAGCTGAAGTTGACCCTCAAACTTGAAGACCTATTCACGCAGTTGAATCCAGACGACGGGGATGAGCCCAGTGTCACGTTTTTAGAGAGCTTTCGCTGTAGGAAGATTCAGTTATTCCAAGTGTTCTAGAACGGACAACATCCCGATTTAGCTCAAGAAGTTCTGGGGACGGTTGAGGCTTCTGAGCCAGGCGTGGCCTCCTTGGCACTGTCGACGAATCCAGAAAAAGAAAGTCGCAAAACTCAAGTAATCTCTAGTAGCCTCACTACCATGAATTCGCAGTAGCACCCTGTAGTGACAAACG